>NC_069502.1:247707303-248073323 GCF_027579735.1 Bombina bombina
TGTACACGCGCAATCATGAAACTGATGTACTGTCCACATTGTCGTGGCTTCTCCAGCACAAAAATATGTTATAACTACTGCTGGAATGTTATGCACGGCTGTCTGGCCAATCAGGCTGATCTCGACTCAGAATGGAGAAATCTTATTGGTAGGTTCCAATCACACGCCTGTTTTAGTCATTGTTCACATGGTAACTCTCCAGCTTGAACCAGAATGTAATGTATTCTTATATCTTCTATCCAGTTTATTTTGATGTTGAATGTTACAAAGGAAATTATGTTTTCCATCCATGTATTATTAGGATTATACAGGATTAAACAGATGAGTTTGAATATTATGTTATACAATTCACCTCAGTTTGCAGACACCAGATATATAACTTGTGTTATGATTTAATCCATCTATTTGGAAGTAACATATAATGTAAGTAATCTTTAATTAATGTGTGTTTTTCTTTGGTTAAGTATGGTTTGAGCATAATTTTGTTTTGCTTACGTAAGTGAGTTTATAAAAGCTTTTAGAACATTAGTTTTGTGTGTAATTACAATGCAGCATTAACTACTATAAGCAACTTGTTTTTCTTTGGGTCTATTATTTCAATGAGTACCTCTTAGAACAGCAAAAACGCATTTTAAAAGGTGTGGTTATACCAAGGCTATTTTTTTTTTTTTTTTTTTTAAAAGACAAAATTATTTGTGCATTCAATCTATCATCTCTCCTGTCTGATGACGTTTGAGTTTGAGCAGAAAATGAGCAAAAATTCTACATAGTATAAAGTATATATTAAATAGATGTAGTAACTTCTGAAGCTATAATATAATTACCATTGCCAGACTTGAAAGATGGGGACGGGCAGAGAAAGCTTAATTGACAGAATTATAACTATAAAGCTAGTATCTAGCAAGTTACGTAGCTGACATTTTTGCATGATCTATAGTGGGTCGTCTAATTTATTACTGATATATTATGTATTGCTACTTTACACTTTAAAGTAGGTGCCTAGGTTACACTTCCAGTCAAACGTTTGACACAGCCACTCTTAAAGGGACAGTCAACACCAAAATTGTTATTGTTTAAATTGATAGATAACGCCTTTACTACCCATTCCCCAGCTTTGCACAGCCAACATTGTTATATTAATATACTTTATAACATTTAAACCTCTAAATGTCTGCCTGTTTTTAAGCCACTACAGACAACCTCTTATCAAATGCTTTTTTTATTAGCTTTTCACAACAGGAGGCTGCTAGTTCATGTGGGCCATATAGAAAACATTGTGCTCACACCCGTGGGTTGTGGATGACACTGCACTAATTGGCTGAAATGCAAGTCAATAGATAATAAATAAAAAGTCATGTGATAAGGGGGCTGTCAGAAGAGACTTAGATACAAGGTTATCACAGAGGTAAAAAGTATATTAATATAACAATGTTGGCAAAACTGGGGAATGGGTAACAAATGGATTATCTATCTTATTAAACAATAAACATTTTGGAGTTGACTGTCCCTTTAATTATTTTCATATTTTTTTTTTTTAGAATTATACAAGGTTATCAATACTATGAAACAACACAATTTGAATTATGCAGTGACCAAAAGTGTTAAACAAATCAAAACTATTTTATGTTTAAGATTCCTCAAAGTAGTTAGCCTTTGCCTTAAAGGGACAGTCAACACCAGAATTGTATATACAACTCTAGCTGAACACAAGTGTCAGCTCTAGGGGGCGCAATGCAGATGACTACTACAATAATATAAAGGGTTCTAGATTAAAATACCCAAAAAGGTGCAATGTCTAGTACATGTCTAGTACATACCAAAAAATCTATATGACACACATGGACTAATGCCCTCTAGTGGTGAAAAACTGTCAAAATGCATTCTGATTAGAGGCTACCTTCAAGGTCTAAGAAATTAGCATATGAGCCTCCTAGGTTTAGCTTTCAACTAAGAATACCAAGAAAACAAAGCAAAATTGGTGATAAAAGTAAATTGGAAAGTTGTTTAAAATGACATGCCCTATTTGAATCATGAAAGTTTATTTTGGTCTTGACTGTCCCTTTAATAACAGCTTTGCACACTTTGAGCATTCTGTCAACCAGCTGCTTGCGGTAGCCACCTGAGATAGACTTGATGGAGTTCCCATATATTCTGGACACTTGTTAGCTGCTTTTACTTTGCTCTCCAGCTTAACTCATCCCAAACCTTTGCTATTAAGTCACTGTGTGCCTGGAGGCCAGGTTGTCCGGTACAGCACTTCATCACTCTCCTTTGTCAGATAGCTCTTACACAGCCTAGAGCTGTATTTAGGGTCACTGTCATGTTGAAAAATAAATGCCAGCCCAACTGACCTTTAACTGAACAATTATTTGGTAGTGATGCTGGGTAAGGGAACAGTAAAGCCCTTAAGATTTTAATATAAAATGTATAGTTATGTTTAGTAAAATAACTTTGCTATATCATTTCATTAGTTATTCTGACCATTTTCTTTTAATTTAGTTCTGAAAATGTCTATTTCTCAGAAACGTAAATGCACACTGTAAACTTCTCAAGGCCAATCCTGCTATATAGATTTCCCTAATCAGCTTCAGCAGATAACAACTGAAAAACAATGCAGTTAATACTAAAGTTATGACCACGGCTAGCCTTGTCTTCTACAGATGCAAGACTGGATTGCTTCCCCCATATAAGGCATGTGGGGGGGGGGGGGGGGAGTCTGGCTATTTAAAATCAATTGCCACAAACAATATGTTCATTTGTTTTAAAAGTTATATGTTATTCTACAACAGGGCAATCTAATTACCTTGCAATTACAAAGTGTTTATTTTATTTGTGTGCCCCCAACTCTGAATAAATCGCCAACAGTGTCATTAGCACCTCCCCCCTCCTATGTTTCATGGTGGGAATCACACATCTAGAAATCATCTCTTAAATCAGGAGATATAGTGGCTGCAACCAAATATCTCAAATTTGGACTCATCAGACCAAAAGACAGATTTGCACTGGTCTGATGTCCAATGTCTGTGTTCCTTGGCCACATCTCCTATTCCTATTTGTCACCTTCTCTATTGGCTCCTCTGTAGCAATTCTGATTTGTGCAGTCCCCTCAGAGCAGTTGTTGTTGAGATCTGTCTCCTGTTTGAACTCATTGAAGAATTTATTTAGTATCAAATCTGAGATGCTGAAAATGAGTGATTTCTGAGGCTGCTGACTCAAATAAAATCATCCTGTGCAGCAGACATCATTTGTGGTCTGCTTTCCTGTGGCAATCCTCGTGACAACTTCCTTCTTCATAGTTGTTAATGTTGTTTTGCTGCTGCACTTCAAAGCTCTTGAAATGTATTGGACTGTTGTTTATCTATGGCCTTCTACCAAAAGGGCACACTACTTATTAGCATAAGGGGTTAATCAGAAAAGAAATTCCACAAATTAACTTTTAAAGTAAACAATTTACCATGTTTTCTCTTCAAATGATGATTTAATCCATGTGATTCAGCTTTTTCACTTCTACATTTCACTGATGTTTTAAATGAAACCAAATCGTTTAGGGGACACTTAAAAAAAAACCCCATTTTTTAAAGCAAACATTTTGTAAAGAAATGCAACATAGGCATTACCTTTACAATTTATATTTTGTTTACAAAGCTAATTTCAAGCATTTAATTATAAGCCTTTAGATCAAAAGGATTTTAAGATCATTAGTGAAATATATTTTCTGGTATTTCCAAACTTTTGACTGGTAAGGTATGTAACTGCTATTTTTACCTTCACCACTTGACACTTAGAGAGGCATGTGACCTATCATTAGAAAGAGGAAGTTCTCCATATTCACATGAAGAGCTTTGTGGACATGTGAATGATTATTCTAAAGATGTTTTAAACAGGTTACAGTACCATTATAGTGAATACAATGACACACTCTAATTCATTAAAGCATATAAGTTTAGCACTAGTTACCCTGTGACTATAAGTATTTAACCTCCTCAAAGATGTTAAACACTTAGTTAAAGGGACACCGAACCCAATTTTTGTTCTTTTGTGATTCAGATAGATCAAGCAATTTTCAGCAACTTTCTAGTTTACTCCTATTATCAATGTTTCTTCATTCTCTGGCTATCTTTATTTGAAAAAGAAGGCAGCTAAGCTTTTTTCTTCGTTCAGAACTCTGGACTGCAGTTTTTGATTGGTGAATGAATTTATCCACCAATCAGCAAGGACAACCTAGGTTGTTCACCAAAAATGGTCCGGCATCTAAACTTACATTCTTGCATTTCAAATAAAGTTACCAAGAGAATAAAGAAAATTTGATAATAGGAGTAAATTAGAAAGCTGCTTAAAATTTCATGCTCTATCTGAATCACGAAAGAAAAAAATTGGGTTCAGTGTCCCTTTAAAGTACCACTTGGGAGTAGCTGTGAACTATTAGTCCTGTACAGGAAAGGCCTGTGAACCAATCAGCAGCAGTACTCTCCCAGCATTTTTACATCAGGCACATGATAACCTGAGGATTATGTGACCATTCACACAAAATAGGGTTTGCAAGGGTGCCTTTTTGTAAAGATCTCATCTTTAAGATCAGAGTACAGACATTTGTCCTGCCCCCATTGTAGATGTCCATGCTCTAATGGAAACCTGCACTAAGGATCATTTAGACATTTCCAAGAGTGTGTTCTATGAGTCTAAAACATGTTTGGGTATAAATCCAAGTGGCCATCACTTTACAAGGATAATGTAAAGCCATTTTTTAATTATCTCTTTCAAACTCAGTTAGTTTTGATTTGTCAGTTTCCTAAATTCAGCATGTGCAGCTGTAAGTGGAGTTTGAATGCTCTTTAGAAAATAAGGAAAAGATGTTCTTGTAAACTCTTAAACAACATTTGTAGTTACCGAAATTAGGAGCAGATCAATTATTAATATCATCAATTAATTATTTATGTCATCAATAATGCATCATCTTCAACAAGAGAAAGACATGTCTGTTCTTTTTGCATAACTGATATCTAATAGTAACTTGAAAGAGCAGTGTTATATTATGTTCACACACGTTTAGTTCTGTAGCACATATTAAACTCAACATTAACTTTTTTTCTCTTAAAATTGCACCTTACCATATGTAAATTGGCAAAATTAATTAAAATAAAAAGCAAACCCATTCACAATGTGGTTATTTATACATAATCATTAATCATCATTATGTATTTTGCCTGCTTTGTTGTAATTTTCCTCTGGAAATTGTGATTTTTCCCACTCCAGAGAGGCTGTGGCGCATCCTGCAGAAATCAAACACGGAGTCCCTCAACATTTTGTACAGCGATTGTTAGATCAGTGCAGGAATTCAATAATATATTTCCCTAGTTGGCCACAGAAGAGGAAATAAAATAAAAAGACAGATGATTTTAAAGGGTTATATCTCTGGACAGAAAACATTACAAAAATATTATTAGTTCTCTTTTTTATTGCAACAGTTTAACAATATAGTAAACAAAGCTGAATAAATACATCAAGAAACGTGTACAGTATTTCCTAAAATTACAACTACTTTGTCCATTCCTACACCCCAATTAATTAAAAGGGTAATAATAAGCGGCACTTCCTTTTCCTCACACCCTGTACTATCCCATTTAAAGCATATTAGTACTTTATTATAACAATTAAATCAGCTGTATGTATTCCTTCCTGTTACATTTTCTTTGATCAGACAACACATATCCAGAATACAACACCAATTCAGTTTTCAGGAGCCTTGATTATTTGAATTTAACTTTTTACAGCTTCTTACATAACTCTAAAATCTATACATTTCTCTACCCCTATTTCCCAATTACTATCTGAGGTTCGCTTTATAACTTGCAAACACACACAATTAAAATTGAAATATGAAATATAAAATGTAATTTAAATTTGACCAAAGTCTATAAGTTACCAAATAACTTGTAGACATGTACATAAATTTGAAAACAAATGGTGAGTATGGCCGCGGGCGACGGCATTTCGGCTATTTTTTGCACCAGATATATTAGTGTTAAAGTGCAAAACACAAACACCAGTACAAATCCAGATATTTCTGGGATGCACTTTAACAGTTATATATAAATAGCGTTGAAAATAGCCGCTGACCGCATGCCGATTTATGCGCACGCCTAATAAGTAGGCTACTTTTATTATGTGCTAATGGCTGCTGGGTCATTTTTACATATGTGATGTCACTAGAAATAGCACCTTGAGTATCCCACTCATTCTAGCTATCTTATAGTGAAATATGTATTTCGGGCTTAATATACAATAATGATAAAATAATTGCTAATACCTAAGTAAAGTTATATATTACCCAAACTAGAAAAGTCTCAGTCAAGGGACTGATCATTTTACAGATTTTCTAGGTTGGATAATACAGGCTGTATCCTTTATTCCAGTGTTTGCAATGATATTGTTTAATTGGTTTGATAGAATATTTTATTTATTTCATATTTTATTTAAAGGGATATTAAACACTTTGATATTGTATGTATAATGTTTAATTATATAAAGTTAAAAAAAACTTGTATTGCTTATTTTCCCTCCGTTCCTTACTATTTTATTCTAAAATTTGTTTTCTTTCCAATGCCTGTTAAAAGTATAGACATCAGACTAACACTGCTATAGTTTACACATTGGTCATTGCTTGCACACTCTAGTGACCCATTTGCAACGGTCCTTAATTGTCCTCAAGCAGGGAAGGGAATATACTGCAGAGTGCAATTTTAAGTGACTTTTCCGTTTACTTCTATGACCTAATTTGCTTCATTCTCTTGGTATCCTTTGTTGAAAAACATAAATAGGTAGGCTCAGGGGCAGAAATGCTGGGAGCTAACTGCTGATTGGTGGCTGCACGTATATGCTTGTTGCTTGTTGCCCTTTGCGCACCTGATATATTCAGTTAGCTCCCAGTAGTGCATTGCTGCTCCTTTAATAAATATAAAGAGAATGGTTCACATTTGATAATAGAAGTAATTTGGAAAGTTGCTTAAAATTGTATAATCTATCTGAATAATGAAAAAACTAAATTGTGTTTCATGTCCCTTTAACATTAATTTCTTTAATATTTAAATAACAAACACTGTCTTAAAAATGCATCTGCATATTATTCTCAGGCTAATCTTTGCTTTTATTCTTTCTAGTATTTATTTAAAGCCAGATTAAAAGTGGCGTGTTAGCAGTTATGCGAAAAGGGGTTTATCACGGGTGTTTGCGCACGTCTGGTTTACCGCTCTTATTACAAATTGAAAGTAAACGATTTACCCTATAATGATTATCGCATCCTAAGAGCTCTGGTTAGCTGTTTCGCGAAACAAAAAAGTGCCACAAAACATTTAAAAGTACAGTTACACTCATAAAAACAATATTGCACAAAAAAGTTATAAGGGCTCAAAGATATGAGATCTCAGGTGTTAGAAAAAAAAGGCAGGCAAAGGGCTTTAACATATACATACATATACATGTCTAAAGATGTATGTGTGTGTGTGTATATATATATATATATATATATATATCATCAGAAAAAGACCTTGCACTCGCTGGATTTTTTAACAAACTTTTTACTTGGCAAAATTAGTGACGTTTCGGGGACAGTGTATCCCCTTCCTCAGACAGTGAATGCTTCAAACATTAGTGAATTTATACAAACAAACAAATAACTCCTCCCCCCAATTAGCAAGAAAAAACCGCCAAAAGTGTTGCTATGGTGACCATATGTCACAAAGTGAACATCATATATAACGGACCAGGTTCGCTAACCACAGGTCATTCATCAGAACGGCTCTTAAGAAGGGCTCTAGTGATCAACCTGTGGCCCGGCATTTCGTGGAGAAAGGCCATGGACTCCATGATCTGAGATTCACCCTAATTGATCATGTCCCCCCATTAAGGCGGGGGGGGTGATAGGGATACACTTCTCCTACAAGTTGAGGCTAAATGGATCTTTCGTTTAAATACCCTGCAACCACATGGACTCAATACTATGTTTGACTGGCATTGTTTTTTGTAAATTAGATCCAGCCCTTATGGATATCTGCCTTACTGATCATGAGAGTCCATGTTATCCTGACTTACCTACCTGAGAGTCCACACTCTATTCGATGTTTTGTTGGTTACTAGCTTATCTTTTATTCCCTTCTTGCTGTTCACTTTCTATTCTGCTTCACTTTTGGTTTGTTGATACTTTGTCTTTTTACTGTCTTTTTCTCTATTTCTTTTTTTCTCTCTCATCTCTTTTTTCTTCTTTTCTTTTCTGTTTTTCTCTCCCCTTTTTCTTTTTTTTTCTTCCTCCTTTTTTTTTTCTCTTTTTCCCTTCTTGTTTCTCCTATTTTTGTCCTATTGTCTTTTTCTGTCTTTGGTGTCTATTCTTATTTTTATTCTCTTCTATTTTCTATCTCGTATTTTTCTTATTACGTTTTATCCCATTTTTTGTTTTTGTTTTATTTATCCCTTATCACTATATTTATAGTTTGTGTTTTTCATTCACCATCTGGTTTATTATTTTTACTCTTTGGGGTGTTTGGGTACTTTCTCTTGGGATGGTTCATGGGCTGTGGGGTCTTCCATCTAAGATCACCTTCTTCTAATGGGCGGTGCTACCGTGTATCAGATTTGTATATACCCCCCATCATGGTACACTGTATATATTGTATAGTAACTGTACAGTAGTGGTATAGTCCCTGTAGCAGCGCCCACTATGAGTGTTGATAGATATGCTCTTTAGGGTTCAGTGTATGATATTAATATACCCCTATCATATTACGGCAGGACTGTCATGCTGTATATATTGTGATTATCTTTATAGTAGTGGTATAGTCACTGTAGCAGCGCGCACTATAAGTATTGTTTGATATGTGTTATAACAATGATAGGGTTCAGTGTTCTGGTGCTGTTAATTTACGCTTAGTAGTTAATTTGCTATAGAATATCGTTGACTTGTTTCTTTGTTTCTGTTTGGATCGTTGTGACCCATCGCCATGGCAACCCCAACCGCAACCCGGGTGATTGGTGCATCGCCACACACGTGATCGGCCGATGCACTTCCGGGTTTGCCTGTCTTTCCTAGTGCGGGTGCAGTTGCGGTGGCGTGGTACACGGCGATCGGCATTAGAACTGTGTTTGTTTGCAATCATGGTAGGTTGTGAGTTTGTACATATATGTACTTTGTGCCTGACCACCTAGGTAACAACACATGAGGCTTTCAATATTGGTTGGCTCCCCAGATAATAACGGTTATAAGGGGTACGTCGTGATTACCATAACTGTGGAATGTTAATTTGTTTACCATGTTTGTATTGCTATAGGTCTTTTAATATGAATATTTGCACTGTCACAGCATTGATCGCTTATATTACATCCTATATATGATGTTCACTTTGTGACATATGGTCACCATAGCAACACTTTTGGCGTTTTTTTCTTGCTAATTGGGGGGAGGGGTTATTTGTTTGTTTGTATAAATTCACTAATGTTTGAAGCATTCACTGTCTGAGGAAGGGGATACACTGTCCCCGAAACGTCACTAATTTTGCCAAGTAAAAAGTTTGTTAAAAAATCCAGCGAGTGCAAGGTCTTTTTCTGATGTTATATTTAATTCCACTAGCACCCTGGTTGCTGCAAGTAAGTGAGAGTGCACATCTTTGCTAAACATATATATATATATATATATATATATATATATATATACAGTATATTTCTATATACATATATCTGTATATATCTATACCTATATCTAATCGTCTGTATATGTATGTATGTATGTATGTGTGCGTATATATATATATATATATATACATACAGTATATTCCTATATATATATATCTGTATATATCTATACCTATATCTAATCGTCTATGTGTGTATGTATGTATATGTATATATATATATATATATATATATATATATATATATACACCTGTATATATATATATATGTGTCAATATATATTTGTGCAAAATACCATCAGATATATGTAGAAATATGTATTAATGACTAAATAGAACATATTAGGCTATGTGAAGAACATTGGAATGTGAAATATTCACATTTTCATGTCGGGTTAGCGCACATGAGAATATGCGATCGGGTTTACACACGAGTAGTGTGTTTCCACTTTTTTTTTGCTCCGATTACTTCTATGGGGGAATATGTTATCTCGGGTGCGATATTCTAAGTTTGGCTTTTTACGTGCATCAGGCGGGTGCACGTGTGAAAACAGTTTACTTTCAACTTGTAATACGAGCGCTACCCAATGTGCACAAAAAGCTTACTTCTAGCGGATTTGGTGCTCGTGCAGGAGCGTTAAACACCGCTCCACTTGTAATCTAGCCCTTTGTGTTTAATGTCACTATAAGTGTTTATGATTACATTCTAGCATTTAGTTACACTATAAATATATAATTTGCTATAAGATAGATAACTAGTGAGTGGAGTACAGTGTGTTATTTCGGTTTATAATCTAGATTATGGGTATTTATTTTTCACATATATTTGCTTATGTAATGTGCATAATTAACCGTGTATGACTGTACTTGCAAGTTATAACCTGACTGAGACTTTCTCTGTTCTATCAGAGTCGCTGCTTCTGGTGGCAGATAAGTTTAATGGCGCTTCCGGTTTAGAGAGTATCGTGGCAGCAATACACATAAAGATCTCAGAGGCAATAACTCACATGCAAGAGAACAAAGAAGTGATAACAAATAAGGTGAGCTTGTTAGTATATTTATGTGTCTAACATATTACTGTGCAGATGGAAAGCTGAACGCCATGCTCATGCAGTCATATAATAATAATTGGATACTTGTATAGCGCACAACTTCGAACTTAATCAACTCGCGGCACTGATAACAGGTATTATTATTACCCAGCTTAATGGTACTCATATGACTATGCTATCATTGTTAAAACGCTATTTGTAGTGCATTAGCTATGGTTTTCCTGGGAGTGTTTTCTTGCTTTGTTATAATGATAATGCAGTCACATATTTTTTGTCATTCATATGAAAAAGCAACCATTAAACATGTTAAAAATGTAGTTTTAAATAATAATAAAAAAAGGTTAAAGGGACATGTTACTTAGCATAAATGTATCCTTGAAGCATTGTTAAACATTTTTTATTTTTATTTTAAACTAAGATCAGCTCACCAGAGTTTAAAAGAGTTTGTGAGAAATTATCATTCAGCCACTCTTTTTACTTTTAACTTTATAGTGAAAAAAATCTCAAGATTTTATGGTCATTTTCTTTAAACAAACTGACTGTGTCTGCACATGCCAGGTGCACGCTCCCGTGTAAGCCCCAGGGCAAGGATCCTTATTGGATTTTTAAAGTTCCTCTACAATGGGATGTGGCTATTGAGAAGATTTTGAAGTAAAATAGCTTCATTTTTTTTTAGAGATGTTAGTGTGATATTTTCTAGTCTGCTAGAAAGATATGCTACATCACTTTCAAGTGATTTTATTTATATGGGTAACATGTCCCTTTAAGCAATAGCTCAGACACTAAAGTAAAATTAACAGTAAGCGTATATTTGTACAGAACTAATAAATAGATATAAATTATTTGCTGGCAGCACGGCTTTGTTGTTGGAGAGGAGCACACAACTGCTAATCTGACTAGAAATAAATGGCTTATTCAGAACATGAGAATGTATTAAAAAAATACTAAATATATCAATAGCCACTTTTACATAAAAGAAAAAAATATATAGTGATACCCTTAGGTTCATAAGCTTCTAATTCCGAGCTGTGCTAATCCATTTTTTGCTGTACAAGGTTGTTTGCAATAGCATCTTATAGATAATATGCTCCATCTAAACCTTTAAAGTGAATGTTGTGTTCTTATTGAGCTAGAGCTGTGTCTTTGTTATATTTAGCATTATTATAAATATATATGAGATAGTAGTCTGTTGCCTTTGTGCTTTGAAGCTCTCGTATAGATTGTAGTAAAACCTGTGCTGTAAAACTCAGTATAAATGCATCTCTCCCAAACCACAGTCTACATTTTCTACACAATGTAATAAAACCATAGCACGTGTGCTGTTGCATTGTAGGGTTCGGACATAATGGTATTTAATATTTTAAGGATGCATTAACCTGATGGTATGATTATACATTTTCTGGATTTCAAGCACATTTGTGCAATCTTGTTTTGGTATTAACCCTTATTTCTCTTGTTAAGTGTGTTCAGTCCACGGGTCATCCATTAATTATGGGATATATTCTCCTTCTCAACAGGAAGTTGCAAGAGGATCACCCAAGCAGAGCTGCTATATAGCTCCTCCCCTCACATGTCATATCCAGTCATTCTCTTGCAACCCTCAACAAAGAAGGAGGTCACGAGAGGAGCTGGAGTTTTTACTTAATTATTCTTCAATCAAAAGTTTGTTATTTTAAATGGCACCGGAGTGTGCTGTTTTTCTATCTCAGGCAGTATTTGGAAGAAGAAACTGCCTGCGTTTTCTATGATCTTAGCAGGCGTAACTAAGATCCACTGGCTGTTCTCGACATTCTGAGGAGTGGGGTAACTTCAGAAAATGGGAATAGCATGCGGGGTCTCCCGCAAATGAGGTATGTGCAGTACAATATTTTCTGGGAATGGAATTGACTAAGAAAACACTGCTGTTACCCGTATGATGTAAGTACAGCCTTAAATGCAGTAGTAGTGACTGGTATCAGGCTGATAAATGTATGCACAGTAGAGTTATTTTCTAGGGACTAGAATTTGACTGAAAAAATACTGTTAATACTGATATAATGTGTGAGCCTTAACTGCAGTAGAAGCGACTGGTAGCAGGCTTAGTAATAACTTTACACAGCATCTGAAATGTTGTTTTTTAAAACGTTTACTGGCATGTTAATCGTTTTGTGAGGTACTTTGGTGATAAAATTTTTTGGGCATGATTTTTTTCCACACGGCTAACGTATATTTCTGCATAGAAACCGTTATATCAGGTCTCCCACTGTTGTAATAGGAGTGGGAGGGACCATTTTTAGCGCCTTGTTGCGCAGTTAAAATTCTAGCACAGTCTTCCTGCTTCTTCCTCTTTGATCCAGGACGTCTCCAGAGAGCTCAGGGATCTTCAAAATTCGTTTTTGAGTGAGGTAATCAGTCACAGCAGACCTGTGACAGTGTGTTTGACTGTGATAAAAGCGTTAAATCTTAATTTGATATCCGTTTTGGGTACTGAGGGGTTAATCATCCTTTTGCTAATGGGTACAATCCTCTGCTAATTAATACATTTAAAGAATTGTTGACTGAACTAGTTCTTTGTTATTCAATTGTGTTTTTTAAAAAAAGCGCTGCAGCGTTTTTTATATTGCTTGTAAACTTATTGAAGTAATTTCCAAGCTTGCTAGCTTCATTGCTAGTCTGTTTGAACATGTCTGATACAGAGGAATCTGCTTGTTCATTATGTTTAAAAGCCGATGTGGAGCCCAATAGAAATATGTGTACCAATTGTATTGATATTACTTTGAATAAAAGTCAATCTGTACCGATAAAGAAATTATCACCAGACAACGAGGGGGAAGTTATGCCGTCTAACTCTCCTCACGTGTCAGTACCTTCGTCTCCCGCTCGGGAGGTGCGTAAGATTGAGGCGCCAAGTACATCAAGGCCCTTACAAATCACTTTACATGATATGGCTAATGTTATGAAAGAAGTATTATACAATATGCCCGAGTTAAGAGGCAAGCGCGACAGCTCTTGGTTAAGGACAGAGCCATGTCTGAGAGAGCCATGTCTGATACTGCGTCACAATTTGCAGAACATGAGGACGGAGAGCTTCATTCTGTGGGTGACAGTTCTGATTTGGGGAGACCGGATTCAGAAATTTCAAATTTTAAATTTAAGCTTGAGAACCTCCGCGTGTTGCTAGGGGAGGTGTTAGCGGCTCTGAATGATTGTGACACAGTGGCAATCCCAGAGAAATTATGTAGGCTGGATAAATACTATGCGGTACCGGTGTGTACTGACGTTTTTCCTATACCAAAGAGGCTTACAGAGATTATTAGCAAGGAGTGGGATAGACCCGGTGTGCCTTTTTCCCCTCCTCCGATATTTAGAAAAATGTTCCCTATAGACGCCACCACACGAGACTTATGGCAGACGGTCCCTAAGGTGGAGGGAGCAGTTTCTACTTTAGCCAAGCGTACCACTATCCCGGTGGAGGATAGCTGTGCTTTCTCAGATCCAATGGATAAAAAATTAGAGGGTTACCTTAAGAAAATGTTTGTTCAACAAGGTTTTATATTACAGCCTCTTGCATGCATTGCGCCTGTCACTGCTGCAGCGGCATTCTGGTTTGAGTCTCTGGAAGAGGCGATTCGCACAGCACCATTGGATGAATCTTTGAGCAAGATTAGAACCCTTAAGCTGGCTAATGCTTTTGTTTCGGATGCCGTAGTGCATTTAACCAAACTTACGGCTAAGAATTCCGGATTCGCCATACAGGCGCGCAGAGCGCTATGGCTTAAATCCTGGTCAGCAGATGTAACTTCTAAGTCTAAACTACTAAACATTCCTTTCAAAGGGCAGACCTTATTCGGGCCCGGCTTGAAGGAAATTATTGCTGACATTACTGGAGGTAAGGGCCACACCCTTCCTCAGGACAGGGCCAAATCAAAGGCCAAACAGTCTAATTTTCGTGCCTTTCGTAATTTCAAGGCAGGAGCAGCATCAACTTCCTCCGCTCCAAAACAGGAAGGAACTACTGCTCGTTACAGACAGGGTTGGAAAGGCAACCAGTCATGGCACAAGGGCAAGCAGGCCAGAAAGCCTACTTCCGCCCCTAAGACAGCATGAAGACAGGGCCCCCTTTCCGGAGACGGATCTAGTGGGGGGCAGACTTTCTCTCTTCGCCCAGGCTTGGGCAAGAGATGTACAGGATCCCTGGACGTTGGAGATTATATCTCAGGGATACCTTCTGGATTTCAAAACTTCTCCTCCACAAGGGAGGTTTCATCTGTCAAGGTTATCAACAAACCTAGTAAAGAAAGAGGCATTTCTACAATGTGTACAAGACCTCTTAGTGATGGGAGTGATCCACCCAGTTCCGCGAACGGAACAGGGTCAAGGGTTTTATTCAAATCTGTTTGTGGTTCCCAAGAAAGAGGGAACTTTCAGACCAATCTTAGACTTAAAGATCTTAAACAAATTCCTAAGGGTTCCGTCGTTCAAGATGGAAACCATTCCGACCATCCTTCCCATGATCCAAGAGGGTCAATATATGACCACAGTGGATTTAAAGGATGCCTACCTTCACATACCGATTCACAAAGATCATTATCGGTACCTAAGGTTTGCCTTTCTAGACAGGCATTACCAGTTTGTAGCTCTTCCCTTCCGGTTAGCTACGGCCCAGAGAATTTTTACAAAGGTTCTGGGCTCACTTCTGGCGGTACTAAGACCACGAGGCATAGCGTTGGCTCCGTACCTAGACGACATTCTGATACAAGCGTCAAGTTTTCAAAATGCAAAGTCTCATACAGAGATAGTTCTAGCATTTCTGAGGTCGCATGGGTGGAAAGTGAACGTGGAGAAGAGTTCTCTGTTACCACTCACAAGGGTCCCTTTTCTAGGGACTCTTATAGATTCTGTAGAGATGAAGATTTACCTGACGGAGTCCAGGTTATCAAAGATTCTCAAAGCCCATCAGTAGCTCAGTGCATGGAAGTAATCGGCTCAATGGTCGCGGCAATGGACATAGTGCCATTTGCGCGCCTACATCTCAGACCGCTGCAACTATGCATGCTAAGTCAATGGAACGGGGATTACTCAGATCTGTCCCCTTTGCTAAATCTGGACCAGGAGACCAGAGATTCTCTTCTCTGGTGGTTGTCACAGGTTCATCTGTCCAAAGGAATGACTTTTCGCAGACCAGATTGGACGATTGTAACAACAGATGCCAGCCTACTAGGCTGGGGAGCAGTCTGGAATTCCCTGAAGGCTCAGGGATCGTGGACTCAGGAGGAGAGACTCCTCCCGATAAACATTCTAGAATTAAGAGCAATATTCAATGCTCTTCTAACTTGGCCTCAGTTAGCAACACTGAGGTTCATCAGATTTCAGTCGGACAACATCACGACTGTGGCTTACATCAATCATCAAGGGGGAACCAGGAGTTCCCTAGCGATGTTGGAAGTCTCGAAGATAATTCGCTGGGCAGAGTCTCACTCTTGCCACCTGTCAGCGATCTACATCCCAGGCGTGGAGAACTGGGAGGCGGATTTTCTAAGTCGACAGACCTTTCATCCGGGGGAGTGGGAACTTCACCCGGAGGTATTTGCTCAACTGATTCGCCGTTGGGGCAAACCGGATCTGGATCTCATGGCATCTCGCCAGAACGCCAAGCTTCCTTGTTACGGATCCAGGTCCAGGGACCCGGGTGCGGTGCTGGTAGATGCACTAGCAGCCCCTTGGGTTTTCAACATAGCTTATGTGTTTCCACCTTTTCCGTTGCTACCTCGACTGATTGCCAGGATCAAACAGGAGAGAGCATCAGTGATTCTGATAGCGCCTGCGTGGCCACGCAGGACCTGGTATGCAGACCTAGTGGACATGTCGTCCTGTCCACCATGGTCTCTACCCCTGAGGCAGGACCTTCTAATCCAGGGTCCTTTCAACCATCCAAACCTAATTTCTCTGAGGCTGACTGCTTGGAAATTGAACGCTTGATTCTATCAAAGCGTGGGTTTTCGGATTCGGTTATTGATACATTAATACAGGCTCGGAAACCTGTTACCAGAAAAATTTACCACAAGATATGGCATAAATATTTATATTGGTGTGAATCCAAGAGTTACTCATGGAGTAAGGTTAGGATTCCTAGGATATTGTCTTTTCTACAAGAGGGTTTAGAAAAGGGCTTATCCGCTAGTTTGCTAAAGGGACAGATTTCTGCTCTGTCTATTCTTTTACACAAGCGTCTGGCAGAGAATCCAGACGTCCAGGCTTTTTGTCAGGCTTTGGCTAGGATTAAGCCTGTGTTTAAAACTGTTGCTCCTCCGTGGAGCTTAAACTTGGTTCTTAAAGTTCTTCAGGGTGTTCCGTTTGAACCCCTTCATTCCATTGATATTAAGCTTTTATCTTGGAAAGTTCTGTTTTTGATGGCTATTTCCTCGGCTCGAAGAGTCTCTGAGTTATCTGCTTTACATTGTGATTCTCCTTATCTGATCTTTCATTCAGACAAGGTAGTCCTGCATACTAAACCTGGGTTTTTACCTAAGGTTGTTTCTAACAGGAATATCAATCAAGAGATTGTTGTTCCATCGTTATGTCCTAATCCTTCTTCAAAGAAGGAACGTCTTTTGCATAATCTAGACGTGGTCCGTGCCCTGAAGTTCTACTTACAGGCAACTAAAGATTTTCGACAAACTTCTTCTCTGTTTGTCATTTACTCTGGACAGAGGAGAGGTCAAAAGGCTTCGGCTACCTCTCTCTCTTTTTGGCTTCGTAGCATAATACGCTTAGCCTATGAGACTGCTGGACAGCAGCCTCCTGAAAAAATTACAGCTCATTCCACTAGAGCTGTGGCTTCCACCTGGGCCTTTAAGAATGAGGCCTCTGTTGAACAGATTTGCAAGGCTGCAACTTGGTCTTCACTTCATACTTTTTCCAAATTTTCCAAATTTGACACTTTTGCTTCTTCGGAGGCTGTTTTTGGGAGAAAGGTTCTACAGGCAGTGGTTCCTTCTGTTTAATGTTTCTGCCTTGTCCCTCCCATCATCCGTGTACTTTAGCTTTGGTATTGGTATCCCATAAGTAATGGATGACCCGTGGACTGAACACACTTAACAAGAGAAAACATAATTTATGCTTACCTGATAAATTTATTTCTCTTGTAGTGTGCTCAGTCCACGGCCCGCCCTGTCTTTTTGAGGCAGGTTCTAAATTTTAAATTATAACTCCAGTCACCACTGCACCCTATAGTTTCTCCTTTCTCGTCTTGTTTTGGTCGAATGACTGGATATGACATGTGAGGGGAGGAGCTATATAGCAGCTCTGCTTGGGTGATTCTCTTGCAACTTCCTGTTGGGAAGGAGAATATATCCCATAAGTAATGGATGACCTGTGGACTGAACACACTACAAGAGAAATAAATTTATCAGGTAAGCATAAATTATGTTTTTATCATTCAGTAAATCAACAGTATCCTGGTGTGGTAGAATGAGATCCGTAGAATAATTAAATAATGGCATAGTATTTGAGTAAAAACAAAGCTCTACATTAACCACATATAGGCCTCTAGTTATCAAGGTCTGGCGGACCTGATCCGACACTGCGGATCAGGTCCGCCAGACCTCGCTGAATACGGCGAGCAATACGTTCGCTGTATTCAGCATTGCACCAGCAGCTCACAAGAGCTGCTGGTGCAACGCTGCCCCCTGCAGACTCGCGGCCGCCAGCAGGGGGGTGTCAATCAACCCGATCGTACTAGATCGGGTTGTATTGTGGCGATGTGTGTCCGCCTGCACAGAGCAGGCGGACAGGTTATGGAGCAGCGGTCTTTGTGACCGCTGCTTCATAACTGCTGTTTCTGGCGAGCCTGCAGGCTCGCCAGAAACACGGGGCATCAAGCTCCAATCGGAGCTTGATAAATATGCCCCATAGTCTGCACGCTTGTAGTCAATAATTCCAAAATATAATTTTTTTTCAAGGTATTTAAAAGCTGTGGAAATCCAAAAAAGACCAATAAAGGTGCAAAAACAGAGGAGAGGAGGCGGAAAGGAAAAGCTGCTCAGGATGACAAATCTACAGTTGTAGCCATGGATAACCTGGTTTGTGCTTTTTCTTATTTATTCATTTCCATATCTGTGTTTAAAGGACATCAATTATCTCTTACCTCTGTGTAACAATGGTGCTTACCCACACTCTTTGGGAGGCAAAAAGCACATTCTGTAACCTGCAAATGCTGCAAAGCAATTAGCTGCTTTATGCAATTTGGAAAACCTAGGTTACAGATTTTGCTTTTTGGCCTCTCTAAGTAGTGTGGGACAAATCACAAATATTTCACAAAAGCAATGTATTTAATGCCCCTTCTAATTAAAACATGCAGAATATGAATCTGCATTGCACATGTTCCCAAATGACAGCACAGCTGCTAGTGAATTATCAGCTACATTGCAGGATCGCTGTAGGCCATGCAATCTAAAGCAGAGGATGCAGTAACAGGTTATTGTTATCCAGTTCCTTCTGATCTTAAAGAGCTGGGCACATGGACTAGTGACGCTCAGCCTAGGGGAACCACAATATAACAGGTCATCCGTCAGGTGCTTTTAGATGTGTATATAGGAGGATAACTTCCCTCCTGCTCCAGTGGCTAGACAGACCCTGCCCTTGAAGTGAAACAAGGTACTCCGTGGTTTTTGTATTGAACACTTATCTTTGGTCTTACCCTTTGTGTTACTTAATACATTTCTTTACAATAAGCAGTATATCGTTTCATGTTTCCTTTTGTATCCGAGTCATATATTCTGGGAGTTGTATCTTTTGGTACTGCTCACATTAGCTTTTTGAAACTCACGTCTGTAGGACAATTGTTGCCAGATAAACATAAATACAAGAAAGACTGGGGAATCTTTATGGCACTTTGTACACATCCTTGTGCTTCATGGTATCTGGGTGTAAAGTTCACATAAACCTGTGTATGAATCATAGGTATGTTGTGTATGTTACAGAGGACAAAAGAATTTGCAGAGTTCATGGGAATTCTTTAATCCCTCTTCAGTCAGATATGTTTAAGGTGGAGATTTGTTTATCTACAATGGGTATTAATGCTGTAAAATAAATTTTTATAGCATATATCATAAAATAATTATTATAAGCAATGCACTGTTTTCCAGAGAGAACAAGTCATCACTAATCGTAGGCAGCACAGAGGATTACTATTAATATGTGTATAAATTGCTTACATAATCCTCAGTAATGTAATGTGTACAGCACATATGTAGTTGGAAATGTTAATAATCATACGTACTATACACTGAGTTTGACTGTGTGTCTGCACATATGAGGGCTTTTTAATTGTATGGAGTTCCTGTAAGTAGAGATGTTATACTGTATATGTTTAATATATAGCATAACATGTACAAAGTAGGGTTTTCTATGAGTCAGGCTATAATTTGCTACTAGATATATTTTCTGTTATATTAATGTACTCTTTAATGGTGTCATGAATAAATAGGTAGGGTGTTTGTCTGCATAAGAAAATAATGAAGAACTGTATGTAGGCTGAGATATTAAACAAGGTTAGATATGCAAATTAATTTATGTCTCAATGCCTAAAGAGATTGTTATCCTAGATTAGAAAACTCACAGCAACCTAGAGAATTGGAGAATTCATAAAGTTTTGTACCTACCCCTCGTCAAAGCAGCAAAATTCAGCTCATGCTTTCCCTTTGGGAAGGGTGAGAGGGGAACTCACCCAGGGGCCCCACGCTTTGGGGGCCTCGCAATGTCATGGGGTTTGCGGTATGAAAAGGTACATCCTGTATTTAGTTTATGAAGAAATGTTTATAGTATCAGGAGTTGTAATATATATTTCAGGACAGGGGTGTGCCATATAGGGGGCACAACATACAGGGTGAGGGGAATGAGGTTAGTGGACTGAGGGGCCACACAAATTCTAAGGGTGGCCCTGGTTCAGCTCCATTGAATTTCTAATAGGGGACATGTGGAATTAAAGGGACATAATACCCATATGCTAAAGCACTTAAAAGAGATAAAGCTTATATGTTAAAAGCTGACAAGATGGCCTCTATTTAACATGGGCTGAACAGACAGGGGTCAACATCTCTGCCTCTGTCCGTCTGGCATCATTGCAATGCCTCCCCCTGCTTGCTTATGGCTAATCTTGCGCGAGCAAGGGCTGTCAATCAGAAATGCCCAGGGGAATTAAAGAACACCACTGTAAAGTTGGCATTATGGCTGCAGGCTTCACAGCTTCTTAAATGGAGCCCGATATCACCTGAACATCTCTGTGGAAAAAAGGAAGATATTTTACCTCAAAATCTTTTCAGTTGCTCAGAGTGAGTGCATTCTAAGCAGTTATCCTGTGGCTACTGTCATCTTCATGGTGACAAAAAAACTAAAGCATGAGGTGTTTAATGTCGCTTTAAGTGAATAGTCTGTAAATTATATGTAAATTATATATAACAGAAAGAAGAGGAAAATAGATTTAGTAGTAGTAATAAGCTAAATTAAGTAAACAGAAATATTTCCGTCGCTAACGGATACAGTTTCATGTACTAAAGCAAAGACTTTAAACTTGCATTCCGTAATTGTTTTTAAAAGGCTTTCTTTGCATGTCAGTTTTGCTTTTATTCACTTTTAATATTTTCTGCTGAAACACAACCTCTCTAAATATTTGTGTGCTTTTCTGTAGGTTTTGGATGTGAAAGGAAAACTAAATGACATTCTAGACTATTGGGTTTCTCTGCCAAGTATGTTCTGTAATGAAAAAAATACTGCAGGGCCAGTAAATGATGACAAGTGCTGGAATGGATTAACCAAAGGACAGTAAGTAATCTGTGCAGAGTAACGCTTATGCAGACATATAAAACAAACCTGAGTACTTAACAGTGTAAAGTCCTGGGAAATAACCCTATAGAGCATTGGTATTTTTCATCTTCCAATCAGCACTCATTTCCTGTACTGAAATGTTTAATGCAGACTTATTTGATGATAAAGAGAGTGTATCAATACATACATCTATATATCTATTTATCTACCTATCTGTTTGTCTGTTTATCTGTCTGTCTGTCTGTTTATTTAGCTTTCTATTGTCTATCCATCTATCTAGATCTATTTATTTATCAATATCTATCTGTCTGTCTGCCTGTCTATCTATCTATCTATCTATCTATCTATCATCCATCTATCTACAGGGAGTGCAGAATTATTAGGCAAGTTCTATTTTTGAGGATTAATTTTATTATTGAACAACCACCATGTTCTCAATGAACCCAAAAAACTCATTAATATCAAAGCTGAATAGTTTTGGAAGTAGTTTTTAGTTTGTTTTTAGTTATAGCTATTTTAGGGGGATATCTGTGTGTGCAGGTGACTATTACTGTGCATAATTATTAGGCAACTTAACAAAAAACAAATATATACCCATTTCAATTATTTATTTTTACCAGTGAAACCAATATAACATCTCAACATTCACAAATATACATTTCTGACATTCAAAAACAAAACAAAAACAAATCAGTGACCAATATAGCCACCTTTCTTTGCAAGGACACTCAAAAGCCTGCCATCCATGGATTCTGTCAGTGTTTTGATCTGTTCACCATCAACATTGCGTGCAGCAGCAACCACAGCCTCCCAGACACTGTTCAGAGAGGTGTACTGTTTTCCCTCCTTGTAAATCTCACATTTGATGATGGACCACAGGTTCTCAATGGGGTTCAGATCAGGTGAACAAGGAGGCCATGTCATTAGATTTTCTTCTTTTATACCCTTTCTTGCCAGCCACGCTGTGGAGTACTTGGACGCGTGTGATGGAGCATTGTCCTGCATGAAAATCATGTTTTTCTTGAAGGATGTACACTTCTTCCTGTACCACTGCTTGAAGAAGGTGTCTTCCAGAAACTGGCAGTAGGACTGGGAGTTGAGCTTGACTCCATCCTCAACCCGAAAAGGCCCCACAAGCTCATCTTTGATGATACCAGCCCAAACCAGTACTCCACCTCCACCTTGCTGGCGTCTGAGTCGGACTGGAGCTCTCTGCCCTTTACCAATCCAGCCACGGGCCCATCCATCTGGCCCATCAAGACTCACTCTCATTTCATCAGTCCATAAAACCTTAGAAAAATCAGTCTTGAGATATTTCTTGGCCCAGTCTTGACGTTTCAGCTTGTGTGTCTTGTTCAGTGGTGGTCGTCTTTCAGCCTTTCTTACCTTGGCCATGTCTCTGAGTATTGCACACCTTGTGCTTTTGGGCACTCCAGTGATGTTGCAGCTCTGAAATATGGCCAAACTGGTGGCAAGTGGCATCTTGGCAGCTGCACGCTTGACTTTTCTCAGTTCATGGGCAGTTATTTTGCGCCTTGGTTTTTCCACACGCTTCTTGCGACCCTGTTGACTATTTTGAATGAAACGCTTGATTGTTCGATGATCACGCTTCCGAAGCTTTGCAATTTTAAGAGTGCTGCATCCCTCTGCAAGATATCTCACTATTTTTGACTTTTCTGAGCCTGTCAAGTCCTTCTTTTGACCCATTTTGCCAAAGGAAAGGAAGTTGCCTAATAATTATGCACACCTGATATAGGGTGTTGATGTCATTAGACCACACCCCTTCTCATTACAGAGATGCACATCACCTAATATGCTTAATTGGTAGTAGGCTTTCGAGCCTATACAGCTTGGAGTAAGACAACATGCATAAAGAGGATGATGTGGTCAAAATACTCATTTGCCTAATAATTCTGCACTCCCTGTATATATCTATCTATCAATCATCTATCTGTCTATCTGTCTATCTATCTTTCTATCTCTACCTATCTTTCTGCCTGTTTGTTTGTCTGTCTATCAATCTTTCTCTACATATCTGTCTGTGTATCTATCTATCTATCATCCATCTGTCTTTGTGTCTATTCATTTCTCTATCCATCTGAACATGTATATCTTGCACAAAAAGGAACCCCTGCTTCTATTGGCTTAGAGGGAATCGGAGAACATAGACACAAACCACATAGCTAATGTAAACAGAACAAGGCAACAGGGAGGTGAGATGCAGGTAACAATAACGTAGTATTAAAGCCTAGACCAGAGCTTTTTCCAGAATGCTGTGCAAATCTGAAGGGAATGTATTTCAGAGCTGTGTGCCTATTACTGATCACAATCTCCCAGCTTTCTATAATTACCGGGTTTAATGCTTGCTGATGCCTGTGAGTTATGTACTAAGGGAACATTTGCTGAACATACTGGGACCACTTTTGCTGAAGTCTGATTGATCAAGCGTAACCTGGATACTGCACATTGTACTATGAGTAACCTGTGTAGTTTCCTTAGTTCTTCTGATATTTGGTTATACTTCTTCTCAATTTATTTTTTGTATTTTATTGTAAAGTGGATATTTCTGTATTGTCAGAATGTCAAGTGAGCTTCTGTCCCAAAGACCAGAATTGCATAGACATGCACTATTCATTTATTTGTTTTTTACCATGTTAATTATGCTCATCTATATGCATGTTATAAATGTGTATACCCTAGTTCAAAATCCCCAAATCAGACTGTGACTATTTGAGTTACAGTGTTTGTATGGCCTGTAGGGGTGGGAACAGCTAACCCAGTATATGTGTACATACTGTAACAGACTGCCTGTCTGCCTGGGACCTGCATAGCCCTCTAGGGTTTTAAGGAAATCACGTCCAAACTGTTGTCAAGTTAAAAAGGCCCGCAGCCTCTTTATTTCTACATCACAGTAGAAGTCCAGCAAATTAAACAAACAGCAAGTTTTCAGCATATATCCAGCAAAATAGCAACAGTCTGTTTAACACTGGTTTATTCCAGTATATTGCACTCCACTCCAGCACTTTCCTTCACCACAATGACATACATCTCTCTCCTTACTCAATTAAATGGACAATCTACCCGAAAATGTTTATTGTTTAAAAAGATAGATAATCCCTTTATTACCATTCAACAGTTTTGCATAACCAACACAGTTATATTAATATACTTTTTACCTCTGTGTTTACCTTGTATCTAAGCCTCGGCAGACTGCCCCCTTATCTCAGTGCTTTTTACAAGCTTGCATATTAGCTAATTAGTGCTGACTCATAAATAACTCCATGTGATTGAGCACAATGTTATCTATATGGCAAACATGAACTAGCACTATCTTGCTGTGAAAAGCTGATAAAATGGGCAGCCTGCAGAAGCTTAGAAACAGTCACAGATTTAGAGGTTTAAAGGTAACAATGTAGGCTGTTCAAAGTTGGGGTATTGGTAGTAAAGGCGTTATCTATCATTTTTTAAAACAATACAAAAAAAACCAAGTAGACTGTCCCTTTAATGAGACCTTTATAGCCTCAGCAAACTCCAGGGGAGCTTAATCAGACTCATTAACTTAGTGAGAAAGAACCCAGTAAAATCTGGACTGGATCCTGTACATTCAATTACCCAGGGAACCCATAATAACTAAAGAAGTTAGTTTAAGCACATTCTTTCCATGGGGCTGTCTGTATTATCCCACATATCAGGGTATTGACTTCATAAAACACTGGTTGCTAAATACACCCCATCCACAGCCCTTACATACAGTACATACACATAAAGCATTGGAACAAATGAGACAAGAGAGTGCTAAAGAGGAAACAATAATTTTCATGTCTCCTCTGCCAAGTAGGTGTCAAATTCTGCAGATCATTGCTAATATCTTCAGTGTAAAAGGAAATGCACTACTGGGAGCTAGCTGTACACATCATGTGAGCCAATGACATGAGGCATATATGTGCAGCCACCAATTAGCAGCTAGCTCCTAATTGTGCATTGCTGCTCCCGAGCCTACCTGTGTATATTTTTCAAAAAGGATACCAAGATAACAAACGGCTAGATTTAGAGTTTTGTCGGTAAAGACCCGCGTAGCTAACGCTGCTTTTTTTCCCAGCGCACCCTTAAGACAACGCTGGTATTTAGAGTTGTCTGAGTGGCTGCGTTAGGCTCAGAAAAGGGAGCGTTGAGCATAATTTACCTTCTCTTCAACTCTCAATACCAGCGTTGCCTACGGTAGCGGTAAGCTGGAAAAACGTGCTTGTGCACGATATCCCTATAGGAAACAATGGGGCTGAGCTGGCTGAAAAAAAACCTAACACCTGCAAAAAAGCAGCGTTCAGCTCCTAGCGCAGCCCCATTGTTTCCTATGGGGAAACACTCTCTAAGTCTGCACCTAACATGAACCCCCTAACACCCCTAACCTTACACTTATTAATCCCTAATCTGCCGCTCCTGCTATCGCTGACACCTGCATTATGATATTAACCCCTAATCTGCCACTCCGGATACCACCACCACCTACATTATCCCTATGAACCCCTAATCTGCTGCCCCTAACATCGCTGACACCTACATTATATTTATTACCCCCTAATCTGCCCCCCAAACGTCGCCGCTACCTTACCTACACTTATTAACCCCTAATCTGCTGACCGGACCTCGCCGCCACTATAATAAATGTATTAGCCCCTAAACCGCCGCACTCCCGCCTCGCAAACACTATAATACATTGTATTAACCCCTAATCTGCCCTCCCTAACATCGCCGCCACCTACCTTCAATTATTAACCCCTAATCTCCCGCCCGCAACGTTGCCGCTACTATAATAAAATTATTAACCCCTAAACCTAACGCTAACCCTAACACCCCCCTAAGTTAAATATAATTTAAATTAAACTAAATAATATTCCTATAATTAAATAAATTATTCCTATTTAAAACTAAATACTTACCTATAAAATAAACCCTAATATAGCTACAATGTAACTAATAGTTACATTGTAGCTATTTTAGGATTTATATTTATTTTACAGGCAACTTTGTATTTATTTTATTATTTTAACTAGGTACAATAGCTATTAAATAGTTAATAACTATTTAATAGCTACCTAGTTAAAATAAATACAAAATTACCTGTAAAATAAATCCTAACCTAAGTTACAAATACACCTAACACTACACTATCAGTAAATTAATTAAATAAATTAACTACAATTAGCTAAACTAAAATACAATTAAATAAACTAATCTATAATACAAAAAAACAAACACTAAATTACAAAAAAATACAAAAAATTACAAGAAGTTTAAACTAATTACACCTAATCTAAGCCCCCTAATAAAATAAAAAATCCCACCAAAATAAAAAAATGCCCTACCCTATTCTAAACTACAAAGTAACCAGCTCTTTTACCAGCCCTTAAAAGGGCTTTTTGCGGGGCATTGCCCCAAAGTAATCAGCTCTTTTACCTGTAAAAAAAAATACAACCCCCCCCCCAACATTAAAACCCACCACCCACATACCCCTACTCTAACCCACCCAAACCCCCCTTAAAAAAACCTAACGCTAACCCCCTGAAGATCTCCCTACCTTGAGTCGTCTTCATCCAACCGGGCCAAAATCTTCATCCAAGGTGCGCAGAGAAGGTCCTTCATCCGGTAGAAGTCTTCATCCAGGCGGCGTCTTCAATCTTCATCCATCCGGAGCGGAGCGGAGCCATCTTCAAAGGAGCCGACGCGGAGCCATCCTCTTCAACTGACGACTTCCCGACGAATGAAGGTTGGGCATCCCTTCAATTCCGATTGGCTGATAGGATTGCATCAGCCAATCAGAATTAAGGTAGCAAAAATCTGATTGGCTGATGCAATCAGCCAATCAGATTGAAGTTCAATCCGATTGGCTGATTGGAACAACCAATAGAATGCGATCTCAATACGATTGGCTGATTGGATCAAGGTAGGGAGATCTTCAGGGGGTTAGCGTTAGGTTCTTTAAGGGGGGTTTGGGTGGGTTAGAGTAGGGGTATGTGGGTGGTAGGTTTTAATGTTGGGGGGTTTGTAGTTTTTTTTTACAGGTAAAAGAGCTGATTACTTTGGGGCAATGCCCCGCAAAAAGCCCTTTTAAGGGCTGGTAAAAGAGCTGGTTACTTTGTAGTTTAGAATAGGGTAGGGAATTTTTTTATTTTGGTGGGATTTTTTATTTTATTAGGGGGCTTAGATTAGGTGTAATTAGTTTAAACTTCTTGTAATTTTTTTTGTTGTAATTTAGTGGGGGGGTTTTGTATTATAGATTAGTTTATTTAATTGTATTTTAGTTTAGCTAATTATAGTTAATTTATTTAATTAATTTATTGCTAGTGTAGTGTTAGGTGTATTTGTAACTTAGGTTAGGATTTATTTTACAGGTAATTTTGTATTTAGTTAAAATAAATACCTGTAATTTTGTATTTAGTTAAAAGTTGCCTGTAAAATAAATATAAATCCTAAAATAGCTACAATGTAACTATTAGTTATAGTAGCTATATTAGGGTTTATTTTATAGGTATTTAGTTTTAAATATGATTAATTTATTTAATTATAGGAATATTATTTTGTTTAATTTAAATTATATTTATGTTAGGGGGGTGTTAGGTTTAGGGTTAGAGTTAGGTTTAGGGGTTAATAACTTTATTATAGTAGCGGCGACGTTGGGGTTGGGAGATTAGGGGTTAATAATTGAAGGTAGGTGGCGGCGATGTTAGGGAGGGCAGATTAGGGGTTAATACAATTTATTATAGTGTTTGCGAGGCGGGAGTGCGGCGGTTTAGGGGTTAATACATTTATTATAGTGGCGGCGAGGTCCGGTCGGCAAATTAGGGGTTAATAAGTGTAGGTAAGGTAGTGGCGACGTCGGGGGGGGCAGATTAGGGGGTAATAAATATAATATAGGTGTCGGCGATGTTAGGGGCAGCAGATTAGGGGTTCATAGGGATAATGTAGGTGGCGGCGGTGTCCGGTCGGTAGATTAGGGGTTAATTTTTTTTATTAGAGGGTTTGCGATGTGGGGGGGGCCTCGGTTTAGGGGTACATAGGTAGTTTATGGGTGTTAGTGTACTTTATAGCACAGTAGTTAGGAGCTTTATATTCCTGTGTTAGCCCATAAAGCTCTACTGACTTCTTTTTGCGTCTGGAGTCTTGTCGGTAGAGGGTCTACCGCTCAGTTCTTCCAAGACTCCAAGTACCAGCGTTAGGCAAATCTCATAGAAAAGATAGGATACGCAATTGACGTAAGGGGATCTGCGGTAGCCTGGAGTCGCGGTAAGGAAGTGAGCGGTAGACCCTTTCCTGGCTGACTCTAAATACCAGCGAGCGGCCAAAAGCAGCGTTAGGACCCCTTAACGCTGCTTTTGACGGCTAACGCAGAACTCTAAATCTAGCCGAAAGTAAATTTGAAGTTTTCATGCTCTATTTAAAGTTTAATTGTAACTTTCCTGTCATTTTAAATGAAAGATTGTTATTCATTCACATTATAATCATTCCAAGACTTTTTACCTGCATAGAGGATGATACTGTTGCAGTAGAACTCGCCATAGGCAGTACAATTCGCCATATGCAATAGAATACTCGCTATAGGCAGTACAATTCGCCATATGCAATAGAATACTCGCCATATGCAGGAATACTCGCCATATGCAGGAATACTCACCATATGCAGGAATACTCGCCATATGCAGGAATACTCACCATATGCAGGAATACTCGCCATATGCAGGAATACTCGCCATATGCAGGAATACTCGCCATATGCAGGAATATTCGCCATATGCAGGAATACTCGCCATATGCAGGAATACTCGCCATAGGCAGTACAATTCGCCATATGCAATAGAATACTCGCAATATGCAGGCACAAGTGTGGTCAGTCTTAACTAGGACTCTAGAATTAAAACCTCTGGTTTTGTCTGCATTTAATTGCTGCAGACTGGCAGTCGTCCAGTATTAGCTGCCCAGAAAGTTCTAATCATCTAAACCATCAAGGAGGAAGATGAGAGTGGGAATATTTATAGGCAGATTTCTGTACTAAAATGTGTATGTTAGCACCGTACGGTGCTCGTCTAAAAATATATCTTTACTTGTTTAATCTCACCAGTGGATCTTTTATTTACCATGTAGCTATAATTGTTCTTGTAATTTATTTTATAGGATTTTCCCAAGTGAATCTTAAGGCCAGAGCCACATTTTATTTATATGACTCTGATTTTTATGTTTTTAGGTTTCTAATTACCTTGAGAAAGTATAATATCTATAAAAGCTATTTCCTTCTGGTTGATAGAGAATCCCACTGTTATTAGAGCATGAATTGTTCCGTGTGAGATGCTTTGTCTTATAATCATAAAAACTCATTTGTTATAATAATATTTCACTGAGAATAAAAAACACCACCAACTGCCGCTCAAAAATGTTGAGATTTATAGAGATTTTTAACCATCATGCATCAGACTGGTCAGTGGTGGGATCAGCTCCTTTGAAATCAATAGGGTAATTTCTGTCTTGTTAACGGGATAGGAAAGCCAACATGAAACTTGCATGATTCAGATAGAGCATGTCATTTTAAGGCACGTTTAAATTTACTTCTATTTTCAAATGTACTTTGTTCTCTTGGTATCCCTTGGGGAGAAAGAATACGCACATATCCTACACTAGTGGGAGCTAGCTGCTGTTTGGTGTCTGCACACATTTGTTTCTTGTGATTGGCTACCTAGATGTGTTCTGCTAGCTGCCAGTAGTGCAGTGATGTTCCTCTAGCAATGGATAACAAGAGAATGAAGCTAATTTGATAATAGAAGTAAATTGAAAAGTTGTTTGAAATTGTATGTTCTATCCGAATCATGAAAGAAATATTTGGGGTTTCCTGTCCCTTTAACTTCCTGCAGCATAGAACCACTTCCACCATCAAGGATGCTGGCATCATAAAAATGTTAAAGAAAAACCGTTAAAAACAAAGTAGCAAAAAAACAATATAAAACTCTGCCCAAATATATGCATAAAAGCTAGAAAATAAGAAAATTTAAAAAATAAATATAAAACAAAAAACAACATACTTCATAAGGAATATGGAGTCACTGTTTTGGTGAAAAATATGGACCACACCTCAAGAATGCCCTGAACCAGCACAGATCATTCACCGCCAATTTGCAAGATCTCTGATTCAAATACAGTTCTGTCCAGCGAGAATACTTTCACTTAACAAAACAAACATTCAAATCGTTAATATTCACACACATTTACAGTTCTCATTTTGCAAACACATTTTCTAAGTGTTGCAGTTGTGTTTATTGTTTTTCTGCGTTTCTAGCAGTTCATTTTGTTGCGTGCAATATCCTTTATTGTGCCTTTTAACACAACTATAGATGTTAAAGGCAGAAACACCCACTGTTGATCCGCTAGAAAAGACAGTTAAAATGAGCCTCAATTAATGCTTTCTTGCCTAAACAGTAAGAGTTATAAGACCCCCCTACTGCATAACGAGCATCTATGAATCCAACCCTTTGAGTGAAACATGATATGAGTTAAACATAATTTTAGATTCCTGGAGTTAGATAGCGGAGTTTAGCTAATTTGTCATTTTTCCATCAGGAAGGATTGGCATCAAGTAAACAACATTGTAAAGAAACATAAAACAAACTGATATAGTTGTATTATTAATGTAAAGTGCATACTGTAACTATACAAATAAATTGCATGAACAAATATGTGATCGGAACATTAAAGATCTTATTGTGAAGCACAATTGTAAAGTCTTTAGATTTGTTCCATCGTTCCCCAACCTTTGCTTCTTCTGATTTGCTTGGACATAAAACCCATTACAATGCATAAGAATTGCCTGACAAAAGCATGCTAGGATTTTTGGGGGGTTTCTTTTTGTAATCTATTCCAGTCCTTTTTTTTTTCATTCAACCTATTTTGTAATGTAATCACAAAGTACTAAAATAGCTTTTCTTTGCATTGGAGGGTTAATAAAAATGTCTATTTACATAACAAGACACAATGTAATAATTATGCCTCTGAATGTGTTGGAATCCTGGATGTTAAGGTTATATTTATGTGACAGGTACATGCCCGAACGCATGGGAAGTGGTCTTGCCAATCAGATTAATAATCCTGAAGTTGAAGTTGACATAACAAAACCAGATATGAGCATCCGACAGCAGATTATGCAGCTAAAGATCATGACAAGTCGCTTACACAATGCATACAACGGAAATGATGTGGACTTTCAAGACACAAGTAAGTAGACAACTTGACACTGGTCTAGAGGCAATAAAGAGTGTTTGCACCTCAGGCTGCTCCTGCTAGATATGACCAAGCTGCAAGGTCTGTAAGTGTACGCTTATGGTTGCCAGGTGCCCAGTATTCAACCGGACAGTCCAGTATTTAAGTAAATTATCCAGTAAAATGTATACAAAAATACTTGACACTTAATTGTCCATTTTTTAAAGTCTCCTGAGGGGCAGTTAAATTTTAAAAGCCTCTTATGTCTCAATACTTTACAAATATGACCTTTAAAGAAAATACTACTCAGTGTGTTACTGGCAGGCAAAGATAGTAAAAAAAAAAGCCACTCTCCAGTAATGTTAAATTACTGCTCTTTGTCTGTTACGTGTAGCCACTGGGTTAAAATCACTGCTCCGTGCTTTTATGGGGATCCATAGTGGTATAAAAACACTGTCCTATGTGTGCTACTAGCAGCCAAATTGGGTAAGATCACTGCTGTGTCTGCTACTCAGCCAGATTACGAGTTTTGCGTTATGAGCGGCTCGGTAATAACTTGCAAGTTATTTTCACCGCTCACCTTTAATAGCGCTGCTATTACAGGTTTGCAAAAGCCCGGCATTAGCGGGCAATATGGCTCCAAATCGCACACAAATACCAGCGCTGCTTTGAGCTGGTTTTACGTGTTCGTGCACGATTTCCTCATAGACATCAATAGGGAGAGCCGGCTAAAAAAAAGCCTAACACCTGCAATAAAGGAGCATAAAGCTCCGTAAGGCAGCCCCATTGATTCCTATGGGGAAAGAAAATTTATGTTTACACCTAACACCCTAACATAAACCCTGAGTCTAAACACTCCTAATCTGCCGCCCCCAACATCGTCGACACCTACATACATTTATTAACCCCTAATCTGCCGCCCCCAACGTCGCCGCCGCCACTATACTAAAGTTATTAACCCCTAAACCTCTAGCCTCCCACATCACTAACACTAAATAAATATATTACCCCCTAAACCTAACCCTAAGTCTAACCCTAACACCCCTAACTTTAATATAATTAAAATAAATCTAAATATAAATTACTATTACCTTACCTAACTAATTCCTATTTAAAACTAAATACTTGCCTATAAATTAAATCCTAAGCTACCTACAATATAACTGTTACATTGTAGCTATCTTAGGTTTTATTTTTATTTCACAGCTAAGTTTGTATTTATTTTAACTAGGTAGACTAGTTACTAAATAGTTATTAACTATTTACTAACTACCTAGTTAAAATAAATACAAACTTACCTGTAAAATAAAACCTAACCTGTCTTACACTAACACCTAACATTACACTACAATTAAATAAATTAAATTAATTAAATACAATTAACTAAATTACAAAAAAACACTAAATTACACAAAATAAAAAAGAAATGATCAAATATTTTTAAACTAATTACACCTAATCTAATAGCCCTATCAAAATAAAAAAGCCCCCTCAAAATAAAAAAACCCTAGCCTAAACTAAACTGCCAATAGCCCTTAAAAGGGCCTTTTGCGGGGCATTGCCCCAAAGAAATCAACTCTTTTACCTGTAAACAAAATACAAACAACCCCCAACAGTAAAACCCACCACCCACACAACCAAACCCCCAAATAAAATCCTATCTAAAAAAACCTAAGCTCCCCATTGCCCTGAAAAGGGCATTTGGATGGGCATTGCCTTTAAAAGGGCATTTAGCTCTTTTCCGTTGCCCAAACCCTAATCTAAAAATAAAACCCACTCTATAAACCCTTAAAAAAACCTAACACTAACCCCAGAAGATCCACTTACAGTTTTTTAAGACCGGACATCCATCCTCATCAAGCTGTGAGAAGTCTTCATCCAAGCGGGCAGAAGTCCTCACCGAAGCCAGAAGAAGTTTTCATCCAAGCGGCAAGAAATGGTCCTCCAGGCGGGCAGAAGTCTTCATCCAGACGGCATCTTCTATCTTCATACTTCCGACGCAGAGCGGCTCCATCTTCAAGACATCCGGCACGGAGCATCCTCTTCTGTCGACGGCTACTGAAGAATGAACGTTCCTTTAAGGGACGTCATCCAAGATGGCGTCCCTTGAATTCTGATTGGCTGATAAAATTCTATCAGCCAATCGGAATTAAAGGGTAAACAATCCTATTGGCTGATGCAATCAGCCAATAGGATTAGGATTGAGCTTCAATCATATTGGCTGATGCAATCAGCCAATAGGCTTGAGCTCACATTCTATTGGCTGATTGGAACAGCCAATAGAATGCAAGCTCAATCCTATTGGCTGATTGCATCAGCCAATAGGATTTTTTACCCTTTAATTCCGATTGGCTGGTAGAATTCTATCAGCCAATCGGAATTCAAGGGACGCCATCTTTGATGACGTCCCTTAAAAGAACCTTCATTCTTCAGTAGCGTTGACAGAAGAGGATTCTCCGCGCCAGATGTCTTGAAGATGGAGGCGCTCCGCGTCGGAAGGATGAAGATAGAAGATGCCGTCTGGATGAAGACTTCTGCCCGCCCTGAGGACAACTTCTTGCAGCTTGGATGAAGATTTCTCCCGGCTTCGTTGAGGACTTCTGCCCGCTTGGATGAAGACTTCTCCCGGCTTGATGAGGATGGATGTCCGGTCTTCAAAAACTGTAAGTGGATCTTCGGGGGTTAGTGTTAGGTTTTTTTATGGGTTTATTGGGTGGATTTTATTTTTAGCTTAGGGTTTGGGCAATGGAAAATAGCTAAATGCCCTTTTAAGGGCAATGCCCATTTAAATGCCCTTTTCAGGGCAATGGGGAGCTTAGGTTTATTTAGATAGGATTTTATTTGGGTGGTTTGGTTGTGTGGGTGGTGGGTTTTACTGTTGGTGGGTTGTTTGTATTTTTTTACAGGTAAAAGAGCTGATTTCCCCGCAAAAGGCCCTTTTAAGGGCTATTGGCAGTGTAGTTTAGGCTATGGTATTTTTTTTATTTTTGGGGGGGAAGTTATTTGGATAGGGAAATTAGATTAGGTGTAATTAGTTTAAAGGGACAGTAAACCTAAAAAATAATGTTATATAATTCTGCACATAGTGCAGAATTATATAACATTATTTTACTGCTATAGTTATAAAACCCTTTTTTCCCTTTTAATATTTAAAAAACATGCCGCTTTTACAGACCCGCTCTCTGCTGAGCGGGTCTGTTTTTTTTAGTAAGCGCATCGGGCCAGCTGTATAGTCACAGCCCGGCCCGACCGCGCCATAACATTAAGTGAAGCTCGCTCCTGCTGTCAGACAGAGCAGGAGCGAGCTGCACTTAGTCTTATGGCGCGGTCGGGCCGGGCTGTGACTATACAGCTGGCCCGATGCGCTGAGTAAATATAACAGACCCGCTCAGCAGAGAGCAGGTCTGTAAAAGCGGCATGTTTTTTAAATATTAAAAGGAAAAAAAGGGTTTTATAACTATAGCAGTAAAATAATGTTATATAATTCTGCACTATGTGCAGAATTATATAACATTATTTTTAGGTTTACTGACACTTTAAATATTTGATAATTTCTTTTTTATTTTTTTTGTAATTTAGTTAATTGTATTTAATTAATGTAATTTATTTAATTGTAGTGTAATGTTAGGTGTGTGAGGCAGGTTAGGTTTTATTTTACAGGAAAATTTGTATTTATTTTACCTAGATAGTAAATAGTTAATAACTATTTAGTAACTAGTCTACCTAGTTAAAATAAATACAAACTTAGCTGTAAAATAAAAATAAAACCTAAGCTAGCTACAATGTAACTATTAGTTATATTGTAGCTAATTTAGGCCTAGATTTAGAGTTTGGCGTTAGCCGTGAAAACCAGCGTTAGAGGCTCCTAACGCTGGTTTTAGGCTACCGCCGGTATTTGGAGTCATTAAAAAAAGGGTCTAACGCTCACTTTTCAGCCGCGACTTTTCCATACCGCAGATCCCCTTTACTTCATTTGCGTATCCTATCTTTTCAATGGGATTTTTCTAACTCCGGTATTTAGAGTCGTGTCTGAAGTGAGCGTTAGAAATCTAACGACAAAACTCCAGCCGCAGGAAAAAAGTCAGTAGTTAAGAGCTTTCTGGGCTAACGCCGGTTTATAAAGCTCTTAACTACTGTGCTCTAAAGTACACTAACACCCATAAACTACCTATGTACCCCTAAACCGAGGTCCCCCCACATCGCCGCCACTCGATTACATTTTTAACCCCTAATCTGCCGACCGCCACCTACGTTATACTTATGTACCCCTAATCTGCTGCCCCTAACACTGCCGACCCCTATATTATATTTATTAACCCCTAACCTGCCCCCCACAACGTCGCAGCCAGCTACCTACAATAATTAACCCCTAATCTGCCGACCGCAAAGCGCCGCCACCTACGTTATACTTATGTACCCCTAATCTGCTGCCCCTAACACCGCCGACCCCTATATTATATTTATTAACCCCTAATCTGCCCCCCTCAACGTCGCCTCCATCTGCCTACACTTATTAACCCCTAATCTGCCGAGCGGACCGCACCGCTATTATTATAAAGTTATTAACCCCTAATCCGCCTCACTAACCCTATAATAAATAGTATTAACCCCTAATCTGCCCTCCCTAACATCGCCGACACCTAACTTCAAACATTAACCCCTAATCTGCCGACTGGAGCTCACCGCTATTCTAATAAATGTATTAACCCCTAAAGCTAAGTCTAACCCTAACACTAACACCCCCTAAATTAAATATAATTTTAATCTAACGAAATTAATTAACTCTTTTTGAAATAAATTAATCCTATTTAAAGCTAAATACTTACCTGTAAAATAAATCCTAATATAGCTACAATATAAATTATAATTATATTATAGCTATTTTAGGATTAATATTTATTTTACAGGTAACTTTGTATTTATTTTAACCAGGTACAATAGCTATTAAATAGTTAAGAACTATTTAATAGCTAAAATAGTTAAAATAATTACATATTTACCTGTAAAATAAATCCTAACCTAAGTTACAATTAAACCTAACACTACACTATCAATAAATTAATTAAATAAAATACCTACAATTACCTACAATTAAACCTAACACTACACTATCAATAAATAAATTAAATACAATACCTACAAATAACTACAATGAAATAAACTAACTAAAGTACAAAAAATAATAAAGAACTAAGCTACAAAAAATAAAAAAATATTTACAAACATAAGAAAAATATTACAACAATTTTAAACTAATTACACCTACTCTAAGCCCCCTAATAAAATAACAAAGCCCCCCAAAATAAAAAAATGCCCTACCCTATTCTAAATTACTAAAGTTCAAAGCTCTTTTACCTTACCAGCCCTGAACAGGGCCCTTTGCAGGGCATGCCCCAAGAAGTTCAGCTCTTTTGCCTGTAAAAAAAAACATACAATACCCCCCCCCCAACATTACAACCCACCACCCACATACCCCTAATCTAACCCAACCCCCCCTTAAATAAACCTAACACTAAGCCCCTGAAGATCATCCTACCTTGTCTTCACCTCACCGGGTATCACACCGATCCGTCCTGGCTCCGATATCTTCATCCAACCCAAGCGGGGGCTAGACATCCACTGAAGAAGTCCAGAAGAGGGTCCAAAGTCTTCATCCTATCCGGGAAGAAGAGTAGATCCGGACAGGCAACCATCATCTTCCAAGCGGCATCTTCTATCTTCATCCGATGAGGACCGGCTCCATCCTGAAGACCTCCACCGCGGACCCATCTTCATCCGGCGACGTCCAACTGAAGAATGACGGTTCCTTTAAGGGACGTCATCCAAGATGGCGTCCCTCGAATTCCGATTGGCTGATAGGATTCTATCAGCCAATCGGAATTAAGGTAGGAATATTCTGATTGGCTGATGGAATCAGCCAATCAGAATCAAGATCAATCCGATTGGCTGATCCAATTGAGCTTGCATTCTATTGGCTGATCAGCCAATCGGAATTAAGGTAGGAATATTCTGATTGGCTGATGGAATCAGCCAATCAGAATCAAGATCAATCCGATTGGCTGATCCAATCAGCCAATCAGATTGATCTTGCATTCTATTGGCTGATCGGAACAGCCAATAGAATGCAAGCTCAATCTGATTGGCTGATTGGATCAGTCAATCGGATTGAACTTGATTCTGATTGGCTGATTCCATCAGCCAATCAGAATATTCCTACCTTAATTCCGATTGGCTGATAGAATCCTATCAGCCAATCGGAATTCGAGGGACGCCATCTTGGATGACGTCCCTTAAAGGAACCGTCATTCTTCAGTTGGACGTCGCCGGATGAAGATGGGTCCGCGGTGGAGGTCTTCAGGATGGAGCCGGTCCTCATCGGATGAAGATAGAAGATGCCGCTTGGAAGATGATGGTTGCCGGTCCGGATCTACTCTTCTTCTCGGATAGGATGAAGACTTTGGACCCTCTTCTGGACTTCTTCAGTGGATGTCTAGCCCCCGCTTGGGTTGGATGAAGATATCGGAGCCAGGACGGATCAGTGTGATACCCGGTGAGGTGAAGACAAGGTAGGATGATCTTCAGGGGCTTAGTGTTAGGTTTATTTAAGGGGGGTTTGGGTTAGATTAGGGGTATGTGGGTGGTGGGTTGTAATGTTGGGGGGGGGTGTATTGTATGTTTTTTTTACAGGCAAAAGAGCTGAACTTCTTGGGGCATGCCCCGCAAAGGGCCCTGTTCAGGGCTGGTAAGGTAAAAGAGCTTTGAACTTTAGTAATTTAGAATAGGGTAGGGCAATTTTTTATTTTGGGGGGCTTTGTTATTTTATTAGGGGGCTTAGAGTAGGTGTAATTAGTTTAAAATTGTTGTAATATTTTTCTTATGTTTGTAAATATTTTTTTATTTTTTGTAACTTAGTTCTTTTTTATTTTTTGTACTTTAGTTAGTTTATTTCATTGTAGTTATTTGTAGGTATTGTATTTAATTTATTTATTGATAGTGTAGTGTTAGGTTTAATTGTAGGTAATTGTAGGTATTTTATTTAATTAATTTATTGATAGTGTAGTGTTAGGTTTAATTGTAACTTAGGTTAGGATTTATTTTACAGGTAAATTTGTAATTATTTTAGCTATTAAATAGTTCTTAACTATTTAATAGCTATTGTACCTGGTTAAAATAAATACAAAGTTACCTGTAAAATAAATATTAATCCTAAAATAGCTATAATATAATTATAATTTATATTGTAGCTATATTAGGATTTATTTTACAGGTAAGTATTTAGCTTTAAATAGGATTAATTTATTTAATAAGAGTTAATTAATTTCGTTAGATTAACATTATATTTAATTTAGAGGGTGTTAGTGTTAGGGTTAGACTTAGCTTTAGGGGTTAATACATTTATTAGAATAGTGGTGAGCTCCAGTCGGCAGATTAGGGGTTGATGTTTGAAGTTAGGTGTCGGCGATGTTAGGGAGGGCAGATTAGGGGTTAATACTATTTATTATAGGGTTAGTGAGGCGGATTAGGGGTTAATAACTTTATTATAGTAGCGATCAGGTCCGCTCGGCAGATTAGGGGTTAATAAGTGTAGGCAGGTGGAGGCGACGTTGTGGGGGGCAGATTAGGGGTTAATAAATATAATATAGGGGTCGGCGATGTTAGGGCAGCAGATTAGGGGTACATAGGGATAATGTAAGTAGCGGCGGTTTACGGAGCGGCAGATTAGGGGTTAATAATAATATGCAGGGGTCAGCGATAGCGGGGGCGGCAGATTAGGGGTTAATAAGTGTAAGGTTAGGGGTGTTTAGACTCGGGGTACATGTTAGGGTGTTAGGTGCAGACGTAGGAAGTGTTTCCCCATAGCAAACAATGGGGCTGCGTTAGGAGCTGAACGCGGCTTTTTTGCAGGTGTTTGGGTTTTTTTCAGCTCAAACAGCCCCATTGTTTTCTATGGGGGAATCGTGCACGAGCACGTTTTTGAGGCTGGCCGCGTCCGTAAGCAACTCTGGTATTGAGAGTTGAAGCTGCGTTAAATATGCTCTACGCTCCTTTTTTGGAGCCTAACGCAGCCTTTATGTGGACTCTCAATACCAGAGTTATTTTTATGGTGCGGCCAGAAAAAAGCCGGCGTTAGCTTTTCGGGTCGTTACCGACAAAACTCTAAATCTAGCCGTTAGGGTTTATTTTATAGGTAAGTATTTAGTTTTAAATAGGAATTATTTAGTTAATGATAGTAATTTTTATTTAGATTTATTTTAATTATATTAAAGTTAGGGGTGTTAGGGTTAGACTTAGGGTTAGGTTTAGGGGTTAATAACTTTAGTATAGTGGCGGATGTGACGTTGGCGGAGGCAGATTAGGGGTTAATAATATTTTAGTAGTGTTTGCGATGCGGGAGTGCAGCGGTTTTAGGGTTAATATGTTTATTATAGAGGCGGCGATGTCCAGAGCAGCAGATTAGGTGTTAATAATTTTGTTTTAGTCTTTACGATGCGGGAGGGCCTCGGTTTAAGGGTTATTAGGTTGTTTATGAGTGTTAGTGTACATTGTAACACTTTAGTTATGAGTTTTATGTTACAGCTTTGTAGCGCAAAAACCCATAACTACTGACTTTCAGTTTACGGTACGGATCTTGTAGTTATAGGCTGTACCGCTCACTTTTTGGCCGGACAGGAAAACTCGTAATACCGGCGCTATGGAAGTCCCATTAAAAAAGGACTTTTTGAAAGGTGCGGTAGTTACATTGGCCCCTATTTATGAAAGTCTGGCGGACCTGATCCGACAGTTTGGATCAGGTCCGCCAGACCTCGCTGAATACGGCGAGCAATACGCTTGCCGTATTCAGCATTGCACCAGCAGCTCACAAGAGCTGCTGGTGCAACGCCGCCCCCTGCTGACTCGCGGCCAATTGGCCTCCAGCAGGGGGGTGTCAATCAACCCAATCGTACTCGATCGGGTTGATTTCCGGCGATGTCTGTCTGCCTGCTCAGAGCAGGCGGATAGGTTATGGAGCAGCGGTCTTTGTGACCGCTGCTTCATAACTGCTGTTTCTGACGAGCCTGCAGGCTCGCCAGAAACACGGGGCATCAAGCTCCATACAGAGCTTGATAAATATGCCCCATTGCGTTACGGCTAAAAAAGTGTGCGGTACAGCTATACCTGCAAGACTCGTAATACCAGCGGTAGTGAAAAAAGCAGCGTTATGACCCATAACGCAAAACTCGTAATGTAGCCAACTGTTAGTTAAGGATGCAAAATCACTACTGTGTCTGTTACTGGCAGTTTTTAAGGAGGTAAGATCACTACTGTGTCTGTTTCTGGCAGTCTAGGCAGTCTAGAATTTGTTTTGTTTAAAAAGATAAATAATTCCTTTATTACCCATTCCCCAGTTTTGCATAACCAACACAGTTATATTAATACTTTTTACCTTGTATCTAAGCCTCTGCAGACTGCCCCCTTATTTCAGTTCTCTTGACAGACTTGTATTTTAGCCAATCAGTGCTGACACACAAATAACTCCATGGGAGAGAGCACAATGTTATCTATATAGCACACATAAACTAACGCTGTGTAGCTGTGAAAAACTGTCAAAATGCACTGAGATAAGAGGCCGCTTCAAGGGTTTAAAAATTAGGATATGAGCCTACCAAAGTTTAGCTTTCAACAAAGAATACCAAGAGAACAAAGCAAATTTGATGATAAAAGTAAATTGGAAAATTGTTTAAAATGCATGCCCTATCTGAATCATGAACATTTGATTTTGACTAGACTGTCCCTTTAAGAAGGTAAGATATTTGGTTTGTGTGCTAATGGCAGCTAATGGGATAAAACTACTACTGATTTATGAAAATATATATGGCTGTTTCAAGGGTGGAGCCTAAGATAGATATTTGGGGAGGAGCCATTGTGTGACCCCACCTACCACCTGTTCCAAGTTACTTTTAGATGATCCAGTATTTTTGTTGAGGACAGCTGGCATCCCTATGTACACTCCATAGATTGTTAAGGAGCATTTTAAATGTTTCTCACTGAGGGCCTATTTTCTGAAGCTCTCAACTCTGGCAAGAATATTTATAACATTCCCTCAGTACTACAAGGTCCTTCACAGGACTCTCGAGAGGCAGATATTACTTTGAGAGAGGTGTAACTTGCCTAGTGGGTTCTCTACATTTTTTTAATGTGAAGGAGCAACACAAACTAGCATTTTACAGCTGGCGTTACCACTGTTTTAGCTCAACAAATGCTTTCTGGCGAGCTTGTCTCAAAATACACAATGCCCTTATTACATTGATAGACAAAAAGAGACATAGTGCTGCGAAATCTGTTGCCGCTCTACAAATAAACATTATACCATGTTTGTAAAACAAATGCAAGTACACTAAAAACACCACTTTTTGATTGATTTGTATTTGTTAAAAAAAAATTGCTTCAGATGCGCTCTCTTAAATTCAACCCATTCCAGAGAGCTTCATCTATGCATGTTGGAGAGCTTTTGAGAATTGGGCATTGAGAGATAAAAATACAGTGCTCAGTGAAATGCATATAACTCACTTTAGACGTACTTATTATTTACCACGCCTTATTTAGCACCATTTTGATTCATAGTGCGATCAGCATTTTCATCAAGTTGTTACTTGGTTGTGGGAAACTTGTAGAGTATTTATAAAGCATTTTACATTTGTAATTGTTGGGGCTTTATCTCAAAATTAAAGGGATAATAAACACCTTCTAATTACAACAGTCTTCAAATAGATTAACAGCAGAGTCTGAACAGATCCTCCAGTTGTTTTTCAGTAGTCAAACTCCACCTACCATTTGAGGATAACTTGGGCTTGAGTTGTCAGGTTTGGCTTCAGTGGAAGAGATAATTTAACAATCTGCTAATTGGGTTGATATATGGGACAAGGTTAGGCTTGTGAATTCTGTCATGTGCACTTTAAATTTTTAGGACTGGAAAATCCACAATTTTCTAACTTAAAGGGTAAGTATACCCTATTTTTTTTTCTTGTTCCCAATTAATTTTCTTTTCTATGACATGGAGAGTCCACAACGTCATTCCAATTACTAGTGGGATATTCAACTCCTGGCCAGCAGGAGGAGGCAAAGAGCAGACCAGCAAAGCTGTTAAGTGTAACCTCCCTTACTCATAATCCCCAGTCATTCTCTTTGCCTCTGTCAATAGAGGTTGTGCGAAGATGGTGTACTTTTCCCTGCAAGCAAGGATTAGGGGCTATGCTGTTTCCATGTCAATCTCTTTAGTAAGAGTAATGGTGGCTATTAGCAGTTAGAAAGCAGCACGGTTGTCTTTGCTTTATTTCTAACATTATTACTACCCCCTTCATAGAAAACCAGGGTTGGTTACTCTGTTGTTTCTTTTTCTTCAGGTCTCTGTTAGCGGTCGAATGAGGCTATCAAACCTGCAGCTGCTTTAACTGCTCAACAGCAGAATTTCCTTGGAGGGTAAGTCTTTTCTGTTATATTTAAATATTCAGGAGGTTTGGGAAGATCAGGGACCTAGTGGGACCTGCCACCCTCAGGAGGGGTATGTATATAATTTTTTAATATATCCGCATAGTTTGGGATATTTGCGGCCGAGCAGTTAACTGAGACATGATTTTTTTGCCGCCCCCATTGACGGTCTAAAGTACAGGATAGACCCAGGCTTTATGATGTGTTGGAACTGGGTATCATATGGTTTGTGATATTGTACCGCACTTTTATATCCATCAATATTCAGTTTTTACGGTTATAAAGGTGTTTTTTCTTTACTGGGTCTCAGTATTGGTATGCACGCTTGTTTTTCCTCAAACTGCGCAGGCTATAATGGCTAACATTTTTTCTCAGCTGCGTAGGTACTATTCTACACAGATAGTCGCGGGCTGGCTATTATCTCTCAGTCCCCTTCATTTATGTATCGCAATTGCGGTGGTATAACCGTCTTGCATTTTTAATGGACAGATAATGGCAGAAAATAGTTAGAGACACCATTTTTACAAATGGTTGTCTCTCTTCTCTATTTTACTCAGATATTCTACTAGCTTTAGTAAGATACTAGGAGTACATTTTTTCTGTAGGCGGACTTTATTACATAGCCCTTGTTCAGCCATGAAAGCTTGGGTGCTCTGCAGCATATGCGCGACGCCATACAGAGAAGGGGATGTATGTGAAGTGATACGGGGCTCTATTGTTTTCGCACCACGGACTGTAGGGTGCTTATATTTTGGAACCCGCTTCCTTTTGGCGCCGCTTTTTGTGAAGTACAAAAGCTTAAGTGTCATAGGTGATTGCTTGTTGCGGCTTTCTTTTATGAACTTTCAATAGCCTATTCTAAATGATTATCAGTGTGCTGATGGGATTTGGAAAATACAGCTTCGGCTCAATCCCTTTTATTTAGGAGCATCCCGGAGAGTAGTTTTTCTCTCTAAATGTGATTTCATACTCATGTTATGTGGAAAAGAGACCTTTCCTTATATTTGGTTTATGCTACTTAGCATTTTCTCCATTATGTTGGCTTACTTGTCATTTATTTATGTGTACATAGTATCTAAAAGTTTTGAGCACCCTTTCTGTTTTCAGTAAGGGTTTATTTTGGATGTGAATCTAAGCCTTAGGTTTTGCTTATATTACCTCTTGTCCTCTGGACATTTTAAGCCATGGTATTAGCATTGATCTGCTAAAATACTTGTAATGTGGGATTACTATTTTTTTTTACACTTTTCAGAGACCTTTTAAGTGTATAAGGGATTTCTTATCATTTGCTGCCATCTTGTGGCAGTCCATGTAGTTTGACTGCTACAGATATCTTCTTTTATTTCAGGAAAGAATAGGTCTAAATTATGTAAATTGATTAAACAATATCTAAATTGATTCTCTGATGTCCCACAGATGTGATACATTCCTCTGGTTTAGAGGTTTTTTACATTCCTCTACTTTAGAGTTTTTTATCCTAGGGATAGTATCAAATTCTACGGTTTAATCCCTGGTATTTGCCTCCATTTGGGGGTATTTTACATGTAGTCAGGACCTAATTTTCATGTCTTTCCATGTATAGATTTTACCTTTGTGGGTATTATGTAGCATGCGTACAATTTTCTTGACGCTGCCATATTTGATTTATATCTGAGCCCTATGGCTCCTTATTATTTTCCTTCTATTAAGTGATCCTTTTTATTGAAGAATCTTGAAATAGGTATGTCCTTTTTATAGCATATTTTCTGAGACTTGTTTGCTCAGGCATATACCTTTTCATATTGAAGAGACTGTTTCTCTGTTTTTTTTGTTTATTTAATTATCCTTAACTGAGATAATTTGCTGAAGTCTACTACTTCATGCATTGTCCTATATATCACATATATATTATCGTGTAAGGTCATTATTCCTTATATCTCCTCATATTGAGGCGATTCCTGAAAGAGTCTGTGTCATATGTCAATCTGTATAGTTTTCTTTTTAGGTTTCCCTACTTGAGTAGGGCACAATATTTTTATCTCCCTCAAGTTGAGGTGAGTTCTGCTATGTCTGAGACATTTTATTCTCTTTTTTTAGAGAAGCCCACTGGTGGCTCAGTGGTAAGTCACTGGGATACATCCCGAGAGATACATGCTTGGATACGAGATGTCCCAGACCCATGGGCCATGAATATAGTATCCCAGGTTTTCAGAATAGGATTCAAGTCTTGCCTTCCAAGGGGCAGATTTCCCCTGCCTCGACTATCCACAAATCAGGTATGAGGAAGGCATTCTTAAACTGAGTAGAGGACCTATCCTCCCTGATAGTAATTATTCTAGTTCCTGTAAGGAAATGGGGTCAAGGATTTTATTCAAATCTGTTTGTAGTTCCCAAAGAGAAGGGAACTCTCCGTCTCAACAAATTCCTCAGGGTTCCATCCTTCAGGATAGAAAATATTAAGTCCATTCTTCCATGGGTTCAGGAAGGTTAGTTCATGACGACCAGAGACTTGAAGGACGCATATCTTCATGTTCCCATTTTTAGCAATCATCTCCAGTTTCTGAGGTTTGCTTTTCTGGACAGGCGTTTCTATTTTGTTGAACTTCAGTTTGGTCTTGCCTCAGCTCCCAGAATATTTACAAGGGTTCTGGGGGCTCTTTTGGGAGTTGCAGTGGAGCCTTACCTAGACGACATCTTGGTTTAGGCATCATTTTTTCATCTAGCAAATCTCATACTGAGATTTTGTTATCGTTTCTACGTTCCTACGGATGAATAGTGAATCTGGAAGAGAGTTCCCTTGTTTCAACTACAAGTGTGTGTCTTAGGGACAATCATATTTTCCCTGTCCATGAAGATTTTCCTGACGGCTGTCAGAAAATCCCAACTTCTTTCTTAGTGCCTTTTTCTCCAGTCTGCTATTCGTCCATCTGTGGCTCAATGCATGGTGTTTGGTCTGATGGTTACTGCCATAGACATCATTCCTTTTCATCAGTTCCATCTGAGACCTCTGCAACTATGCATGCTCATTCAATCAAATGGAGACCATTCAGATCTCTTGCATGAACGCCTAGTTTTTGACTAGAGGATAGATCTGGATCCTCCTAACTAGACTCTATCTCTCGTGATGGATTTCACAGGAACATCTGTCTCAGGGGACTTGCTTCCTGAGACCTTCCTGGGTGTTTGTGACCACGGCCGCCAGCCTGTAGTTTGGGGCTCTCCGAAGACTCAGAGCCTGTGGACCTGGGAAGAGTCTTCTCTTCCCATAAACATCTTGAAGTTGAGATCAATCTTCATTACCTTGACAGCTTGGCTTCAATTATCCTTATTCCGGTTTATTAGATTCCAGTCAGACTTCATCACCTCAGTGGCTTACATCAACCACCAGGGAGGAACTCAGAGTTCCTTGGCCATGAAGGAGGTGACTCACATTCTGCAGTGGGTGGAAGCTCACGATTGTCTCCTATTTGCCATCCACATTCCAGGAGTGGATAATTGTAAAGCGGATTTTCTGAGCAGACAGACTTCTCATCCCAGGGAGTGGGCTCTTCATATGGAAATATTTATCCAGGATAACCCTCAGGTGGGTGGTTCCGGAGTTGGATCTGATGGCGTCTCGTCAGAACACCAAGCTTCAAAGGAACAGTTCAGGGTCAAGAGATCTTCGGCCCGCCTTGAGAGTTGCTCTGAGGGCTCCTTGGTTTTTCGGTCTAGCATTTCTGTTTCATCTGTTTGCTCTCATTCCACGAGTCTTTGCTCGTATCAAACAGGAGAGAGCATCCGTGATTCTAATAGCTCCTGCCTGGCCTCATAGGATCTGGTTTGTGGATCTAGTGAGGATGTCATCTCTTTCACCTTGGAGGTTTCCTCTGAGGAAGGACCATCTATCTCAGGGTCCATTCCTCCATCCAAATCTGGATTCTCTGAAGCTGACTGCTTGGATTGAATGCCTAGTTCTATCTAGACATGGTTTTTGGAAGTGGTCATTGATACTATGCTTCAGGCTCGTTCTCCTGTTACTCGCAGGATTTACAATACGGTATGGCGTAGATACCTTTTTGGTGCAAAGTTTTTCTCCTGGAGTCGGGTGAGGACTCCCTGAATCTTATAGTTTCAGCAGGATGGCCTGGAGAAAGAATTGTCAGTTTCCCCTGGAGTCGGGTGAGGACTCCCTGAATCTTATAGTTTCTTCAGGATGACCTGGAGAAAGGTTTTTCAGTCGGTATTCTGAAGGGTCAGATTTCTGCTATGTCTATTCTTTTGTACAAACGTCTGGCAGTTTTTCCCAGATGTTCAAGCTTTTGTTCAGGCCCTGGTAAGAATCAGGCCTGTGTTTAAACCTGTGGCTCCTCCTTGGAGTCTTAATCTAGTTCTTAAAGTTTTGCAGCTGGCTCCTTTTTGAGCCGGTGCATGTTGTTATAAGGTTGTTGTCTTGGAAGGTTTTGCTTCTCCTTGCTATTTCTTCCACTCGCAGATTTTCTGAGATTTCAGCTCTGCAGTGTGTTTCCCTGTATATTTTGTTTCATGCAGATGAGGCAGTCCTTCATACTAAATTGGGATTTTTTCCCTAATATTGTATAGGATCGAATAATTTCTCAGGAATTTGTTGTTTCTGCTTTTTGTCCTAACCCTTCTTCTCATAAGGAAAGTCTTTTGCATAACTTGGATGTTGTGCGTGCTTTTAAGTTTTACTTACAAGATACTAACAATTTTCGGCATTCTTCTGCCCTGTTTGGTTTTCTCTGGAAAGCGTAAGGGTCAGAAAGCCACTTCTTCTACTCTTTCCCTCTGTTTAAGAAGTATGATTTGTTTGGCTTATGAGACTGCTGGATAGCAGCCTCCTGAGAGAATTACAGCTCATTCCACTAGGGCTGTCTCATCTTCTTCAGGTTTCAAAAATGAAGCTTCTGTGGAACAGATTTGCAAGGCGGCAACATGGTCTTCTTGGCATACTTTTTTCAAGTTCTACAATTTTAATACTTTGCCTCGGCTGAGGCCTCTTTTGGGAGAAAGCTCTTCAAGCGGTGGTGCCTTCTGTTTAGGTCCTCCTGCCTTTGCTCTCCCTCCCTATTCATTCCGTGTACTCTATCTTGGGTAATGGTTCCCACTAGTAATTGGAATGATATTGTGGACTCTCCATGTCATAGGAAAGAAAACAAAATTTATGCTTACCGGATAAATTTCCTTTTTTCCGGACATGGAGAATCCACGATCCGCCCTCTTTTTAATTATAATTTGGCAGTTTTTTGAGTAAACTTCAGGCACCTTTCCTTCTTAATATGGGAAGAGTCCACAGCTGCATTCCTTACTTGTGGGAAATGCACCAGGAGGAGGCAAAGACACCCCAGCCAAAGGCTTAAATATTTCCGCCACTTCCTCATAACCCCAGTCATTCTTTGTCTTTCGTCACAGGAGGTTAGCAGAGAAATGTCAGAAGATTTCGGAGTAGTCTCTTATGGAGGGTAGTACTCTTCAAGATGGAACTGGAGTTTTAAGAAGTCCTGTCAGCCTCTCAGTAAGAGCATGGATGAAAATTAGAGTCCGGAGATGCTGGGAGAGTCTTTCTGCGAAACCATCCCAACTCATATTAACAGCTCCATAAGTAAACAGCGTTTACGAGTTTTGCTGCCTGCTTTCTTCTCTCAAGTCTATGTCAGAAGTGACGCTACTATCTGTCACACTTGAAGGGCCGTGTTACTGTTCCACGGCATAGATTCCGGTAAGATCATTTTTTTTTACATGTATGATAACGCAAGAAGACAGTGTCCCACAGTGTGACACTCTTTATCTGTATAGAATGAAGGGTTAATATCTCCTGAGGGGGATTATTGAACAGTGGGGAATAATCTTATATATTTATTTAACTTTATGCTGCTTTTATGTGTGAGATGTTATAGGCTCATAGGCTGTTATGAAATATACAGGTTTTACTTTCACTTTGTGAGCTGTGCAGCTTACACGTTTGGCATGCTTTTTTCTCATAGCAGAGACGGTTCTGCATTGCGCAGTTTTCATTCCCTCTTTCTTGACCGGGGTGTTTATCAGAGAGGAGTCATAAATCTCTGTACTGTCTGGGTCATAGGAGGTGGGGAATGCCCCAGTCATTGGGGTATAAGGGTGCCGTTTTGTGAATAAAATAATATTGTTTTTATTTTCTATAGTTCTCCGCTTATTGCACTAGCGACGGAGGATTCTGTTACTTTAGAGGGTACTCCCTCTATTCCTAAAGAGTAATTCCTGTTTATATTTTGAGGAGGCCTTAGATCACCCCTCTCAATTATGTTCCGTATGCCTTTATAATGTGATAATATCAAACATGTTTGATACCACTGAGCCATCCACCTCTGAGGAGTTGTCGTCCAGTGAGGTGCGTACCCTTCATTCTTCTCTCTCTACACATGCAGTTTCCCGTAGCATTGCTGATCCTCCATCTGGAGGGGGCCTTTTTTTCACCAGACGTTACTGCGCAGTTCAGACGGTGGTGTCTGCGGCCTTTAATGCTTTACCTCGCCCTGCCAAGCGCAAACGAAAGGTTACATATTGCTCTCCTTCCCTTCATAGTATGAACATTCTGGGTCTGCGTCTGCTGCCTCTAAACCTCCAGCTGCAGAGGAACCAGACTTTAATTTTAGGAATTTGCGCTTTCTTCTAAAGGAAGTTTTTGGGGAATTCCAGAGGACAAATTGCCTGATGAACCTTTGATTCCTAAATTGGGATAGAGTTTGAGGACAGGGTGGTACCTTATCCTTCCCTGCTCCTGTTAGATGGCGAACATTATTAAGAATAAATGGGACAGGATTGGATTCCTTTTTCCCCTCTTCTCCCTTTAACAAATTGTTCCCGGTCCTGGACTCTCTATGGAGTTGTGAGGTTCTGTCCCTAAAAGGGATGGCGCTATAGTCGCCCTTGCTAAACGTACTACTATCCCGCTTGAGGATAGCTCTTCGTTTTAGGAGCCCATGGATAAAAGATGGAAACTTTGTTAAGAAGATGTTTCAACATATGGCGGTGGCTGTTGCCATGGTTGCTGGAGCAGTTACCTATTGGTGCGACTCCTTACGGGATTTGATCGAGGGGGAGGGTCCCCTCGACATTCTTCAGGAAAGAATTAAGGCCTTGAGGTTGCTAATTCTTTTATCTATGATGCTAATATGCAGATTATTCATCTGAATGCTACGGCTTCGGATTTTTCTGTTCAGGCCCATCGGGCTTGGGCTGAAGTCATGGTCTGCGAATACAACTTCTAAGTCTAGATTCCTTTCTCTTCCCTTTCAGGGAATGATTTATCTCCACAGTCTCAGGGGCCCTCCTACCACAAGAGAATATGAACTAGTCTAAGGGACAATTTTTATTCTTTTCGTTCTGATAAAGCACATGTCAGCAGTTCTCCACTAGGCCAGAGCAAAACAAGAGCTCTTGGAAGCCGGCTCAGTCCTGGAATAAATCCAAGCAGAGCATGAAGCCCGCCGAGACGGCATGAATGGATGGTCCCTGGTCCTCTTCTAGATCGTGTAGGGGGCAGTCTGTCGCTCTTTTTAGTTGCTTGGTTCAGGGATGTGCAGGATCCATGGGTCCTGGAGGTCATAGCTCAGGGTTATAAGATAGGTTTCAAGTCTCAGCCATCCAAGGGCAGATTCCTCGTCTCTCTCCGATCCCCCTGACCAGAAAGGAGGAGAGCCTTTCTGGGGTGCGTATGGAATCTGTCCACTTAGGAGTTATTGTCCCGGTGCCTATCGCAGTGAGAGGTTTGGGATACTATTCAAACCTTTTCGTGGTCCCGAAGAAGGAGGGAACTTTCCTCCTTCCCCTTGTTCGAGAAGGGCAGTTCATGACCACAATAGATCTGAAGGGTGCTCCCTTCACGTACCAAGTCTCAAGGACCACTTCCAGTTCCTAAGGTTTGCGTTCCTGAACCAGCACTTCCAGTTTATTGCGCTTCCGTTTGGTCTAGCTACGGCTCCAAGAAATTTTTCGAAGAGTGGACCATTCGGAATCTCTCCTCTGTCTTCTTTGATCCCATGGATGGAAGATAATAGAGAGAGTTCTCTTGTATCAAGTACCAGGATAGAATTCTTGGGTACTATATTAGAATGGGAATATTCTAACGGACCAGAGATGTTGCAAGCTAGCTTCAACATGTCTTGCTTTTCAGACCTCCTTAAGGCCATCTGTGGCTCGGTGTATGGAGGTGATTGGGCTCATGGTATCCAGAATGGACATCATTCCTTTGCCAGGTTTCACCTCAGACTGTTGCAACTGTGCATGCTGAAGCAGTGGAACGGCAATCATCGGATCTGTCTCAACAGATTACTCTGGACATCTGATCAAGAGAACCGCTCTCTTGGTATTTTTGTCCGGATCACATGTCCTGAGGGACGTCCGTCTTCAGACCATCCTGGGTAATTGTGACTATGGTTGCGAGTCTGTCTGTCAGGATGGGGAGCTGTTTGGGGTGCCAGGGAGGAGGAAAGCTCCCTCCCGATCTCATTTTGGATTTTCAGGCAATAATACAATGCTCTGAAGGCTTGGCCTCTGCTGGGTTTGTCCCAGTTTATCAGATTCCAATCAGACAATATAACCTCGGTGGCTTACATCTACCATCAGGGGGGAACGAGAAGCTCCCTAGCAATGAGGGAAGTATCTTGGATTCTGGAGTGGACTGAGACCCACGTTTGTTCTCTGTCAGCGATCCACATTCCGGGTGTGGACATCTGGGAAGAGGTTTTCCTCAGCAGACAATCCTTTCATCCGGGGGAATGATCTCTCCATTCCGGATGTTTACGGAGATTTGCAAGAGGAGGATCTTATGAAGTCTCAATACCAAGTTACCCAGATATGGGTCGAGGTACAGGGATCTTCAGGCGGAGCTAACAGATGCATTAGCAGTGCCTTGGAGGTTCAATCTAATTTATCTTTCCGGCCGTTACCACTACTTCCTACTGTAGTGGCTCGAATCAAGCAGGCGTCAGTGAGTCTGATTGCTCCGTCTTGTCCGCAAAGGATATGGTTCGCTGATCTAGTGGGTGTGTCATCATCTCCTCCGTGGAAGTTACCTTGTCGGAGGGATCTGCTGACCAAGGTCTTTTTGTTCATCAATGTCTAGATTCTCTGAGGCTGACTGCGTGAAGATTGACCGCTTAGTCCTAGCCAAGAGAAAGTTTTCTGAGAGAGTTATTCTTACTCTCATTCGAGCTTGTAAGCTGGTTGCTCGTCGCATCTATCATAAGTTGTAGAGGACCTACTTATTCTGTTCTCCAGGATGAACTGAGGGGACAGTTTTTGGCCCTGTCTGTGTTACTGCACAAGAGGTTCGCTGAGCCTCCAGATGTGCCGTCTTTTGTTAAGGCTCTGCTAGGATCAGACATGTGTTTAGATCGAATGCTCCTCTTTGGAGTTTAAATGTTGTTCTTAAAGTTTTGCAACGGGCTCCGTTGGAGCCTATGCATGAAGTAAACAATAAATTGTTGTCTTGGAAGGTTCCTTTTCTACTGGCTATTGCTTCTGCACACAGAGTATCTGTTATTGCTGCCTTGCAATGTGTCCCTCCTTATCTGGCTTTCCATGCTGATAAGGCTGTTCTACGATCCAAGTTAGGTTTTCTTCCTAAGGTTATGTCATTTAGCAACATCAATCAAGAGATTGTGGTTCCTTTCTTATGTCCTAATCCTTCTTCGTCGAAGGAACGTTTATAACGTAATTCTGAATGTGGTTTGTGCCTTGAAGTACTATCTTCAGGGCACGATGGATTTAGACAAACTTCTTTCGCTGTTTGTTCTCCTTTCCAGGAAGAGTAGGGGTCAGAGGGCCTCTTCAACTTCCTTATCTTTTTGGCTGAGGAGTGTCATCTGTTTAGCATAGAGTCAGTGGGACATAAGCCTCCTCTGAGGATTACAGCTCATTCTACGAGAGCAGTGGTTTCCTCTTGGGCCTTCAAAAATGAGGCCTCTTTGGATCAGATTTGTAAGGCGGCTGGCTACTGGTCGTCCTTACATACTTTTTCCAAATTTTACAAGTTTGATGTTTTTGCTTCTGCTGAAGCAGCCTTCGGGAGAAAGGTTTTGCAGGCTGTTGTGCCCTCAGATTAGGGTCCGCCTCTCTTTTTTCCCTCCCGTTAGCATTCCGTGTACTCTAGAGCTTGGGTATATGTTTCCCACAAGTAAGGAATGCAGTTGTGGACTCTTCCCATATTAAGAAGAAAAACATAAATTATGACTTACCAGATAATTTCCTTTCCTTCTGTATGGGAAGAGTCCACAGCTCCCGCCTGTGTTCTCCGATGGGTGGCCCTAAATTTAAATTTATTCTTCTAGCACCATTTATACCCTGATATTCTCCTACTGTTCCTTGTTCTCTTGGCAGAATGACTAGGGGATGAGGGGAGCGGGGGAGGTATTTAAGCCTTTGGCTGGGGTGTCTTTGCCTCCTCCTGGTAGCCAGGTTCAGTATTTCCCACAAGTAAGGAATGCAGCTGTGGACTCTTCCCATATAGAAGAAAAGGAAATTGACTGGTAGGTCATAATTTATGTTTCTTTCATGTAATTAGCAAGAGTCCATGAGCTAGTGACGTATGGGATATACATTCCTACCAGGAGGGGCAAAGTTTCCCAAACCTTAAAATGCCTATAAATACACCCCTCACCACACCCACAATTCAGTTTTACAAACTTTGCCTCCGATGGAGGTGGTGAAGTAAGTTTGTGCTAGATTCTACGTTGATATGCGCTCCGCAGCAAGTTGGAGCCCGGTTTTCCTCTCAGCGTGCAGTGAATGTCAGAGGGATGTGAGGAGAGTATTGCCTATTTGAATGCAGTGATCTCCTTCTACGGGGTCTATTTCATAGGTTCTCTGTTATCGGTCGTAGAGATTCATCTCTTACCTCCCTTTTCAGATCGACGATATACTCTTATATATACCATTACCTCTGCTGATTCTCGTTTCAGTACTGGTTTGGCTTTCTACAAACATGTAGATGAGTGTCCTGGGGTAAGTAAATCTTATTTTCTGTGACACTCTAAGCTATGGTTGGGCACTTTATTTATAAAGTTCTAAATATATGTATTCAAACATTTATTTGCCTTGACTCAGAATGTTCAACATTCCTTATTTTTCAGACAGTCAGTTTCATATTTGGGATAAATGCATTTGTTTCAATCATTTTTTCTTACCTTAAAAAATTTGACTTTTTCCCTGTGGGCTGTTAGGCTCGCGGGGGCAGAAAATGCTTCATTTTATTGCGTCATTCTTGGCGCGGACTTTTTTGGCGCAAAATTTTTTTTCTGTTTCCGGCGTCATACGTGTCGCCGGAAGTTGCGTCATTTTTTGACGTTTTTTTTGCGTCAAAAATGTCGGCGTTCCGGATGTGGCGTCATTTTTGGCCAAATAATGTGGGCGTCTTTTTTGGCGCTAAAAAATATGGGCGTCATTTTTGTCTCCACATTATTTAAGTCTCATTATTTATTGCTTCTGGTTGCTAGAAGCTTGTTCACTGGCATTTTTTTTCCCATTCCTGAAACTGTCATTTAAGGAATTTGATCAATTTTGCTTTATATGTTGTTTTTTTCTTTTACATATTGCAAGATGTTCCACGTTGCAACTGAGTCAGAAGATACTACAGGAAAATCACTGCACAGTGCTGGAGCTACCAAGCTAAGTGTATCTGCTATAAACTTTTGGTATCTGTTTCTCCAGCTGTTATTTGTATTGCATGTCATGTCAAACTTATTAATGCAGATAAAATTTCCTTTAGTACTGTTACATTACCTGTTGCTGTTCCGTCAACATCTAATTTTCAGAGTGTTCCTGATAACATAAGAGATTTTATTTTTTAAATCCATTAAGAAGGCTATGTCTGTTATTTCTCCTTCTAGTATACATAAAGTCTTTTAAAACTTCTCTTTTTTCAGATGAATTTTTAAATGAACATCATCATTCTGATACTGATAATGGTTCTTCTGGTTCAGAGGTTTCTGTCTCAGAGGTTGATGCTGATAAATCTTTGTATTTGTTCAAGATGGAATTTATTCGTTCTTTACTTAAAGAAGTGTTATTTGCATTAGAAATAGAGGATTCTGGTCCTCTTGATACTAAATGTAAACGTTTAAATAAGGTTTTTAAATCTCCTGTAGTTATTCCAGAAGTGTTTTATCTCCCTGATGCTATTTCTGAAGTAATTTCCAGGGAATGGAATAATTTGGATAATTTATTTACTCCTTCTAGACGTTTAAGCAAATTATATCCTGTGCCATCTGACAGATTAGAGTTTTTTGGGACAAAAATCCCTAAGGTTATGGGGCTGTCTCTACTCCTGCTAATGTACTACTATTCCTACGGCAGATAGTACTTAATTTAAGGATCCTTTAGATAGGAAAATTGAATCCTTTCTAAGAAAGCTTCCTTATGTTCAGGTAATCTTCTTAGACCTGCTATATTTTTAGCGGATGTTGCTGCAGCTTCAACTTTTTGGTTAGAAGCTTTAGCGCAACAAGTAACAGATCATAATTTTATAGCATTATTATTATTCTATAACATGCTAATAATTTTATTGGTGATACCATCTTTTGATATCATTAGAGTTGATGTCAGGTATATGTCTCTAGCTATTTTAGCTAGAAAAGCTTTATGGATTAAACTTGGAATGCTGACATGTCTTCTAAGTCAACTTTGCTTTCCCTTTCTTTCCAGGGTAAATAATCATTTTCGTTCCTTTCCTCACAACAAGGAACAAAAGCCTGATCCTTCATCCTCAGGAGCGGTATCAGTTTGGAATATATCCAAGCCTTATAGAAACCTATAGCCAGCTCCTAAGTACCTATGAAGGTGCGGCCCTTATTCCAGCTCAGCTGGTATGGGGCAGATTACGTTTTCTTCAAAGAAATTTGGATCAATTCCGTTCTTAATCTCTGGTTTCAGAAACATTGTTTCAGAAAGGTACAGAATTGGCTTCAAGTTAAGGCCTCCTGCTAAGAGATTCTTTTCTTTCCCGTGTCCCAGTTAACACAGCAAAGGCTCAGCATTTCTGAAATGTGTTTCAGATCTAGAGTTGGCTGGAGTAATTATGCCAGTTCCAGTTCTGGAACAGGGGCTGGGGTTTTATTTTATCTCTTCATTGTACCAAAGAAGGTCAATTCCTTCAGACCAGTTCCGGATCTATCATTATTGAATCGTTATGTTAGGATACCAACATTCAAGATGGTTACTGTAGGACTATCCTGCCTTTTGTTTAGCAAGGGCATTATATGTCTACAATAGATTTACAGGATGTGTATCTGCATATTCCGATTCATCCAGATCACTTTTAGTGTCTGAGATTCTCTTTTTAGACAAGCATTACCAGTTTTGTGGCTCTACCGTTTGGCCTAGCCTCAGTTCCAAGAATTTTTTTCAAAGGTTCTCGGTGCCCTTCTTTCTGTAATCAGAGAATAGGGTTTTGGTATTTCCTTATTTGGACGATATCTTGGTACTTGCTCAGTCTTCTCATTTTCGAAGAATCTCATACGAATCGACTTGTGTTGTTTCTTCAAGTTCATGGTTGGAGGATCAATTTACCAATCAGTTCATTGATTCCTCAGACAAGGGTAACCTTTTTAGGTTTCTAGATAAATTCAGTGTCTATGACTCTGTCCTTGTCAGACAAGAGAAGTTTAACATTGATATCAGCTTGTCAAAACCTTCAGTCACAATCATTCCCTTTTTAGCCTTATGCATGGAAATGTTGGGTCTTAGGACTGCCGCATCAGATGCGATCTCCTTTGCTCGTTTTCACATGCGACCTCTTCAGCTCTGTATGCTGAACCAATGGTGCAGGGATTACTCAAAGATATCTCAATTAATATCTTTAAACCGATTTTACGACACTCTCTGACATGGTGGACAGATCACCATCGTTTAGTTCAGGGGGCTTCTTTGTTCTTCCGACCTGGACTATAATCTCAACAGATGCAAGTCTTACAGGTTGGGGAGCTGTGTGGGGGTATCTGACGGCACAAGGGGTTTGGGAATCTCAGGAGGTGAGATTTCCGATCAATATTTTGGAACTCCGTGCAATTTTCAGAGCTCTTCAGTCTTGGCCTCTTCTGAAGAGAGAGTTGTTCATTTGTTTTCAGATAGACAATGTCACAACTGTGGCATACATCAATCATCAAGGAGGGACTCACAGTCCTCTGGCTATGAAAGAAGTATCTCGAATTTTGGTTTGGGCGGAATCCAGCTCCTGTCTAATCTCTGCGGTTCATATCCCAGGTATGGACAATTGGAAAGCGGATTATCTCAGTCGCCAAACGTTGCATCCGGGCGAATGGTCTCTTCACCCAGAGGTATTTCTTCAGATTGTTCAAATGTGGGAACTTCCAGAAATAGATCTGATGGCTTCTCATCTAAACAAGAAACTTCCCAGGTATCTGTCCAGATCCCGGGATCCTCAGGCGGAGGCAGTGGATGCATTATCACTTCCTTGGAAGTATCATCCTGCCTATATCTTTCCGCCTCTAGTTCTTCTTCCAAGAGTAATCTCCAAGATTCTGAAGGAATGCTCGTTTGTTCTGCTGGTAGCTCCGGCATGGCCTCTCAGGTTTTGGTATGCGGATCTTGTCCGGGTGGCCTCTTGCCAACCGTGGACTCTTCCGTTAAGACCAGACCTTTTGTCTCAAGGTCCTTTTTTCCATCAGGATCTGAAATCCTTAAATTTAAAGGTATGGAGATTGAACGCTTGATTCTTGGTCAAAGAGGTTTCTCTGACTCTGTGATTAATACTATGTTACAGGCTCGTAAATCTGTATCCAGAGAGATATATTATAGAGTCTGGAAGACTTATATTTCTTGGTGTCTTTCTCATCATTTTTCTTGGCATTCTTTTAGAATACCGAGAATATTACAGTTTCTTCAGGATGGTTTAGATAAGGGTTTGTCCGCAAGTTCCTTGAAAGGTCAAATCTCTGCTCTTTCTGTTCTTTTTCACAGAAAGATTGCTATTCTTCCTGATATTCATTGTTTTGTACAAGCTTTGGTTCGTATAAAGCCTGTCATTAGGTCAATTTCTCCTCCTTGGAGTTTGAATTTGGTTCTGGGGGCTCTTCAAGCTCCTCCATTTGAACCTATGCATTCATTGGATATTAAATTACTTTCTTGGAAAGTTTTGTTCCTTTTGGCCATCTCTTCTGCCAGAAGAGTTTCTGAATTATCTGCTCTTTCTTGTGAGTCTCCTTTTCTGATTTTTCATCAGGATAAGGCGGTGTTGCGAACTTCTTTTGAATTTTTACCTAAGTTGTGAATTCCAACAACATTAGTAGAGACATTGTGGTTCCTTCATTATGTCCTAATCCTAAGAATTCTAAGGAGAAATCGTTGCATTCTTTGGATGTTATTAGAGCTTTGAAATATTATGTTGAAGCTACTAAGTCTTTCCGAAAGACTTCTAGTTTATTTGTTATCTTTTCCGGTTTTAGAAAGGCCAGAAAACTTCTGCCATTTATTTGGCATCTTGGTTGAAATCTTTATTTCATCTTGCCTATGTTGAGTCGGGTAAGACTCCGCCTCATAGGATTACAGCTCATTCTACTAGGTCAGTTTCTACTTCCTGGGCGTTTAGGAATGAAGCTTCGGTTGATCAGATTTGCAAAGCGGCAACTTGGTCCTCTTTGCATACTTTTACCAAATTCTACCATTTTGTTGTATTTTCTTCTTCTGAAGCAGTTTTTGGTAGAAAAGTACTTCAGGCAGCGGTTTCAGTTTGAATCTTCTGCTTATGTTTTTCATTAAACTTTATTTTGGGTGTGGATTATTTTCAGCAGGAATTGGCTGTCTTTATTTTATCCCTCCCTCTCTAGTGACTCTTGTGTGGAAGGATCCACATCTTGGGTAGTCATTATCCCATACGTCACTAGCTCATGGACTCTTGCTAATTACATGAAAGAAAACATAATTTATGTAAGAACTTACCTGATAAATTCATTTCTTTCATATTAGCAAGAGTCCATGAGGCCCGCCCTTTTTTGTGGTGGTTATGATTTTTTTGTATAAAGCACAATTATTCCAATTCCTTATTTTATATGCTTTCGCACTTTTTTCTTATCACCCCACTTCTTGGCTATTCGTTAAACTGAATTGTGGGTGTGGTGAGGGGTGTATTTATAGGCATTTTAAGGTTTGGGAAACTTTGCCCCTCCTGGTAGGAATGTATATCCCATACGTCACTAGCTCATGGACTCTTGCTAATATGAAAGAAATGAATTTATCAGGTAAGTTCTTACATAAATTATGTTTTTTCACCCTTGTGTTTCTTCTTTTTCCATTTTCCTTCGGCTGAATGACAGGAGATTATGGGTAAGGGAAGTTACACTTAACAGCTTTGCTGGGGTGTTCTTTGCCTTCTCCTGCTGGCCAGGAGTTGAATATCCCACTAGTAATAGGAATTACGTTGTGGACTCTCCATGTTCGGAAAGAACGAAATTTATCAGGTAAGCATACATTTTATTTTTATGTGCTGGAGTGTATTAAATTGTTTACAAATAGCTCCTTTACATTTATTTCAGCATTTAAATAGCTGATTTTCCCTGCGGTATACCTACCTACACTGAACGTTTCTTCACTTAGGGACAGTCTACACAAGAATTGTTATTGTTTAAAAAGATAGATAAACCCTTTATTACCCATTCCCTAGTTTTGCACAGCCAACACAGTTCTATAAATACACTTTTTACCTCTGTGATTACCTTGTATCTAATCCTTTGCAAACTGCCCCCTTATTTCAGTTATTTTGACAGACATCCATTTTAGCCAATCATGAACTAACACCCTCTAGTGGTCAAAAACTGAGAGAAGTGGCGGCCTTCAAGGGCTTAGAAATTGGCATATGAACCTCCTAGGTTTAGCTTTCAACTAAGAATACCAAGAGAACAAAGCAAAATTGGTGATAAAAGTAAATTTGAAAATTGTTTAAAATTACATTATCTGTATCATGAAAGTTTATTTTGGACTAGACTGTCCCTTTAAGTATAGTCTAAAGAAGAGCTGAGATAAGTAATAAAGTGATAATTTCAATTGTATTGGTGTCTGGTAAACAGACAGAGATAATAGAAAGAAGCAAGTGTGTGTACAGGAAGTGATAAACTAAAGGGATCTGTTTTCCCTGCAAGAACAATACATTTTAATGGGTTGTGGTGTCAAAGAACAGCTATTTCATATACAAACATAAACAGAACAAAGTAATTTTTTCATATGTTTTATACTTTGCAGCTGGTATAAGAAGTCACTGGAAACACACTGTCCCTTTAAATTACAGAAAAAGATGGCAAAATTAATAATGCATGTATTTTGCAAAGTTATTTAATTATGCATAATTAAGCATTTTATATTACACTCTTGAAGTGTTTACTGTTTCTTTAAAATGTTCTGATTTGTGTAGTTCAGCTTGGCCAAGTACCATAGACTTTATCACTAATTCAAAAGTGTAATTAATGATAAAACAAGTAGACATTTAGATGATAGCGCATTGTATAAACAGATAATACAAAGTATGTCCATGTTCTGGGGGGAAAAAAATATTGGAATTTGTAATCCAAACCAAGATTAGTGGAAAGCCTGGTACCTCACTGCTCCTAATTAGCAGAAAACAATGCCGTTAATAGTGAATAGTTCAGCAACATGCAATAATTCAATCTTAGTTCAGTCTTATGGATTCGCATGCTGTCATTAGCAATATTCTTTCCAACAGCAATAACCAATAGTTGTCAGCAGTTTCATTAAGGTAAAACTCTACTCATATGTCAAGCTATGTTAGTACATATACTTTGCCAAAAAATGGCAGCATGTATTAAATCACACATAGATCTATATTAGTATACAGATAGACACTAGCAAAGTCTGTCAAACGTAGAAGCCATAAGTTGTCAATCATTTCTTAAATGGAAATATTCCATCTTAATTATTAAGTGCTAAAAGTTCCACCTTAGAGCACTGCTTAGGGCTGCATTTATCATCCACGGGCGGATAGAGACATACTTAAGAATAAAGAAAAAAAAACTCATCTTGTTACTCTAAACACGACCCATCCTGTGCCAAAGTAAGTATAGCATTTAGATATGTTTAGAATATAGATTTGTTTTGTTTACTCTCTTTGCCCTATTGCTTAAAGTGCAGTTCTCCAGCAAGCAAATGGTGAACGTTTGTAGTGTGATTGGACATAGATTTGTGTGGCCTGAGACATTTCTGGATAGTTTTTAAATAGCAATTGCAGACAATATGGCTGCCAGATGTGTATATAATTGCATGCCCTTATATTGTTACCTACGTAATTCAACACGCCAAAGGGAAATGTGACAACATGCACTTGTTATTTCCTCCATTACATATTTTGAATGTTTCATGTATTTTTCAGGCATTTTCTATTTTACAGACCTGATATTGTTTTGTGTAGGGCTATACTTCACAAAATAAATGATATCATATGTGATTTAATTATTGCATATACAACACCATTTGTATTCTGTATTTTTATCATTTCAAAATGTAGCTTTCTTTACTGAAAGCTAAGTTCTGTATTATGCTCTATAAAACACAATTATTAAAAGTATTGCTATTCTTACAGGTAATTGGTAAGGTCCCAGCAGAAACACAGGCCTAGTTTCGATAGAGGTGGTAAAGTGTGGAAACTGGTTGTTTAAAATAAAAATTCTCCACAGACTTTAGGGGACTTCAATGTTTTTATCACCAGTTTCCACAATTTACCACCTCAGTGGACACTAGGCCGCAGTCAGCGGTGTCGGATAAACGCACTTGCCAATGTTTCCTTCTCAGGAGTTGCAGTACATGCAGCGGGGCTTAATATATAGGAAGAGTCAGTATTGCTCAAATTACTAGTAACAAATTAAATTGTATGAATTTTGACTCAGAATAAATCTTTAAAGGAACATTACACACTTTGAGATTGTGAAATAAAATGGTTTAATTATGTGTAGTAAAACAACTTTGCTATATATTTTTTATTTGGTTTCCCTTTCCTGCAATTTAATTTTGTAAATTGTGGACTTTTAGCTTCTGTTAAGAATGAAAGTACAGACTTGGCTTTGCTATATTCCACACATTATTGGCTGCAAGCTCTTATAACCTATTTATAACTGTCCCTAATTGACTTTAACATAGAAGGAATGCTAGGTTTACAACATGGTGGCAGGCGCCCATAGCTTTATGAACACTATTTTTTAAATATTTAAACTAATATAACTTTAAATATACATGTACATATTTTTGTCAAGCTAATAATACATTGTTCTATCTAGCATTTATTTAGTGTAAAGGTTTATAGTTTATACACATAGATACTGCCCAACACCTCCCAAAATCATTATTTACACAAATGCAGGACATGTGTTGGATACATGACCTGAAGGGGCTGTTTATGGGCTTGGTCTGGGTGATGCCTAACGGTAAATAGTCTTTTAGAGTTTTAGCAGAGGTTTCATACAAAGAAAGGGCGCTACTGTCTACTTGCTGCCTTCCATGGTGCTAAGTGCTCTGTGCATCTCACATACACACAGCTGGAACTGAAAAGCCATTTTTTCATGTGCAAGAAGGCCATTAAGTGTAGACAGCACAAGTAATTTGGTAGCCACCATTAAATGAAAGTAGAGAGACGGTAGCCTGTTATGCTGAAGTACAATTAACTGAGTTCTATGGTTAATGGAATCTTTACCAAGCATACAGCCTTACACATTATAGGACCGTGCACTAATCTTCAGTGTTTTATCTGCCCAGGTGATGACATCAGTGGCTCTGGAAGTGGAGACGGATGCGGCGAGGAAGCATGTGTCAAAAAGAATTCCAAGGACTCTCGCACTGGCACTGTACAGATAGCAACACATGCAATACCCAATCCTCCTGGAAATGATGCGTCAGGGAAGGGCACAATGCTTCAGTCTAGCAGTTTTATGCTTCTTGTGGCCATCCTTGTGGTACAGTGTGCCAGATGGTAACTAGTGAATTGTTGTAATAAAGGGAATGCTGTTTTATTTGCCCAAAATAAACTTGATCGTCAAGTGGAAAGGAGATGATTTGCCAGAGTTTGTCCCTATATCACTGTGCTCTTCTACAGACTGTACCTGCCTCTGTACCTCTAGTTTTTTTTGTAATTGAGTGCATTTCATTTTGCAATACAGATAAACCATGTCTGGCTGTTTTTTTATTTTCTCCTTGGTTAATAGGACACCGTCTTAAGCGATGTAAATCTCACTAATATCGGGTGAATTTGTTTTTTTTAAAGATTAAATATTTGAGATTAAAATATTTATTAGTTTTAAGTATATAAAATACTAACTGAAAAGTGGTTACGAGCAAGTTATGCAATTTTCTTTGTGTTTCTATATAAAGCATTTTTTTTTTTAATTTGTTGGAAGTTCTCTAGTGTCCATTGATAAAGCACTGGGTAAACTACTGTCGCGTGGATTCACACCTCGGCCTTGTCATCAGAATGTGCACTTTTTAGTGTGACAAAAGCTGGATTTTTGTGCATTATTTTCTATTGCAACCCTTTCTACTCATCCATCGATTGCCAAAGACTGAGTTGAGTAGAACAATGGTCTTTGTTTAGGATCAAGTAGTTAGTCTTTGTTCTCTATAAGATCAATATGGATTTTTTGTTTTTTTTCTTTAATTATCTTTATTCATTGGAACATCTACAGAGATATTTTATAAGCAGTAAACGAATTGTATATACCAACATTTCATGTGACAAAGTACCTGTAAGGTTCTGATCTATATTAAACATTTCTTAATTAATTTTATATATATATATATATATATATATATATATATATATATATATATATATTTCCATTATAGTGACAGATTAACAGAACTGTTGCCTCTCCTATATCGCTTGCACTACACAGCCTTAGGTTTAATCAAGTTGTACTTTTCAAAATATGTTTTTACATTTACTCAAAGGGACATAGAAATATTTAATGTACTTAAAATGGCATGTTTTAAATATTTCAAAAGGTTTTTGCATGAAAATATGTGCTCCGGAGATTTCAGAGTTTTGCAGTACAGCTCAACCATTGTTCAGTTTCATAAAAGTTTATATTATTCAGCCAATCGGGTAGCAGAACAACAGTATACAGTGTATGGCATTTAACAAAGTGAGCGCTCAAGAGGAACAATGTTTGCAAACATTTTTTGTGCTGCAACATAACCAGTGACATTTTTAGAGAAGAAAACAATTATTTCCAATTTAAAAAACAAACAAATCTTTTGTAATGTTTTAAACATGCTCTTTTTAATGTATGGGAAACAATGAAGATTTGACTCCCAGTGCTCTTTAAATCAAGCCTTGCAATAGTATCAAGAGAAATAAATATCATTTTAATAAAAATTAAAAATATGTGATGTATCAGAAAAATAATGTGATAATGATTTAGGTACCAATTCATTAAGCTCTGTGTGTCATATACCATTACACAATCATCAATAAAGGGAAATTAAACACTAAATACGTTTAAATCACCTCCCTCTAATCATGGGTATTGCCATATTGGAACCTAGGTTACATTGCAGTTATCTGAAGGAGAGTTGCTGCACATGTGCAGTAAATGGTAAATTCCAACCTGGTGGCACCTATGTCTAGCAGAAGTCAGGGAATAACCTCAATACTATTCTTGGTAGCCTGATGTTAGAGTAATATATCTGTGATATAAATTATAACCTGATATATCCAGCAATATATATATGATTATGCTATTTTAAAAGGACATGAGAGGGAGGAGCCAACAAATACAAACAAAAATTAATTTGAATGGGGCAGACCAGTAAAAAAAAAAAAACACAAAAAAAACACCAAGTGCTATATTTTGCTAGGGCAGTTTATTTTTTGACTAGTCATGTCCCAAAGACACCCATTATCAGACTGTATAAGCCTTTTGGCAAACCACAAATTAAGAAGCTGTTGTCATCCTGGACTGTCGATTGAGAAGCCATGTTTTTGTGTGATTGGCTGCAGGGGACAGGGCTGTACAAGCTCGCCTCAAAACTGGGTGGACACAATCCCTCCCTGGAAACATTTTCACACACCTACCTCTTTACTCTTCTGTCATCTCCACAAATGGATACAGCAGATCAGACAATTGGTTTCTACAGTGGTTCCTTCTATTATATCATATTTGGAGAGGGGCATGTAAGTGTGCTGGCCGCACAGATTTTCCCTACTACAGACACATAGAACAGTAAGTGACAACCCCTTTAATTGTAGGTACATGAATGCTGTTCTATTTTTTATTTTTGTAAACTATATAATTGCGAGTGCTCTTTTTTTATAGGTATCATGCCTCTTTTACCACATAAAATTTAGATACAGAGTTGGTTCATCTAATAAACAATGCAATAGCCATATACTACTTTAGCTGCAGCTCAGCAATAAGGTAAACATAAAGTAAGCAGGTCTTCTCTTCATGGAATTTATTTGTGTACAAAATTATAAACATGTTGTGTGTTGTAACAATAGAAAATGTTTTTTATAATTACGTCTTTTTCACATAATACCTACAATACTATAGTCCCCATTCCAATCCATTAGATTTTCCTGTTTTCAAAAACTTGGCATTAAAATTGTGTGTTTTTGGTTATTTTTCTTTGGCATTGCAGTATATTAGGAGCAGGATAGTTTGAATTTTTATGATTCAGATAGAGCATGGAGTTTTAAAATGACTTCCTATATACTTTTATTCCCGCTACCAGACCAGAGCGTGAGCGAGCTACATTCAGTTTAATGGCGCAATTGGGGCGGCTGTGACTAGACAGCGTGCCGCGATGCGCTTAGGAAAAAAACAGACCCGCTCAGTAGAGCCAGGAGCGGCGTTCTGCAAAATTCTACTTTGTGATAAAATATCTGTGAAATACTTTGTTATATAAAGTTGGCGCTAAGATAATGTTATATAATTCTGCACTATGTGCAGAATTATATAACATTATTGTGTAGGTTTACTGCCCCTTTAAGCCGTCCAAATTATATATACAAATAACCACAACGTCTGGTTTTATGACCCCCAGATTAGATAAGCACACCGATAAAACAGACTTTTTACAAGGGGAATAGGTTCTATGGAGAGTTCCACAGATCTTCACAGCAAAGTATACCCAAGCAATGCAAAATTAATACAAGGTGACTATTTCAGTAGTTATAATGATAACTGCATACAATGTTTGAATGCAGGAAATCAAGATGTATTAATAATTTCAAACAATTTTGCATAATTTATTAATTAATATTTTCTTGAGCATCAAAACACTTAGGGCTAGATTACAAGTGCAAGCTAAATTCTGCTCGTATTACAAGTAGAAAGTAAATGCGAACATGTGAGCGCAATCGCTATTTACGCTAGAATGATTACGTAACATCAGATCTCTGGTTAGCTGTTACGCTCTACAAAAAAGTTGCACAAAACACATCAAAAATACATTTAAAAGTACAGTTACACTTATAACATTATCTAATAAATATTATAATAAAAAATGCATTAAAAAAGTTATAAGAGCTAAAAGATATGAGGTCTCAGGTGTTAGGAAAAAAGGACGGCAAGGGGCTTTAACATAGATACATACATATACATGTCTAAAGAGAGATATGTGTGTGTGTGTATATATATATATATATATATATATATATATATATATATATATATATATATGCATATACAGTGGATATAAAAAGTCTACACACCCCTGTTAAAATGTCAGGTTTCTGTGATGTAAAAAAATGAGACAACGATAAATCATTTCAGAACTTTTTCCACCTTTAATGTGACCTATAAACTGTACAACTCAATTGAAAAACAAACTGAAATCTTTTAGGTAAAGGGAAATAAAAATAAAAAACTAAAATAATATGGTTGCATAAGTGTGAACACCCTTTTATACCTGGGGATGTAGCTGTGTTCAGAATTAAGCAATCACATTCAAAATCATGTTAAATAGGAGTTGGTACACACCTGTCATCATTTAAAGTGCCTCTGATTAACCCCAAATAAAGTTCAGCTGTTCTAGTAGGTCTTTCCTGACATTTTGTTAGTCGCATCCTACAGCAAAAGCCATGGTCCGCAGAGAGCTTCTAAAACATCAGAGGGATCTCATTGTTAAAAGGTATCAGTCAGGAGAAGGGTACAAAATAATTTCCAAGGCATTAGATATACCATGGAATACAGTGAAGACAGTCATCATCAAGTGAAGAAAATATGGTGCAACAGGGACATTACCAAGAACTGGATGTCCCTCCAAAATTGATGAAAAGATGAGAAGAAAACTGGTCTGGGAGGCTGCCAAGATGCCTACAGCAACATTAAAGGAGCTGTAGGAATATCTGGCAAGTACTGGCTGTGTGGTACATGTGACAACAATCGCCCATATTCTTCATATGTCTGGGCTATGGGGTAGAGTGGCAAGACGGAAGCCTTTTCTTACAAAAAAAAAATCCAAGCCCGACTAAATTTTGCAAAAACACATCTGAAGTTTCCCAAAAGCATGTTGCAAAAGGTGTTCTGGTCTGATGAAACCAAAGTTGAACATTTTGGCCATAATTCCAAAAGATATGTTTTGCGCAAAAACAACATTGCATATAACCAAAATAACACCATACCCACAGTGAAGCATGGTGGTGTCAGCATCATGTTTTGGGGCTGTTTTTCTTCAGCTGGAACTGGGGCCTTAGGCAAGGTAGAGGGAATAATGAACAGTTCCAAATACCAGACAAAATTGGCACAAAACCTTCAGGCTTCTGCTAGAAAGCTGAACATGAAGAGGAACTTCATCTTTCAGCATGGCAACGACCCAAAGCATAGATCCAAATCAACAAAGGAATGGCTTCACCAGAAGAAGATTAAAGTTTTGGGATGGCCCAGCCAGAGCCCAGACCTGAATCCAATTCAAAATCTGTGGGGTGATCTGAATAGGGCTGTGCACAGGAGATGCCCTCGCATTCTGACAGATTTGGAGTGTTTTTGCAAAGAAGAGTGGGCAAATCTTGCCAAGTCAAGATGTGCCATGCTGAAAAACTCATACCCAAAAAGACTGAGTGCTGTAATAAAATCAAAAGGTGCTTCAATAAAGTATTAGTTTAAGGGTGTTCACACTTATGCAACCATATTATTTTAGTTTTTTATTTTTATTTCCCTTTACCTGAAAGATTTCAGTTTGTTTTAATTGAGTTGTACAGTTTATAGGTCACATTAAAGGTGGAAAAAGTTCTGAAATGATTTATCTTTGTCTCATTTTTTTTACATCACAAAAACCTGACATTTTAACAGGGGTGTGTAGACTTTTTATATCCACTGTATATATATATATATATATATAGGTATAAATATATATTTGTGCAAAAATTAATCAGATATATATTTAAATATCTCTTTATTAATAAATAGAACATATTCTGCTATGTGCAGAACATTGGATTATGAAATATGCAATATTATCTTCTTATCTTGCATTTTTAAATAACCAAGATTGTGTTTGTGCAACTTGTGGTTTGTTAGGTTTTTTTCAACTTTTTCAGCTCCATTGAACTCTATGGGGCAATGCGATTTTGCGTTTACAACTTCGCAAAGTCTATTTGTTACCATGACTTTGCGAACACAAGCGTGCAAACTTGTTTCCTTCAACTCGTAATACGAGCATGAATCAAAGAAAGCCAAAAAATAATAATTTTAGGGTTTTAACGTTCGACTGCGAGCGCAAATTACTGCACCATTCATAACTGGCCCTTTGTTGTAATAAAAATTAACATAATTTTAGCAGTGTTCAAGTTTTATAGTTTAGTGTGATTTGAGCTATATTTTTAATAATTTTATCAAACCAGGAAACAATTGAGGTCAATGTGTACTGAGCATGCGTGCGAGAAAAGGTTTAACATTTTAAATAAAGCTTCACAAACAGCCAAGTTATACTTTGTGAAACAAGTCAAAACAGGTTTTCTGATCAATTTGAATGGCACAAATTTGGAATATCCATACAACCACTTTGCACAGCTATTCTAATGGATTGGAATATAACACAATATATTATTTCCTATTATTTCCTACAACATAAATATGAATTTTTTATTAATCTTTTTTTTTGTTTGTGGGAAAATGAGAGCTTGTGCAAGTTATAGAAACCTAAGTTCCTGTAGAATCATTACCACTAAACCTCTGTTGGTCTATAACTTTGGAATGTTGTCACTAGCATGGAAGAGAAACACCTGACTTCATTGTGAGAGGGAATCTATTATTACCAGATGCCGACGATCATTATAGCTACCAGATATTTTGAGCCAAGCAAACATTAAACTACATAATGCATTGTGATGTTAGCCTATACCAATCACAATACTTAAAGTGCCAGTAAACCTAAAAAATAATGTTATATAATTCTGCACATATTGCAGAATTATATAACATTATATGAGTGCTAGCTTTATAAAACCTAATATATCCGGTAAACTTTTATAAAAAAACAGGGTTTTCCAGACCCGCTCTCTGTGCTCTACTGAGCGGGTCTGGTTTCCCCTCAGAGCACATCTGGCCAGCTGTCTAGTAACAGCCCGGCCCGACCGCGCCATTACACTCAATGCAGCTCGCTCCTGAGAAAAAAAGGGGTCTGAATGAACTGTATATCATTAAACATTATGGGCCAGATTACAAGTGCAACGCTAAATAACGCTCGAGTGTTAACTGCACTAGAAATTTGGCTTTTTGCGCTCATCTGGTTGCGCTCGTATTATGAGTTGAAAGTAATCCGATGAGAGCAAAAAGCAGAACTTAGAATATTGCAAACCCTTTCGCATATTCTCATGTGCACTAACCCGTCATGAAAATATGAATATTTAACATTCCGATGTTCTTCACATAACAGAATATGTTCTATTTATTCATAGATATTTCTATATATGTAGAGTATATCTGATGTTTTTTTGGTACAATATATAATGATACCTATAGATATACATGATTATATATAGGTATAGATATATACAGATATGTATAGGAATATCTATTTAGAAATACATAAAACATATTCTGATATGTGCAGAACATTGGAATGTGAAATATTTACATTAAATATACACTTTAGCACTTTATTAAAAATTAATATTGCATAATTATGCTTTTCCATGTTTTCATCTACTTAACTGAAAGGGCTCCAATACACTTCTATATATGTCTATACAGTATATGTAGACATATGTATTTATATGTGTATATATGCCTGTAAATAAATATATATATACACATATAAATACACATGTACACATATCTGAACACACACACACACACATATATATATATATATATATATATATATACTGTAATACTGTATACATACATACACACATATACATATTTAGACGTATATGTATGTATCTCTATGTTAAAGCCCTTTGCCTGCCTTTAGTTTTTTCTAACAACTGAGATCTCATATATTTTAGCCCTTATAACATTTGTGTGCAATATTTTTTTTAAATCATTTTTATTAGATGGTGTTATTATGAGTGTAACTATACTTTTTGATGTGTTTTGTGAGACTTTGTTTCGTGGAACAGTTAACCAGAGCTCTGAGGACGCGGTAATCATTCTAGCGTAAATCACGATTGCGCTTAAGTGATCACGTTTACTTTCAACTTGTAAAACCAATGAGCGCAAACACCCATGATAAACCCCTTAGCGCTCGTGCGCAAACGTTTCACTCGTAATCTGGCCCTTTATCAATACTAGAAAATGGTAGAAAATGTTTTTCTATTTGTCTAACATAGCTTAGTGAATTCTTGTCTGATTTTTTTTTATTTGTAGAATAATCTTACTGGCTTGTGCTGTATTCATTTTTATCCTTATGAAGATACCGGCAAACCATTAAAGAGTCATAAAAAGAGTATATTAGCTTTAATGCTTTGCTTCTATTCCACCTATTAAACTATTTATTTATTTTTTTAGTTTTTTTTTAGTTTTTCGTTACAGAAGTTCAGAAATTACGCGGCCTCCTTTGTGCATACAAACATATATATATAACAGGGTGCAAAGTATGTATGTACACATTGATAGAAGAAGAAAAATGCACTCTCTGGATTTATAAATCAAAATCTGTTACTGTGTGACGTTTCAAGGTTTTCACCGCTTCCTCAGACCTAAATCCAGAGAGTGCATTTTTCTTCTATCAATGTGTGTGTGTATGTATATGTGTATATATATATATATATATATATATGTATATATGTGTGTGTGAATATATATATATATATATATATATATATATATATATATATATATATATATATATATATATATATATATATATACAGTGGGGCAAAAAAGTATTTAGTCAGCCACGAATTGTGCAAGTTCTCCCACTTAAGAAGATGAGAGAGGCCTCTAATTTTCACCATAGGTATACCTCAACTATGAGAGACAAAATGTGGAAACAAATCCAGACAATCACATTGTCTGATTTGGAAAGAATTTATTTGCAAATTATGGTGGAAAATAAGTATTTGGTCAATATCAAAAGTTCATCTCAATACTTTGTTATATATCCTTTGTTGGCAATGACAGAGGTCAAACGTTTTCTGTAAGTCTTCACAAGGTTGTCACACACTGTTGCTGGTATGTTGGCCCATTCCTGCATGCAGATCTCCTCTAGAGCAGTGATGTTTTGAGGCTGTCGCTGGGCAACATGGACTTTCAACTCCCTCCAAAGGGTTTCTATGGGGTTGAGATCTGGAGACTGGCTAGGCCACTCCAGGACCTTGAAATGCTTCTTACGAAGCCACTCCTTCGTTGCCCGGGCGGTGTGTTTGGGATCATTGTCATGCTGAAATACCCAGCCACGTTTCATCTTCAATGCCCTTGCTGATGGAAGGAGGTTTGCACTCAAAATCTCACGATACATGGCCCCATTCATTCTTTCATGTACACGGATCAGTCATCCTATTCCCTTTGCAGAGAAACAGCCCCAAAGCATGATGTTGCCACCCCCCATGCTTCACAGTAGGTATGGTGTTCTTTGGTTGCAACTCAGCATTCTCTCTCTTCCAAACACGACGAGTTATGTTTCTACCAAATAGTTCTACTTTGGTTTCATCTGACCATATAACATTCTCCCAATCCGCTTCTGGATCATCCAAATGCTCTATAGCATACTTCAGATGGGCCCGGACATGTACTGTCTTAAGCAGGGGCACACGTCTGGCACTGCAGGATCTGAGTCCCTGGCGGCGTAGTGTGTTACTGATGGTAGCCTTTGTTACGTTGGTCCCAGCTCTCTGCAGGTCATTCTCTAGGTCCCCCAGTGTGGTTCTGGGATGTTTGCTCACCGTTCTTGTGATCATTTTGACCCCACGGGGTGAGATCTTTCGTGGAGCCCCAGATCGAGGGAGATTATCAGTGGTCTTGTATGTCTTCCATTTTCTAATTATTGCTCCCACAGTTGATTTCTTCACACCAAGCTGCTTGCCTATTGCAGATTCAGTTTTCCCAGGTCTACAATTTTGTTTCTGGTGTCCTTCGACAGCTCTTTGGTCTTCACCATAGTGGAGTTTGGAGTGTGACTGTTTAAGGTTGTGGACAGGTGTCTTTTATACTGATAACAAGTTCAAATAGGTGCCATTAATACAGGTAATGAGTGGAGGACAGAGGAGCCTCTTAAAGAAGAAGATACAGGTCTATGAGAGCCAGAAATATTGCTTGTTTGTAGGTGACCAAATACTTATTTTCCACCATAATATGCAAATAAATTCTTTCCAAATCAGACAATGTGATTGTCTGTCTGGATTTGTTTCCACATTTTGTCTCTCATAGTTGAGGTATACCTATGATGAAAATTACAGGCCTCTCTCATCTTAAGTGGCAGAACTTGCACAATTGGTGGCTGACTAAATACTTTTTTGCCCCACTGTTTCTCATAAATATGTGTATGTGTATATATATATATATATATATATATATATATATATATATATATATATATATATAATAAATATATATACTGTATATGTATATATATATATATATATATATATATATATATATATATATATATATGTGTGTGTGTGTGTATGTATGTATGTATATATATATCTAATTAAATATATGCCTTAATACTTCCATGTCATTTTAATGTGGCATACAAAAATATTAACGATAAATAGAAGAAATGTCACTGAAATATGTGGCCTTCACAAAGTAGTACATATTTAACCTTGTACTTTATGGTTCTAGACTTCAGTGGATCTTGTCTCAATTATAAGACAGCAAGGTGTATATTGGTCCTGTCTTAATAACAGTAATGGACTATATATATATATATATATATATATATATATATATATATATATATATATATATGTTATTCTTCATGTTCCCCAGTGAAAACTATTGAGTTACAATATCTATAGTTTTGACAAATACCATAGAATCTGAATATGACTTAAATACCATATTTAGGGAACCTAGGTTGATGATATTTCCAAAATTCATCCCAAGCTCCTTCACAGTATTAATATTATGTGCAAATGTTTATCCCAGTTTTATTCAAGTGTACGTTGTTTATCATACTTCAACTATCAAATGCCATTTCAATGTTTCCGATGTATATTATTGTATTTCTATAGAAGGTTAGTTCTAATCTGCATTGTGGTCAGTCTGACTGACGAAGGGTGTTACTGAAATATAATTAGCTGAATGGAATTTAATTGTAATTGCAAAATCATTTTACTATTTTCTCCAAACCTTATAAAATGAACATTAAAGTGTGTGGTGATCTGTTATTTAGAAAACTAGAAATAAGCCAAGTTTAATTACATTTTCATTAGTGTTTGTGCATTTACATAATCTACTCTTCTTGATCACATGAAGTTCATTATGGGAGCGAGAACAGCAATCCATCTTTCCACCTTAAGATAATGAGATTGTAAATTATGTATACAAAAGAAAGTGTTTGTAACCCTGAGAAATACAAGTCAACCATATTTTTTAAATTATACTTTAACTCGCATTACCTTCAGATGGAGAATTCTGTGCAAGGTGCAGTAGTCAACATCTCTCTCTTACTTTAAATGGAAAGCATAAACCTAATCATCTCCATTCAAGACTGCTGTGAGCTAGATCAGTGCTTCTTAAACTTTTTTCACCTAGGACCCTTTTTTTATATTTTAAAATTTTCCACGATCCCATTATCATAATATAGTCCATTACAAACCCCTTGTCAGACAGGTATTTTTTGTTTTGTTTTTCAACCATCAATTTACCGCATAAGTAGGGTTGCCACCTCGGCCATGGTTTCCTGGACACTTATGAGTTACACATGCTGAAGGGTGTGCAGGGAGGAACAGGTATTGTGCTGTTCATGAGCACTATTAATGTGATGTCTAGAGGCTCAATACATATACCTCCCTGCTTATCCTGCAGCATGTGTAACTCATAGGTGTCCAGGAAACCATGGCCGAGGTGGCAAGCCTACACACAAGTGAGGGGCTTATTAGCAAAAATAAGTAAATTCAGCTTTTGTGGCCATAGCTAGTCATTAAAGCTCTCACCATCTAACACATGTACCTAACATTTAGGTTTCTCCCCCGCATGTGACAATGAGCAACACCCACATACTGTGTGTACTTATCACACAATTTTCCCTCTAATTTTAGTGAGCAGTGTGAGCAAAAAGAATTGGCCTTTGCAATTTTTGGCAGAGCAGCGTGCACACATTTTAGGAGGTACAGAATTAGCTATGCTCTTGAAAGCAATAGCAAAAAATAAAACAAGAGGGCGCCACATGTGCGCATCAATCTAATCACCGATTTCAAACAAGCAGCAGCAGACACACACAAGGTACTCACATCTCTGATAAGCACCCAAATGTGTTAAATGGTGCTTGCTGGCTATTCATATGTATTCATATATTTGGGGGTGTTGATTCTCTCCCTAGGTGTCCGCACTTGCTTTTATCAATTGTATTTTATGTTTTTAATAAATTGTGTTATTTAACCCTTTGAGTGCTAAGCACTTTCCCACCTGGGTGCTAAGATTTTTTAATGTTTTTTTATTTTTTGAACAATTTTTTTTCAGACCCCCAAGACTTACACTGTTGGAAAGGTTAGGCGATTACCTGAGATACAGGCTCTAAGCAGCATGCCCCCTGCTCCTATACTTAACATTGTTAAGTATAAATAAAGTTGCTCGTGACGCCATCACGCAAAACGGGAAGCCCCGGCGATGCCTGTCACTCTACAGGCACGATCGCCGTGGTAGGAGCTTGTGGGAGACCCCAGATCTCCCTCAAGGTGGGAGAGTGCTCATGACGTCGTTAGCACTCAAAGGGTTAACGAGTGCGCATATCGACACTTTATTGAGCATCAGCCGATTGTTTGAGTTTATTGTGATCTGACCCTAAATTGCATCGGACATTGCTGTTGCCTGGTCCAGTGAGCTAGCACTCTGTGAATTGTCAGCACGCACCATTTAAGTGCATTTGGGTGCTTATCTGAGATGTGAGTACCCTGTGTGTGTCTCCTGCTGCATGTTTTAAATTGATGATTTGATAGAAATGCACATATGGTGCCTTCTTGTTGTTTTTTTTTTTTGCTATTGCTTTTTAGAACTGCTTTTCTGTGAGTGGAAGGAGAAGAGCAGTAAATACATGCAGAAGAGTTCCTCTTTACATCTGAGGACTATTGCAGAACCTGTATGGTGACATTTATTATACAGACCTATTATTGGATATATTTTGTTTCTTATATTTACTTTCTGTTGCCATATTATATTATTTTGTTTTATTTAACACTAGTACCCCCTAGCAAATTTGTATTGCACTGTGTTAAAATTAGATATGTGCCTACCTCATATTATGCAAAATATGGAAAAAAGTTACACACAATCACACATACACATACCACAAATACTTACACACACATACATACACTACTCATACTTACACAAATACTTACACATACACACATACTTACACATATACATACACACATACATACACCACTCATACTTACACGAATACACACATATGCACACATACACACACATACATCACTCATACTTACAAAAATACTTATACACACACCACTCATACTTACACACACATACATACACCACTAATTCTTACACACACATACACATACATACATACACCACTCATAATTACACACACATATACACTCACATATACACACACCATTCATACTTACACACACACATACATACACCACTAATTCTTACACACACATACACACAACACTCATACTTACACACACACATACATACACCGCTCATACTTACACACACATATGCACTCACACATACAGACATCATTCATACTTACACACCACTCATACTTACAAACACCACTTATACTTTTTCACACACATACATACACCACTCATACATACACACACATACAAACACCACTCATACATACACACACATACAAACACCACTCATACTTTTTCACACACATACATACACCACTCATACTTACACACACATACAAACACCACTCATACTTTTTCACACACATACATACACCACTCATACTTACACACACATACAAACACCACTCATACTTTTTCACACACATACATACACCACTCATACATACACACACATACAAACACCACTCATACTTTTTCACACACATACATACACCACTCATACTTACACACACATACAAACACCACTCATACTTTTTCACACACACATACATACACCACTCATACATGCACCACTCATACTTACACACAAATACAAACACCACTCATACTTTTTCACACACATACATGCACCACTCATACTTACACATACACACACCACTCATAGTTACGCAAATACTTGCACACACACATACGCACTCACACATACACACACCACTCATACTTAAACACACACATACATACACACAGTCACGGTGGCCCATTACATTAATAAAATAATTTTAGCTGCATTCATTTTCCTTTATGAACAAGGTTGTGTGACAAGTTGAAGACATTTAGCTAAATAAAATGTATATTTGAAGAACAAGCAGAGGTCAACAGCAACCTCCTATTCCTTTCTGCATAATTACTTCACTGCTGTTGTTCGGTTAGTAATTGCAACTTCCTACCATTGCACAATGCACTCCTGTCTCCCTGTGCACAGTACAGCAATCTGCCAGGAACAAATAACAGCTCAGTGGCTTATTCTATGGCCCAATTACCACCTGGGAATCTGATCCCGACTAACAGGGTCAGTCCAGTCCCAAAATACCAGGCAATTCTCATCTGCACAAGGGAAATAGCAACCCTGATGATTGTTTTGGTGTCCTTTGGGCCTTGTCAGTGAAGTGCAGCCATATCCCTCTAGGCACATTGGGCAAGGAGTCCACATCCGGTTTCCCCATCACCCTTAGGGAGACTTTCCCAAGGGTCATAATACAAATACATACAGAAAGAAAAACAATCTGCCGGGAACGAACAACCGCTCAGTGGCTTGCTCTATGGCCTGCTTACCACCTGGGAGTAGCCTCTTTTAGCCCATTTGTGGTTTTCACAGAGGGGAAGTTTCCTGAAGTATAATAGTCAGATCCCACCTAACACAATGAGTCCAGTCCTATTTATCACTTTCACTCGAGCGTAAACCCGACATGTGCTAACCAAATAGAATGACCGCGTTAACGTATTCTCCCCCCTAGAAGTCAATAGAGATCTCTCTCTCTCTCTCTCTCTCTCTCTATATATATATATATATATATATATATATATATATATATATATATATATATATATATATATATATATATAAATATCTATGCATTTACAATAAAAATTACATTATACAATAAAATATATAAATACATCTGTACACACATTTATGCTTACATACACAGTACTATGCAAAAGTCTTAGGCCACCATTAGATTTGTTGTTTAAGCAATGGTATAATGATCATATATAAGTATTTCTCAGTCTCTTTATTAGAATACAACCAGAAAATACATGATATTTGTATACAGTATTAAAAAACAGAACAAAATTATAAAAAAACAGCTTCTATAGGCTAAAGTGGCAAGTATTTAGTATGACCTCCCCTTACACTTGAGCAATAGCAGGATCCTGGCTCTCACAAACCTAAATGGAATGGAACCTAATTAATGTCATTGCAAACACCTGTATTTTTCCTAATATTTCATGTCAAAATTACTGCTGTAATAAAAGGTCTATTACACCAGGTTTGTGCAAGACATGCTTGAACACTACATACACATGTGGTATGAGCTTAACAGCGTTCATTAACATCATTCCATTCAAAATGCCAAAGAGCACAGAATTTGACAGACATAAAATCATACTTTTGCATCAGCAAGGCCACTCCCAAAGGGAAATCAAGAAACAAACTGGATATTCAAGATGTGGTATTCAAGCTGTTATAAAGAAATTTGAAGAATCAAGAGAGGTCAAGGACAAAAAAAAGACTGGAAGGCCAAGAACACTTTCAAAATCTGACAAGAAGTTTCTCAGAGTTTCTTCTTTGAGAGACCAGAAGTACAGCTAGGACCTGGCTCAGCATCTGGCAGCTTCATCAGGATGCCTACTGTCCGAAGAAGCTTGATCAGGAATGGTCTTTGTGGAAGGGTAGCAGCCAAAAAACTACTTTTTCAGAAGGGGAACAGGGTGAAAAGGCTAAGATATGCTAAAGCTCACAAAGATTGTGATAATGAAGATCAGTGGAAAAGAGTATTATGGATTGACGTATCCAAGTTTGACATTTTTGGGTCCAATCGTTGGCTATATGTGAGAAGAAGAGTTGAAGAAAGATGGAAGACTGTTTGCTGCCTTCAGTGAAACATGGTGGATGGTCTGTCCTGGTTTGGGGCTGCATTTCTGCCAGTAGTGTTGGCGATATTGTCTGAATTGATGGGATCAAGAATGCTGAAAAGTACAGACAGGTTTTAATTCATCATGCCATTCCTTCTGTAAAGCGCCTGATTGGGAATGGTTTTGTTTTTCTGCATGATAACGATCCCAAGGACACTGCTAATTGAGCGAAATCATATTTGGAGAGAAAAACAGCTGATAAAACACTGACAGTCATGAACTGGACTCCACTGACTTCAGACCTTAATATTATAGAGGTAGTATGGGATCACCTGGACAGAGAAATGAATAAAATACAACCTAAACCTAAAAAAGAACTCTGGGAAGTGTTGAAAGAAGCCTGGTATAATATTCCAGAAGATTATTTAAGAAAACTTCAGGACAGTCTTGCCAAAAGAGTTCAAGATGTGCTTAGTGCTAAGGGAACTACACTAAACACTCACTTTGCCTGAAGAAGCCATTTTGTTCTGAAACGTGTTCTTTTATATTTTGTGTACATATTTCCTGTATTTTCTTTTTATATCTTAATAAAGAGACCAAAAAAGGGATGGTCATTAAAATTTTGCTAAAACAACAAATCTTATGGTGGCCTAAGACAGTACTGTATATATATAGAGGTACTGTGTATGTATGTAACTATGTATATACAGTATATGATATAGCTCTTTGCAGTCAAACATTTTGTCATATTCCATGTCTTTTAACCCTTATAACTTTTTTTAATATTTCTATAACTAATTTTTATCAGATAGCGTAACTGTTATTTTAAATGTATTTATGTTGTGTTTAGTGCAACTCTTTTTCTACACACTACCTTTTACGCAAGGGTTTCAGTCACGCTATCCTGACGAACGTAAAAAGCAATTGTGCTCTTGTGATCACATTTACTTTCAACTTGTAATACGCCACACGTAAAAACCTATTATTGATTGCGCACAACAGTTAGCACGCCACTTGTAATCTAGCCCACAATTGGACTAAAAGAGGCTGCTTCTAGGTGGTAACTTGCAATAGAACTGTTCATTCTGGTAGACTGCTTCTCTTTCTGTGTGCATCGATGAGAATATTTTAAATTCAAATGTAGAAATCCAGCTGATCTGCTCCTTAAATAAAACTAAATCTTTATTGATGTCAGAGTAAAAATAACTTCTTAATAAAACACAAGGCATGACTGATACACTGCCATGCCTTGTGTTTCCCAAGACAAACATGATAAATTTAGAGACCATCCTGGAGTCATTTAATGATCATCAAACTACTTTAGAAGTCATTTGCACATTATCAGACATCATCAGGCTTGTAAAGTCATCAGCTAGGGTAAAAAATTGTGGGTGATGACTTCAGAATGATTAGCAGATTACCTTACTGATTACTTCACAAGCATGAATAGCGAATGACTCTAGAGTCATCTCATTTAAATATTTTGGCCTGTGGGCAGACTTCAGTATGGCTTCTGATGACTAGTCTGGAATCATTGATTACTTCAGAATGACTCCAGGAAGATCATCCTTTGTGGCTAGGGTTATTATGAAAATGTCTTTACTCTGATGACAAAAAAAAAATAAAGTTTTATTTAAAGAGCGGATCAGTTGGTTTTCTACATTTGTACTTTAATGTTTGCTGCACCAGTGAGCTGTATCCTGCTCTTGAAAACTCAGGCATCAGCGCCACAAGTTTAGACTGTGACCATGTGATCTTGAAGGATGGGCTGAAAATGGGGGTAGTTTCTGGGAGGAGTACACGACCGAGACGTATCCACTCACTTTTGGTGGGCTAAGAGCTTGAAGAGAAGTTCAGTCACTGTTTGGAAGGAGTGATTCAGAGGTGTCTGCAAAGGTTGATCTACACCCAGCAGGCAGCAGTCACGGATGAGATTGGTGCTCATATAACACCGCAAATCAGGGGAACAATGTAAAATAAATAGTAAGTAAGCGTGTGTTGGCTTATGATTTGTTACTTGTTTTATAGAGCTGTAACTGTGATTGTTTTGTTAGAGTGTAAGAGTGACAGCCTTTAAACTACCCTACACATTGTGCCCAAAAATTACACTAAAAAGAGTTGTTGTTTTTTAACTTTTGTACTTGAAACAATAAAATACCAAATATTACAACTTTCTGATGTTTTATAATTATTATGCAATGTTTGCAAGTGATACAAAGGGGGTTTAATAAGCAGATACACACACACACCCCTAAAAGAATAAGGGCCAGATTATGAGTGGAGCTCTATTTTGGGCTTTCACCAGAGAGCTAATTGCGCTCTGGCGTAAGTAAACGTTTTGGGTGCATCGGGTTGCGCTTATATTAGAAGTTAAAAGTAAAAAGTTTTTGCTCTTGTGCTAACCTGACGAGCGCAAAAAGCCGAACTTAGAATATCACGTGCGTGATAACCTATTCCCCCATAGAAGTCAATGGAGTAAAAGAAGTGGTAAAAAACACCCTACTCGCATGCAAACCGGATCGCATATTCTCAAGTGCGCTAACCCGACATGAAATATGGATATTTCACATTCCAATGTTCTTCACATAGAAAAATATGTTCTATTTATTCATTATACATATTTCTACACATATATATATATATATATATATATATATATATATATATATATATATATATATATATATATATATATATAGAGAGAGAGAGAGAGTATCTCACATCTCACACCCCTCACATTTTTGTAAATAGTTTATTACATCTTTTCATGTGACAACACTGAAGAAATGACACTTTGCTACAATGTAAAGTAGTGAGTATACAGCCTGTATAACAGTGTAAATTTGCTGTCCCCTCAAAATAACTCAACACACAGACATTAATGTCTAAACTGTTGGCAACAAAAGTGAGTACACCCCTAAGTGGAAATGTCCAAATTAGGCCCAAAGTATCAATATTTTGTGTGGCCACCGTTATTTTTCAGCACTGCCTTAACCCTCTTGGGCATGGAGTTTACCAGAGCTTCACAGGTTGCCACTGGAGTCCTCTTCCACTCCTCCATGAAGACATTGCATGGATGTTAGAGACCTTGCGCTACCCCACCTTCCATTTGAGGATGCCCCACAGATGCTCAATAGGGTTTAGGTCTGGAGACGTGCTTTGCCAGTCCATCAACTTTACCCTCAGCTTCTTTAGCAAGGCAGTGGTCATCTTGGAGGTGTGTTTGGGGTCGGTATCATGTTGGAATACTGCCCTGCGGCTCAGTCTCTGAAGGGAGGGGGTCATGCTCTGCTTCAGTATGTCACAGTACATGTTGGCATTCATGGTTCCCTCAATGAACTGTAGCTCCCCAGTGCTGGCAGCACTCATGCAGGCCCAGACCATGACACTCCCACCACCATACTTGACTATAGGAAAGACACACTTGTTTTTGTACTCCTCACTTGGTTGCCGCCACACACGCTTGCCACCATCTGAACCTAATAAGTTTATCTTGGTCTCATCGGACCACAGGACATGGTTCCAGTAATCCATGTCCTTAGTCTGCTTGTTTTCAGCAAACTGTTTGCGGGCTTTCTTGTGCATTATCTTTAGAAGAGGCTTCCTTCGTGGACGACAGCCATGCAAACCAATTTGATGCAGGGTGCGGTGTATGGTCTGAGCACTGACAGGCTGACCCCCCACCCCTTCAACCTCTGCAGCAATGCTGGCAGCACTCATATGTCTATTTCCCAAAGTCAACCTCTGGATATAACGCTGAGCACGTGCCCTCAACTTCTTTGGTCGACCATGGCGAGGCCTGTTCTGAGTGGAACCTGTCCTGTGAAACCGCTGTATGGTCTTGCCCACCCTGTTGCAACTCAGTTTCAGGGTCTTGGCAATGTTCTTATAGCCTAGGATATCTTTATGTAGAGCAACAATTCTTTTTTTCAGATCCTCAGGGAGTTCTTTGCCATGAGGTGCCATGTTAAACTTCCAGTGACCAGTATGAGAGAGTGTAAGAGCGATAACACCAAATTTAACACACCTGCTCCCCATTCACACCTGAGACCTTGTAACACTAATGAGTCACATGACACTGGGGAGGGAAAATGGCTAATTGGGCCCAATTTGGACATTTTCACTTAGGGGTGTACTCACTTTTGTTGCCAACAGTTTAGACATTAATGGCTGTGTGTTGAGTTATTTTAAGGGGAAAGCAAAATTACACTGTTATACAGGCTGTACACTCACTACTTTACATTGTAGCAAAGTGTCATTTCTTTAGTGTTGTCACATGAAAAGATATAATAAAATATTTTAAAAAAAATGTGAGGGGTGTACTCACTTTTGTGAGATAATGTATATATATATATATATATATATATATATATATATATATATATATAGAGAGAGAGAGAGAGAGAGAGAGAGAGAGAGAGAGAGAGAGAGAGAGAGAGAGAGAGATCTGTTTTTAAATACTTAGAACATGTGTTCTATTTGTAGAACATTGGAATGTGAAATATTTGCAGTAAATACACAGTATAACACTTTATTAAATATGAATATTGCATTTATATACTTTTACATGTTTTCATCTACTTAACTGTAAAGGGCTCTTATTTATATGTTTATATATGTGTACATATGTATTAATGTGTTTATATGTGTATATATGTCTGCAAGTACATATATATTTATATATAAATACATAATTACATATCTATACATTTATATATATATATATATATCCATACATACCCATCTTTAGACATGTACATGTATGTCTAGGTTAAATCCCTTTGCCTGTTTTTTTTCTTTCTATCACCTGAGATTTCATACCTTTGAGCCCTTACAACTTTTGTTCTGCAATATTTTTTGGTAATATTTTTTATTAGATAGAGTGATTATGAGTGTAACTTTATTGTGTAAAGTATTTTTAATGTGTTTTGTGACACTGTTTTGTTTTGCGAAACAGTTAACCACAGCTCTGAGGACACGCTAACCCGCGATCGCATTTACTTTCAAACTAACGCAAAAACCCGATATTGCTCACGCACAAACGTTTGCACTCCACTCGTAATCTGGAACTAAATGTTTTAAGACTGAATAGGAAAAGTTATTTCCAAGTGAGTTTTATGCATCACTTGCTGTAGACTAAGTGCAGTTTCTTGTTGAGGTGATTTAAGGTTATATTGCTGGCATTTCTTACATTTTTCTAGTGAGCATAGTTATATGAAATCAATCAGGATATATAAAACATGATATGCTCTTTGAATGTCATAAAATCAAATTAAACAGAAAATTGTATCTTGTGATCATGATTTAGATCTATTTCATATTAAATAATAATACATTATTTTGTTTCATTATATTGAATGGATCAATAAATATGTTTGAACAAAATAATACTCCCTAATGAACAATTGTTATTACACAACCACTATCTATGCAGAGACACCTGCATTAAAAAATATTGTCATGTATTTGATTTGTACAAATTTAAATATAAGCAGGTAGGTGAAGTTTTGATATTATAGACAATTTCTTGACTTATCTTGATTAGTTGTATGTAAAGTTTGACAGATCTAAAAATATAGTGACTGTTTTTTAATGCGGATGCTTCTAAATCTGAAATGTAACATAGTAGATGAGGTTAAAAAAAGACAAAAGTCCATCGTATTTAACTTTTACAAATCTTAATTTATGTACAATAAAAGATTCAGTTGATCTTAAAATTAAAAACAGACCAAATTTGGCTAACCTCTCCTCATAGCTTTAATTCTCCAATCCCCTTATTAGTTTTGTGGCCCTTCTCTGAACTTTTTGTAAGTCTGCAATAACTTTTTTAGAGATTGGTCCTGAGAACTGCACTCCATACTCAAGGTAAGGTCTTACAAGAGATTTATATAGTGACACAATTATGCTTTCCTCCCTTTATTATTATCATTATTATCAGGTATTTGTAGAGTGCCAACAGATTCCGCAGCGCTGTAAACATAGTCGGTGTACAGGATAGCTTTGTAGGGGTCAAGTGGGTAGAGGGCCCTGCCGAGAGTTTCACTGTTGTAGTCGGCTCTTATGAAGCGATCTGTAAACAGCTGGGCCCATAGGCTTACATTCTAAGGGGTTCAAGGGTAAAGCAATGGAGTTAGGAAAGGTTAGTGTTGGTTGTATGCATCCCTGAATAGTAGAGTTTTTAGGGAGTGTTTGAAGCTGTTAAAACTAGGGGAGAGTCTTATGGAGCGAGGCAGGGAATTCCACAAGATGAGCGCCAGTCTGGAGAAGTCCTGTAAATGGGAATGTGAGGAAGTAACAAGAGAGGAGGAGATCCTGAGCTGATCGAAGGGGATGGGAGGGACAGTATCTAGAGACAAGTTCTGAGATGTAGGGGGGAACAGTGCAGTTGAGAGCTTTATATGTTAGGGTGAGGATTTTATGTTTAATCCTAGAGGCAAGAGGAAGCCAGTGAAGGGATTGGCAGAGAGGTGCAGCAGATGAAGATAGTGGTAATGGGGCAGAGGATGCTATGGAGAAGGCTACACTAAATGTACGGTTAGTCAGATAGGAAGAGAATCACGGGAGAGCTGTGTCACAGATGCCGAAGGATTGGAGGGTTTGGAGCAGAAGAGGGTGGTCAACAGTGTCAAAGGTTGCAGACAGGTCAAGGAGGATAAGCAGAGAGAAGTGGCCTTTGGATTTTGCTGTAAGTAGGTCATTGGTAACCTTGACAATTGCTGTCTCTGTAGAGTGATGGGAACGAAATCCAGATTGCAGTGGGTCAAGAAGAGAGTTTAGTGTGAGGAAATGGGATAGACGTGCGTAAACTAGCTTTTCGAGGAGCTTTGAGGCAAGAGGGAGTAGGGAAATAGTAATTGGAAGGGGAGGTTGGATCGAGGAAAGGTTTTTTGAGGATAGGTGTGACCAGTGCATGTTTTAGAGATGAGGGAAATATACCAGTGCTGAGGGAGAGGTTGAAAATGTGTGTGAGTATGGGGGTGAGGGTAGAAGAGAGGGAGGGGAGTAGCTGTGAGGGGATGGGGTCGAGGGGACAGGTAGTGAGGTGGGAGGACAGTATAAGGGCAGAAACTTCATCCTCATTAACAGGGGCAAAAGAGCTGCATTTTTGGATATTTGTGTTTTGGGTGATCGTGAGCTTTTGAAGGGGTGGGAGATTGGAAGTATGTTGAGAGCTGATTTCACTTCTGATGGAGTCAATTTAAAGATTAAGGGCAGAATAGTAGGAGTTCAGGATGAACTTGTAGTGAAGAAAGTCAGCTGAACTCCGAGATTTCCTCCAATATCGCTCAGCAGTACGGGAGCATCTGCATAGGTATCGTGTCAGAGGAGTATGCCAGGGCTGAGGATGAGAGTGTGGTTTCTGAGCTAAGGTTGGAGGGGCCAGAGTGTCAATGACCGATGTAAGGGTGGAATTATACTGGTAGATAGAATGGTCAGGACAGGAAAAGGAGGTGATGGATGAGAGGTTTGAGAGAGCTAGCGAGCTGATGCAGATCTAGTGACTTAGTGCTTCTGTGAAGTTTGGTGTGAGGGGTAGAGGGAGGGGAAGTTGTAGGTAGGAAAGTGATGTTGCAAGTTAGGAGATGATGGTCAGAGAGAGGTAAAGGGGAGTTTGCCCTTGCATCAATGCCTCTTTTAATACATGTTGGTATTAGCCTTAGAAGCCACTGCCCTGCATTGAGCACCCATCTTTAGCTTGTTATCTATAAATACTCCCAAATCCATTTCCTCCTCTGTTTTGCTAAATCTAGTCCCAGTTAAATAATAGGTTGCCTGCTTATTTTTACTTTCAAAATGTAGAACCTTTTTCAGTATTAAATCTAGATTTCCATTTACTTTGCCCATTATATTAACTTCTAATAGATATACTAAACAAATCCAGTGCTCTTCAAATAGAAAAAAAAATCATTTTTATTTAAAAATAAATAAATAAATATATACAGTATATATATATATATATATATATACTGTATATATATATACACACTATATATATATATATATATATATTTTTTTTTAAGAATATAAAGCGCAGTTAGTCTAACATGGTTTCCAATTAGTACGCAAGCAATAACTATTAATTTTTTTATTACAGTTCGCCCCATAGAAGTCTATTGGACTTTTGCTCTTACGCTAACTTTTTACTTGCAGCTTGTAATACACACGCTAACCTGGCAGCAATAAATGTTTACTTTGGCTCAGAATGTGTGTTCACTAAATATAAAAATGTTTTTTCTGTGTAGTAATAGTTTAAATACTGTAATACATATGTAAACTAGTTTTCACTATACATTCAGTAGTTTTCTTACAATTTAAAATCTTGCCACTGAAAAGCTAGCGAGAGTGATATGGGTGAATAGGTGCATTTGTATTTAATTGTAGTTAGTTTAGGGAATTAATTTAATTATAGTGTAGTGTTAGGTGTAATTGTAACAGGTTTATTTTTATTTTACAGGTAAATTTGTATTTATTTTAGCTAGGAAGTTATTAAATAGTTAATAACTATTTAATAACTATTGTACCTAGTTAAAATAAATACAAAGTTGCCTGTAAAATAAAAATAAATCCTAAACTAGATACAATGTAACTATTAGTTATATTGTAGCTAGCTTAAGGTATATTTTATAGGTAAGTATTTAGTTTTAAATAGGAATAATTTATTTAATTAAAGTTATTTTATTTAGATAATTTGAAATTATATTTGTTAGGGGGGTGTTAGGGTTAGACTTAGGTTTAGGGGTTAATACATTTAATATAGTTTCGACGACGTTGGGGGCGGCAGATTAGGGGTTAATAAATGTAGGTAGGTGTCGGCGGTTAGGGATGGCAGATTAGGGGTTAATAAAATTTAACTAATGTTTGCGAGGCCGGAGTGCAGCGGTTTAGGAGTTAATATATTTATTAAAGTGGCGGCAATGTCCGGTCGGCAGATTAGGGGTTAAATATTTTATTTTAGTGTTTACAATGTGGGGGGCTCGGTTTAGGGGTTAATAGGTAGTTTATGGGTGTTAGTGTACTTTTTAGCACTTTAGTTAAGAGTTTTATGTTACGGCGTTAGCCCATACAACTCTTAACTACTGACTTTTAAATGCGGTAGGAATCTTGACAGGAGAGGGTCTGCCACTCACTTTTTCCAAGACTTGTAATACCGGCGTTAGGAAAATCCCATTGAAAAGATAGGATAAGCAATTGACGTAAGTGGATTTGCGGTATGTTCGAGTCGCGGAAAAAAAGTGAGCGGTACACCTGTACCTGCAAGACTTTTAATACCAGCGTTAGGAAAAAAAGCAGCGTTGGGACCTCTCAACGCTGCTTTGTAAGGCTAACTCAAAACTCGTATTTTAGCCGATTTTTTTTTTTGTTTTTTTACAGGTAAGGTTAGTATTTTTTTGGTATAACTTAGGGGGTGTTAAGTTTGGGGGTTTAGCTGGTTATGGGGTTTATATGTTAGTGAGTTACTTTGTGATGGGGGTTGCGACAGTTTAGGGCACTCACCACTTGTAATATGGATTTGAGTGTAAGAACACTGCAATCTCGCGATCATATTTACGCTCCTCGCGCTAATGATAGTGCTCCAATCATAATCTGGCCCTGTATGTTTATTTTATAACATTTTTGTTTTAAAGAGGAGGCATAATATTTCTGCAGACACAAATTCACAGTTGTGAGAACTACAAAAACACAATTTATGCTTACCTGATAAATGTATTTCTCTTGTGGTGTATCCAGTCCACGGATCATCCATTACTTGTGGGATATTCTCCTTCCCAACAGGAAGTTGCAAGAGGATCACCCACAGCAGATCTGCTACATAGCTCCTCCCCTAACTGCCATATCCAGTTAGAAACAAGCCGAGAAAGGAGAAACCATAGGGTGCAGTGGTGACTGTAGTTTAATCTAAATTTTTGACCTGCCTTAAAATGACAGGGCGGGCCGTGGACTGGATACACCACAAGAGAATTAAATTTATCAGGTAAGCATAAATTGTGCTTTCTCTTGTAAGGTGTATCCAGTCCACGGATCATCCATTACTTGTGGGATACCAATACCAAAGCTAAAGTACACGGCTGAAGGGAGGGACAAGGCAGGTACTTGCCTGTAAAACCTTTCTCCCAAAAATAGCCTCCGAAGAAGCAAAAGTATAAAATTTGTAGAATTTGGAAAAAGTATGAAGCGAAGACCAAGTCGCCGCCTTGCAAATCTGTTCAACAGAAACCTAATTTTTAAAGGCCCAAGCGGAAGCCACAGCTCTAGTAGAATGAGCTGTAATCCTTTCAGGAGGCTGCTGTCCAGCAGTCTCATAGGCTAAGCGTATTATGCTTCTTAGCCAAAAAGAAAGAGAGGTTGCCGAAGCCTTTTGACCTCTTCTCTGTCCAGAGTAAACAAAAAACAAAGCAGATGTTTGACGAAAATCTTTAGTAGCTTGTAAGTAAAACTTTAAAGCACGAACCACATCCAGATTATGTAAAAGACGTTCCTTCTTTGAAGAAGGATTAGGACACAATGATGGAACAACAATCTCTTGATTGATATTCTTAGTAGATACCACCTTAGGCAAAAACCCAGGTTTTGTACGTAGAACTACCTTATCTGCATGGAATATCAGATAAGGAGAATCACATTGTAAAGCAGATAACTCGGAGACTCTACGAGCCAAGGAAATAGCCATCAAAAAAAGAACTTTCCAAGATAAAAGCTTGATATCTATGGAATGAAGAGGTTCAAACGGAACCCCTTGAAGAACTTTAAGAACCAAATTTAAGCTCCATCGGGGAGCAACAGGTTTAAACACAGGCTTGATTCTAACCAACGCCTGACAAAACGCCTGAACGTCTGGAACATCCACCAGACGCTTGTGCAAAAGAATAGACAGTGCAGAGATCTGTCCCTTCAAAGAACTAGCTGATAATCCTTTCTCCAAACCCTCTTGGAGAAAAGATAATATCCTGGGAATCCTAACCTTACTCCATGAGTAACTCTTGGATTCACACCAATAAAGATATTTACGCCATATCTTATGGTAGATTTCCCTGGTAACAGGCTTTCGTGCCTGTATTAAGGTATAAATGACAGACTCGGAGAAGCCACGCTTTGATAAAATCAAGCGTTCACTCTCCATGCAGTCAGTCTCAGAGAAATTAGATTTGGATGATTGAAAGGACCTTGAAGTAGAAGGTCTCGTTTCAAAGGCAGAGTCCAAGGTGGAAAGGATGACATGTCCACTAGGTCTGCATACCAGGTCCTGCGTGGCCATGCAGGCGCTATCAAAATCACCGATGCTCTCTCCTGCTTGATTCTGGCAATCAGTCGAGGGAGTAGAGGAAACGGTGGAAACACGTAAGCCAGGTTGAAAGACCAAGGCGCTGTTAGAGCATCTATCAGCGTCGCTTCCGGGTCCCTGGACCTGGATCCGTAATAAGGAAGCTTGGCGTTCTGGCGAGACGCCATGAGATCCAGTTCTGGTTTGCCCCAATGATGAATCAATTGAGCAAACACCTCCGGATGGAGTTCCCACTCCCCTGGATGAAAAGTCTGACGACTTAGAAAATCCGCCTCCCAGTTCTCTACACCTGGGATATGGATCGCTGATAGGTAGCAAGAGTGTTTCTCTGCCCAGCGAATTATTTTGGAGACTTCTAACATCGCTAGGGAACTCCTTGTGATGGTTGATGTAAGCCACAGTCGTGATGTTGTCTGACTGAAATCTGATGAACCTCAGGGTTGTTAACTGGGTTGTTAACTGAGGCCAAGCCTGAAGAGCATTGAATATTGCCCTCAATTCCAGAATATTTATTGGGAGGAGTTTCTCCTCCTGAGTCCACGATCCCTGAGCCTTCAGGGAGTTCCAGACTGCACCCCAACCTAGAAGGCTGGCATCTGTCGTTACAATTGTCCAATCTGGCCTGCGAAAGGTCATACCTTTGGACAGATGGACCCAAGATAGCCACCAGAGAAGAGAAACTCTGGTCTCTTGATCCAGATTTATTAGAGGGGACAAATCTGTGTAATCCTCATTCCACTTACTGAGCACGCATAGTTGCAGCGGTCTGAGATGTAGGCGCGCAAACTGAACTATGTCCATTGCGGCTACCATTAAGCCGATTACCTCCATGCACTGAGCCACCGAAGGGCGCGGAATAGAATGGAGAACACGGCAAGAATTTAGAAGTTTTGATAGCCTGGACTCCGTCAGGTAAATTTTCATTTATACAGAATCTATCAGAGTCCCTAGGAAGGAGACTCTTGTGAGTGGGGACAGAGAACTCTTTTCTTCGTTCACTTTCCACCCGTGCGACCTCAGAAATGCCAGAACTATGTCCGTATGGGACTTGGCAATTTGGAAATTTGACGCCTGTATCAGGATGTCGTCTAGATAAGGGGCCACTGCTATGCCCCGCGGCCTTAGGACCGCCAGAAGCGACCCCAGAACCTTTGTAAAAATTCTTGGGGCTGTAGCTAACCCGAAGGAAAGAGTGTGAGAAAATGTGTAGAGTGTCAGCAGTTGACACCGTTAAAGGATATTATGGATCTCAACTGGAGATCTAATTATCCAAAAATGAGTGACTGTATCACTTTAGTCTCTGTGCTTATATAAGTGATGAGCTCAGAGTGACATAAGTGAATTTAATTAAATGAGAAGTCTGTAAATTATGAGATGAACAGTCCTTTAAAGAATAGTACTTAAGGTAAGATGAAAGTATCAGACTTTGCATAAGCAGGTTTCTATTATGTATGAGAACCTGTTATTTTACTTCTAGTTGCCTTTATCCTAGAAACTAAATGCACAGAGAGAGTTTGTTACGTTCCCTTTAAATATTACTTGAGTCAGAGCACATACAAGTAAGGAGGTTTGTTATAGCTTAAGCGTTGACACGAAATGAAATCCGAGTGTCAGTTTTCATCTACTGAGGAGTGACGTCAGAGACGCTGCTGGAGTAGTTACCGGAGCTATGCGGTAAGTGTATCAAGAGATATCTTGCTACAGTGTGATGAGCAAGTGAGTTGTTAAATCAGAGTCGGCTTCTGGCTCCGGTAGAAGCGCTGGAAGTGTCACGGTGATAGTTGGTGGGTGTGGCTAAGTTCCGTTAATCAACAGTGGGTTATCCGTTATATAAGGTAACAAGTAGATGTTTAGTATGTCCCGAGTAAACCTCAATGCCTAATACAGAATGAAACAGGGAAATGTCCCAGATTGTAGCTTTTGAATTTCAGTTGAGAGATTGCGCTGACGCTGGTAATCACATTCAGGTAAATAAATAAGGAAATCCAAATAAGCGCTGCAGCACTTCAGGCAAGCTGCAGTGAATAAAGAGAGGCTTCAAATAAGTCTTTAGTTCTTTGGTATAAAATTGTAATCCTTTCTTAATCCTCAGTAAGGAGTCAGGTAGAATTTTGGCATAGCTTCTAGCTGCAAATCAACAATAACTAAGCACCTGTGCAAGGTGCTGTGATGCCTTAAATAGGGGAGTGGTAAAAGCAAGGCAGGTAAGCTTAGGTGAAAAAGAAAAGCTGGAATGGAATCCTGACAGATCCCCCCCCTTCAAGCAAGCCGACCCTCGGCTTGGGGTTTGGGTCGTTGAGGGTATCGTCTATGGAAGCGAGCTACCAACCTAGGAGCAGATACATTAGTTGAAGGTTCCCAAGTGTCATCATCAGGCGAAAACCCCTTCCAACGGATGAGATATTGAACAATGCTGACAATCCTGGAATCCAAGATATCTTGTACTTCGAACGAATCCGCATCCAAGATGGTAGAATTTGGTGGGAGTATCTGATCAGTTGGATCTGAAGAAGTAAGAGGTTTCAGGAGAGACACATGAAATGAAGGGTGTATCCTCAGGGAAGGAGGAAGGTCAAGAACTACAGCATTTTCATTTATGATCCTTGAAATAGTAAATGGACCGATAAAAAGAGAGGCAAGTTTTTTGCTAGGTACCTGAAGTCGTAAATACTTAGTGGAAAGCCAAACTCTATCGCCCACGGAGTAATGAGGCGAGGGTCTTCTTCTAAGGTCATAAAAGCGCTTTTGGGAAGCTTGAGCCTGTTGCAGGTTTTTCTTCAATGAAAGATAATTTTCTGTCAGTTTACGTATTAATTCGTCAACAGAAGGTATGTCTTCAATGCCAGAATAATTGAATGACAAGCGTGGATGATATGCATAATTAGCATAAAAAGGTGTCATTTTAGAAGACGAATTTAGGGTGTTGTTATATGAAAACTCTGACATACTCAAAAATTTGATCCAGTCTTGTTGGTGGTATGCACAATAACATCTTAAATATTGCTCCAACCAATGGTTTATTCTCTCTGATTGCCCATTTGTTTGTGGGTGATAGGATGTAGATAGACGATGATCTATTTGTAAAGCTGTTGTGAGATGTTTCCAAAATCGGGAAGTGAACTGACTACCTCTGTCAGTAGTGAAAATGGAAGGAAGACCATGAAGACGAACCACATTATCAAGGAACAGATGAGCAGTCTCAAGAGAAGAGGGGATCTTATGAAAGGGAATGAAGTGTGCCATCTTAGTCAAGAGATCTGTTATGACTAGGATGGTATTTTTCCCAGCACTGAGCGGTAAATCAACAATGAAGTCCATTCCTAAATGGTTCCATGGGGAGTCTGGAATGGGCATTGGCATTAGGTAACCATATGGTGGTTTCTTTTCTGCCTTTGAAATGGAACAGATATTGCATGACCTTACGTAATTCTGTACGCTAATGAACATATTAGGCCACCAATAATGTCTTTGTAATAATTCCAGCGTTCTTCTGATACCTGGATGTCCTGATAATGGTGGTTTATGGAAATCTCTTATCAGTTGAGACCTCAGTGAATCAGGTATGTAGAGTCTGTTTCCGAGGAAGTACAAGTCATTGTAGAAAGAAAGTTTGTCATAAGGTATCTGTTTGTCATTTTTCAATGCTACTTGGATATCGCTTTCTAGAACCGTCATAGCTCCGAGGAATCTTTCAGGTGGGATCATGGAAGTGGGAGAGGTGGATGAAGGTGGTTTATCAACCATTCTTGAAAGGGCGTCAGCTTTTCCATTTCGTGATCCTGGTCTGTATATTATCTGGTAATTGAAGCGGCTGAAGTAGAGGTTCCACCTGACTTGTCTACTAGAAAGAGACTTGTTCTTCTGCAGGTATTCGAGGTTGCGGTGATCCGTATATATGATAATTGGGTCTTTGGTGCCCTCTAATAGATGCCGCCAATGTTCGAACGCCCTTTTGATGGCCAAGAGCTCCTTTTCCCCGATGGGGTAATTCATCTCTGCTGGAGATAAGGTGCTTGAAAAGAAGGCAACTGGATGGAGGGGTGAATTCAATGTGTTCCGTTGCGATAAGACTGCCCCTATAGCGTATTCTGAGGAATCCACTTCTAAAATGAACTGAAGTGTGGAGTTCGGAAAACTTAGTATGGGTGCAGAAGTGAATGCATCTTTTAGGAAAAGGAAGGCTTGGTTAGCTTGATCATTCCATATGTAAGGTATGTTAGAACTGGTTAGTTTTGTGAGAGGTTTTACTATCTTGGAGTAATTCTTGATAAATTTTCTATAATAGTTGCTGAAGCCTAAGAATCGTTGCAGATGCTTCCTAGTTGTGGGTTGTGACCACTGTTTGACTGCATCTACCTTATCTTGTTGCATCTGTATACCTTTGGGACTGATACGATATCCAAGGAACGTGATGTCTTGTGTATGGAATAGACACTTTTCAGCCTTTGCATAAAGGCGATGTACTTGTAGACGGGAAAGGACCCAACTAACATGCTTTATATGTTCCTCCAGGGAGGAAGAATATATCAAGATGTCGTTGAGGTAAACCACAACACAGATATCCAGTAGGTCTCTGAAGACATCATTAATAAAATATTGAAAGGTTGCTGGGGCATTTGTCAACCCGAAGGGCATAACCAAATATTCGTACAACCCATATCTTGTCCTAAAGGCCGTGAGCCACTCATCCCGCTCTCTAATGCGAATAAAGTTATATGCTCCTCGCAAGTCTAATTTCGTGTAGATCTTCGCATCCTGTAGTCTTTCGATCAATTCAGGGATGAGGGGAAGTGGGTATCTGTTCTTCACAGTGATGTTATTCAGATCTCTATAATCAATAATTGGACGTAGAGATTGGTCCTTATTCCGGACGAAGAACATGCCGGCTGCGGCTGGTGAAACTGAAGGACGTATGAAACCTTTACGCAGGTTTTCTTCTAAATACTCTTTAAGATGGTCCAATTCTGGTTTGTTAAGGGGGTAAAGACGTCCACAGGGTGGTGTGGTCCCAGGTTTTAGATCTATAGGACAATCGTATGGACGATGTGGAGGTAATGTCTCAGCCTCTTTCTTACTAAATACTTCCGAGAACTTGGAGTATACGACTGGGATTGAAGTTAAATCTGGTTCTGATAGTACTTCATTGAAGTGCAAAAGTGAAGTTAAGGAATGTTGGTAGCAAGTCTGCTTGCAATAAGAGGAATCCAATCTCACTTGTAAGGTTTTCCAATCTATTGAGGGTTCATGTAATTGTAGCGAATGCAACCCCAAAACAATTGGAAATAATGGGGAGAGAATCACATCAAATGTAATGTATTCTTGGTGAGATCCTTGAATTGAAACCAAAATAGGGATGGTGTGGTGTGTGATTGGACCTGAGGAGATTTCTGAACCATCTACAACACGGATAGACACAGGGTTTATTTTTTTAATTAGTGGTATTTTATTTAAGGTTACAAGTGTGTGATCAATATAATTTTCTTGGGCTCCAGTATCAACGATTGCTTCTTTCTTCAGCAGCCTTTGCTCCCACTGTAAAGAGAGTAGAAGACTACAGTGAGAAGGTTTATTATGCATAATGAGAGAAGTTATGAAAGGAGAGCACTTACGAGTTTTATTCCTTTCAAGGGTTGGACAGTCCCTAACAGTGTGGTTTGCCATACTACAGTACATGCATAAGCCTTTGATACTGCGTCTTGAACGTTCTTCGGCTGTCAAGGGTCCCCGAATGAACCCTATGTCCATGGCTTCACTTTGATTAGGAGATATAGCTGGGCTATGTGCAGGTGGTATAGTGGGTTTCTTGTAAGGCACATCTTGATTGTGACGTTCACTTTTCCTTTCCCGAAGTCTTCGGTCTATCTGCATGCTTAATTTCATAAGTGTCTCCAGTGTATCCGGTAGAACAACTCTGGCGAGTTCATCTTTAAGGGGCTCTGAAAGGCCTAATCTAAACTGGTTCCTCAAAGCTATTTCATTCCATTGCGAGTCAGTCGCAAATTGCTTAAAGTCAGTGATATATAATTCGACTGGTCTAGTTCCTTGCTTTAACTTTCTCATTTTCCCTTCAGCACTAAGTTGGAGATTGGTGTCTGCATAGTATTCATCCATGGCTGTGAGAAAAGTATTTAGAGTGGATAACACTGGGTTACGTGTTTCATATAGGGTGTCAGCCCAAACCCTAGGTTCAGCTCGGAGGTAAGATATTAGAGTAAGTACCTTGACCTCGTCATTGGGATAGGTCCTGGGTTTCAGGTGGAACATTAGGAGACAAACATTCTTGAAATGTCTGTACTGACTTCTATCTCCATAGAATAGATCAGGTGGGGAAACAGAAGGTTCAGGAGATTGATCAGAAGGTGGAGTCCTGGAAGTGGTTGTATCCTTGATTACTTTGCGCAGTGTTTCATTCTCCAACTGGAGTTCCCGCAACCCTTGGCTGAGTTGGTCGACTCTTTGAGAGAGATTGTAGACTACTTGTGGTAGATCTACTGGATCCATTTATTCTGTAGGGCTTAGTTATTCTGTGAGAAAATGTGTAGAGTGTCAGCAGTTGACACCGTTAAAGGATATTATGGATCTCAACTGCAGATCTAATTATCCAACAATGAGTGACTGTATCACTTTAGTCTCTGTGCTTATATAAGTGATGAGCTCAGAGTGACATAAGTGAATTTAATTAAATGAGAAGTCTGTAAATTATGAGATGAACAGTCCTTTAAAGAATAGTACTTAAGGTAAGATGAAAGTATCAGACTTTGCATAAGCAGGTTTCTATTATGTATGAGAACCTGTTATTTTACTTCTAGTTGCCTTTATCCTAGAAACTAAATGCACAGAGAGAGTTTGTTATGTTCCCTTTAAATATTACTTGAGTCAGAGCACATACAAGTAAGGAGGTTTGTTATAGCTTAAGCGTTGCAGCGAAATGAAATCCGAGTGTCAGTTTTCATCTACTGAGGAGTGACGTCAGAGACGCTGCTGGAGTAGTTACCGGAGCTATGCGGTCTGTGTATCAAGAGATATCTTGCTACAGTGTGATGAGCAAGTGAGTTGTTAAATCAGAGTCGGCTTCTGGCTCCGGTAGAAGCTCTGGAAGTGTCACGGTGATAGTTGGTGGGTGTGGCTAAGTTCCGTTAATCAACAGTGGGTTATCCGTTATATAAGGTAACAAGTAGATGTTTAGTATGTCCCGAGTAAACCTCAATGCCTAATACAGAATGAAACAGTGAAATGTCCCAGATTGTAGCTTTTTAATTTCAGTTGAGAGATTGCGCTGACGCTGGTAATCACATTCAGGTAAATAAATAAGGAAATCCAAACAAGCGCTGCAGCACTTCAGGCAAGCTGCAGTGAATAAAGAGAGGCTTCAAATAAGTCTTTAGTTCTTTGGTATAAAATTGTAATCCTTTCTTAATCCTCAGTAGGGAGTCAGGTAGAATTTTGGCATAGCTTCTAGCTGCAAATCAACAATAACTAAGCACCTGTGCAAGGTGCTGTGATGCCTTAAATAGGGGAGTGGTAAAAGCAAGGCAGGTAAGCTTAGGTGAAAAAGAAAAGCTGGAATGGAATCCTGACAAAGAGCCACAAACTGGTAATGCCTGTCCAGAAAGGCAAACCTTAGGAACCGATGATGATCTTTGTGTATCGGAATGTGAAGGTAAGCATCCTTTAGATCCACCGTAGTCATATATTGACCCTCCTGGATCATAGGTAGGATGGTCCGAATAGTTTCCATTTTGAATGATGGAACTCTGAGGAATTTTTTTAAGATCTTTAGATCCAAGATTGGTCTGAAGGTTCCCTCTTTTTTGGGAACCACAAACAGATTTGAGTAAAATCCCTGTCCCTGTTCCTCCTTTGGAACTAAATGGATCACTCCCATAACTAGGAGGTCTTGCACACAGTGTAAGAATGCCTCTTTCTTTATCTGGTTGACAGATAATCGAGAAAGGTGAAATTTCCCTTGTGGAGGAGAAGCTTTGAAGTCCAGAAGATACCCCTGAGATATAATCTCCAACGCCCAGGGATCCTGAACATCTCTTGCCCACGTCTGGGCGAAGAGAGAAAGTCTGCCCCCTACTAGATCCGTTACCAGATAGGGGGCCATTCCTTCATGCTGTCTTAGAGGCAGCAGCAGGCTTTTTGGCCTGCTTGCCTTTGTTCCAGGACTGGTTAGGTTTTCAGGCCGTCTTGGACTGAGCAAAAGTTCCCTCTTGTTTTGTAGCAGAGGAAGTTGATGCTGCACTTGCCTTGAAGTTTCGAAAGGCATGAAAATTAGACTGTTTGGCCCTTGATTTGGATCTGTCCTGAGGAAGGGCATGACCTTTACCTCCAGTAATGTCAGCAATAATTTCCTTCAAACCAGGCCCGAATAGGGTCTGCCCCTTGAAGGGAATGTTAAGTAGTTTAGACTTTGAAGTCACGTCAGCTGACCAAGATTTGAGCCATAGCGCCCTACGCGCCTGGATGGCAAATCCAGAATTCTTAGCCGTTAGTTTAGTCAAATGAACAATGGCATTAGAAACAAAAGAATTAGCTAGCTTAAGTGCTCTAAGCTTGTTAAGTATGTCCTCCAATGGAGTCGTTCTCTGTAAAGACTCTTCCAGAGACTCAAACCAGAACGCCGCAGCAGCAGTGACAGGAGCAATGCATGCAAGGGGTTGCAGGATAAAACCTTGTTGAATAAACATTTTCTTAAGGTAACCCTCTAATTTTGTATCCATAGGATCTGAAAAAGCACAACTGTCCTCGACAGGGATAGTACTTTGCTAAAGTAGAAAACTGCTCCCTCCACCTTAGGGACCATTTGCCATAAGTCCCGTGTGGTGGCGTCTATGGGAAACATTTTTCTAAAAATAGGAGGGGGGGAAAACGGCATACCGGGTCTATCCCACTCTTTATTAATAATTTCTGTAAACCTTTTAGGTATTGGATAAACCTCAGTACACACCGGCATTGCAAAGATTTTATCCAGTCTACACAATTTCTCTGGCACTGCAATTGTGTCACAGTCATTCAGAGCAGCTAAAACCTCCCTAAGCAAAACACGGAGGTTCTCAAGCTTAAATTTAAAAGTAGAAATATCAGAATCAGGTTTCCCTGAGTCAGAGATATCACCCACAGACTGAAGCTCTCCTTCCTCAACTTCTGCATATTGTGAGGCAGTCTCAGACATGGCTCTTAAAGCGTCTGTATGCTCTGTATTACGCCTAACACCAGAGCTATCACGCTTTCCTCTAAATTCAGGTAGTCTGGCTAATACCGCTGACAGTGTATTATCCATGACTGCCGCCATGTCTTGTAAAGTAATCGCTATGGGCGTCCTTGATGTACTTGGCGCTATTTGAGCGTGAGTCCCTTGAGCGGGATTCAAAGGGTCTGACACGTGGGGAGAGTTAGTCGGCATAACTTCCCCCTCGTCAGAATCCTCTGGTGATAAATTTTTTAAAGACAAAAGCTGATCTTTATTGTTTAAAGTGAAATCAATACATTTAGTACACATTCTCATATGGGGTTCCACCATGGCTTTTAAACATAATGAACAAGGAGTTTCCTCTGTGTTAGACATGTTTGTACAGACTAGCAATGAGACTAGCAAGCTTGGAAAACACTTTAAATCAAGTTAACAAGCAAATATAAAAAAAACGGTACTGTGCCTTTAAAAGAAACAAATTTTGTCAAAATTGGAAAAAAGGCAGTAAATCAAATGAAATTTTTACAGTGTATGTAATAGGTTAGCAGAGCATTGCACCCACTTGCAAATGGATGATTAACCCCTTAATGCAAAAAACTGATAAAAAAAACGAAATAAACGTTTTTTAAACAGTCACAACAACTGCCACAGCACAGCTCTGGCCCTACCTTCCTCAATAAATGACTTTTGAAGCCTTTAGAGCCCTTCAGAGATGTCCTATAGCATGCAGGGGACTGCTGAGGGAAGCTGAATGTCTCTGTCTGTAATTTTAACTGCGCAAAATAGCGCTAAAATAGGCCCCTCCCACTCATACTACAACAGTGGAAAGCCTCTGGAAACTGTTTCTAGGCAAAAATCAAGCCAGCCATGTGGAAAAAACTAGGCCCCAATAAGTTTTATCACCAAAGCATAAATAAAAACGATTAAACATTCCAGCAAACGTTTTATATTGCCATATTATCAGAGTATATATCTCTGGTAGTAAGCCTGATACAAGTCGCTATTAAATCACTGTTTTTAGGCTTAACTTACATTAATCAGGTACCAGCAGCATTTTCTAGTCCCTAGTAAAACTTAAAACTGCACATACCTCATAGCAGGATAACCTGTACGCCATTCTCCCTCTGAAGTTACCTCACTCCTCAGACATATGTGAGAACAGCAGTGGATCTTAGTTATAAGCTGCTAAGATCATAGAAAACGCAGGCAGATTCTTCTTCTAAATACTGCCTGAGATAAAATAGTACAACTCTGGTACTATTTGAAAATAACAAACTTTTGATTGAAGAAAAAAACTAACTATATTTTACCACTCTCCTCTTACTACCTCCATCTTTGTTGAGAGTTGCAAGAGAATGACTGGATATGGCAGTTAGGGGAGGAGCTATGTAGCAGCTCTGCTGTGGGTGTCCTCTTGCAACTTCCTGTTGGGAAGGAGAATATCCCACAAGTAATGGATGATCCGTGGACTGGATACACCTTACAAGAGAAACCAAGAATATGTGATCTTCTAGATAGAAAAAAAGGCCAAAAATAATCTTACAGAAACCTCTGGGAGAGTATGACTTTGTAAATGGATTAATGGAATTAATTTAACAAAAAAATTTAACATTACAGCCTTTAATATACAGCCTCATGCCACATAAGAAAAAATGAATCCTTATTTCAGGATAAATAACCATTAGATAATAATGTACCTTAAATAGAAACTATATTTAGATAGATTTTCATTAAAAAAAATCATTTTATTTTTTTTAAAAAAAAGATCCTATTTCAAGGGACAGTCTAGTCAAAAACAAAATTTATGCTTACCTGATAAATTTCTTTCTTTTGCGATGTACCGAGTCCACGGTTTCATCCTTACTTGTGGGATATTGTCCTTCCTAACAGGAAGTAGCAAAGAGAGCACCACAGCAGAGCTGTCTATATAGCTCCCCCCTTAACTCCACCCCCCAGTCATTCGACCAAAGGCCAAGGAAGAAAAGGAGAAACTATAAGGTGCAGAGGTGACTGACGTCTATCAGCACTGCCTGAGGATCCCTGGACCTGGATCCGTAACAAGGAAGTTTGACGTTCTGGCGAGACGCCATCAGATCCAATTCTGGTGTGCCCCATAGCTGAACCAGTTGAGCAAACACCTCCGGATGGAGCTCCCACTCCCCCGGATGAAAAGTCTGAAGACTTAGAAAATCTGCCTCCCAGTTCTCTACCCCTGGGATATAGATCGCTGATAGATGGCAAGAGTGAGTCTCTGTCCATCAGATTATCCTGGAAACTTCTATCATTGCCAAGGAACTCTTTGTTCTCCCCCTGATGATTGATATAAGCCACAGTCATGATGTTGTCCGACTGAAACCTGATGAATCCGGCCAAAGCCAGCTGAGGCCATGCCTGAAGAGCATTGAATATCGCTCTTAATTCCAGAATATTTATCGGTAGGAGGGCCTCCTCCTGAGTCCACAAACCCTGTGCTTTCAGGGAATTCCAGACTGCACCCCAGCCCAGTAGGCTGGCGTCCGTCGTCACTATAACCCACGCTGGCCTGCGGAAACACATTCCCCTGGACAGGTGATCCTGTGACAACCACCAAAGAAGAGAGTCTCTGTTCTCTTGATCCAGATTTATCTGAGGAGATAAATCTGCATAATCCCCATTCCACTGTTTGAGCATGCATAGTTGCAGTGGTCTGAGATGCAAGCGAGCGAACGGAACTATGTCCATTGCCGCTACCATAATTCCGATTTCCTCCATACACTGAGCCACTGACGGCCGAGGAATGGAATGAAGAGCTCGGCAGGTGGTTAAAATCTTTCATGTCCACCAAATATATCAGAGTTCCCAGGAATGGAACTCTTGTGAGAGGAATAAGAGAACTCTTTTTCACGTTCAACGTTCACCTTCCACCCATGAGATCTTAGAAAGGCAAACACTAAGTCCGTGTGAGACTTGGCTAATTGGAAAGTCAACGCTTGAATTAGGATGTCGTCTAGATAAGGCGCCACTGCAATGCCCCACGGTCTTAGGACCGCCAGCAGGGACCCTAGCACTTTTGTGAAGATTCTTGGCGCCGTGGCCAACCCGAAGGGAAGAGCCACAAACTGGTAATGCCTGTCCAGAAAGGCAAACCTTAGGAATTGGTGATCTTTGTAGATAGGAATGTTTAAATACGCATCCTTTAAATCCACGGTGGTCATATATTGACCCTCCTGGATCATTGGTAAAATAGCCTGAATGGTCTCCATCTTGAAGGATGGAAATCTTAGGAATTGGTTTAGGATCTTGAGATCTAGAATTGGTCTGAAGGTTCCCTCTTTTTTGGGAACCACAAACAGATTGGAGTAGAAACCTTGTCCCTGTTCTGCTTTCAAAACTGGGCAGATCACTCCCATGGTAAAAAGGTCTTCTACACAGCGTAAGAACGCCTCTCTTTTTGTCTGGTTTACAGACAATTGAGAAAGATGGAATCTCCCCCTTGGAGGAGAATCTTTGAAATCTAAAAGATACCCCTGGGTTACAATTTTTACGGCCCAGGAGTCCTGAATGTCTCTTGCCCAGGCCTGATCAAAGAGAGAGAGTCTGCCCGCTACTAGGTCTGGTCCCGGATCGGGGGCTACCCCTTCATGCTGTCTTAGTGGCAGCAGCAGGCTTTTTGGCTTGTTTACCCTTGTTCCAAGCCTGGTTAGGTCTCCAGGTTGGCTTGGATTGAGCAAAGTTCCCCTCTTGCTTTGCAGCAGGGGAAGAGGAAGCGGGACCACCCTTGAAGATTCGAAAGGAATGAAAATTATTTTGTTTGGTCCTTGTCTTATTTGACTTATCTTGGGGAAGGGCATGACCCTTCCCCCCAGTGATGTCTGAAATGATCTCTTTCAGTGCAGGCCCGAATAGGGTCTTACCTTTGAAAGGGATGGTCAAAAGCTTAGATTTTGATGACACATCAGCCGACCAGGACTTAAGCCATAACGCTCTACACGCTAAAATGGCAAAACCTGAATTCTTTGCCGCTAACTTAGCGAGATGAAAAGCGGCGACTGTAATAAAAGAATTAGCTAGCTTAAGAGCCTTAATTCTGTCCAGAATATCATCTAGTGGGGTCTCCACCTGAAGAGCCTCTCCTAGAGCCTCAAACCAAAAGGCAGCTGCAGTGGTTACAGGAACAGTGCACGCTATGGGTTGAAGAAGAAAACCTTTATGAACAAAAATTTTCTTTAGTAGACCCTCTAATTTTTTATCCATAGGATAAATGAAAGCACAACTGTCTTCAATAGGTATAGTTGTACACTTAGCCAGAGTAGAAATAGCTCCCTCCACCTTAGGGACCGTCTGCCATGAGTCCCTCATGGTGTCAGATATGGGAAACATTTTCTTAAAAACAGGAGGGGGAGCGAACGGAATTCCTGGTCAATCCCACTCCTTAGTAACAATGTCCAAAATCCTCTTAGGGACCGGAAAAACATCAGTGTAAACAGGAACCTCTAGATATTTGTCCATTTTACACAATTTCTCTGGAACTACAATAGGGTCACAATCATCCAGAGTCGCTAAAACCTCCCTGAGCAATAAATGGAGGTGTTCTAGCTTAAATTTAAATGCCGTCATATCTGAATCTGTCTGAGGGAGTAACCTTCCTGAATCAGAAATCTCTCCCTCAGATAGCAAATCCCTCATCATAGAAAGAAAAGAGTACTAATGGCACTGCTGAAAGTAAGAGATTGGGGTAGCCTATGAATCTCTGGAATTAGAGATAGATTCTATGTAGATTTGTATCTGTAAACCTGGCTTGATTACAAAGTGGCTGAGGTGCTGTGCACTTGTATACTGAAACACTCTAAATCAATCCTTGGATTGAAAAATTGTGCACCTGAATAGCACTCTTTCCCCAATCTAGGGTGGCAAGATTTGGGCACAGACTGAATAACTATGGAGTGGGAGTGCTGGAAAGTATTTAAAATATAACCTTTATTTGGAAATTTAAAATAAAAAACCAAAAACACACACACATAAATCTACATATATACAATGTTAAAAAATACAGGGTTTGGTCGGATTTATTTCAATCCAATGTATTCTATTTGGATAAAGTAGTGATATCTTGGGTTTTGAATTAATTATTTTGGAGTCAGTTTTTTCAATTAAGGTTAGTATAGGTCTGATATAGCGTATGTAATACGTGGTATTTATTAACCTTATACCACTGTATTGATGACTCTATTATTCCTTGTCTATTGTTCTTAAGTTACAGTCGGTCTTGTCTTACGTGGTAATACGTGGTATTTATTAACCCTATATCACTGTATTAAGGACTCTATTATTCCTTGTCTATTGATCTTAAGTTGTAGTCGGTCTTGTCTTCCTAAGTTCTTTGTTGAACATACATGTAGTAGTGCAATTTTGTAGAAACTAATTTTAAAGTGATATGCGGCAGAGTCTAGTTTGTCTTGTTATAAATATTGACGTTTTGGACTTTGCAAATTCGATATCACTGTTGTTGCCAGAATGATTTTTCAAATATGGAATGAGTGATGTTCTGTATTTAAAGCTTTACTTTGAGTAGTCAACTAATTCTTTTACTAACAGCTACTATCTGGATATGTTATAAGTTATGCCTGATATATTGTAAAGGCATATCTTCTCCCCTATTTTCTCAACTCAGCACATCATCGTCTGAGAATTAACTATCCATGATATCAACCAAGATCACCATAATTATTGTTATCTACAAACATTAACATTTGGGAATTGGTCAGTTGAAAAATTCAGTAGATATCACTACTTTATCCAAGTAGGATACATTGGATTGAAATAAATCCGACCAAACCCTGTATTTTTTTAACATTGTATATATGTAGATTTATGTGTGTGTGTTTTTGGTTTTTTATTTTAAATTTCCAAATAAAGGTTATATTTTAAATACTTTCCAGCACTCCCACTCCATAGTTATTCAGTCTGTGCCCAAATCTTGCCACCCTAGATTGGGGAAAGAGTGCTATTCAGGTGCACAATTTTTCAATCCAAGGATTGATTTAGAGTGTTTCAGCAAATCCCTCATCCCTACCTCAGAACATTGTGAGGGAGTATCGGATACGGCAACTAAAGCGTCAGAAGGCTCAGCATTTGTTCTTAACCCAGAGCTACCACGCTTCCCTTGCAACCCTGGCAGTTTAGATAAAACCTCTTTTAAGGGTAGTATTCATAACTGAGGCCATATCTTGCAAGGTGTAATTAGAAGCACTAGAAGTACTTGGCGTCGCTTGTGCGGGTGTTACTGGTTGTGACACTTGGGGAGAACTAGATGGCAAAACCTGATTTCCTTCTGTCTGAGAATCATCCAATGCCAAACTCTTAGAAGTCAAAATATGCTGTTTGCAATTTATAGATATATCAGTACAAGTGGGACACATTCTAAGAGGGGGTTCCACAATGGCTTCTAAACAAATTGAGCAATGAGTTTCCCCGATGTCAGACATGTTGAACAGGCTAGTAATGAGACAAGCAAGCTTGGAAAACACTTTATTTAATGAAAAAAACACAATTTTGAAAAACGGTACTGTGCCTTTAAGAGAAAAAAGACATACACAAACAGCAAAAATGCTTAAAATTGCCTCAAATTTTTCGAAATTTTTACAGTACACCCACTAAGTTATAGTAAGATTGCACCACAAATATCTAAGCAATATACCCCCAAATGAAAAAAACGGATTGACAAATGTCTAAAACCGGTAAAAAAAAAACCGCTCTGCTGTGGCCCTACCTGCCCTTAGGGAACGATTCCGTGGGAATAAAGCTTCGATTGGGCCCCAGAAGAGTACCAGGACCTCTGCAGACATTGCTTGCTGCTTGCCTGCATCAACTAAGTGCGCAACTGAGGCGCGAAAATAGGGCCCCGCCCCTCTCACTCGATGTAGCTGGGGCCTACACAAAAACCTTTTTTTGAAAGCCATGTGGGTTATAAAACCCTTAAATAAGCCAAGTGTACCCTCAAACATATGTCCCATAAAACACAAACGTTTGCCCAATATATTATACACAAACTGAGTGCCCATAAGATTAGCCCTGTATGTAAGCTAGTAATGCCCCTTATATAACTAGGATTACTGCTTACCCTTCCCCTAATGAGGAAACTGTCAGCCTTTCTGAGTTAACACAGTCTCTGCAGAAAAAATGACTGAACATACCTCATTGCTGTATAGCAAGAAACCGTTCTTCACACTTTAGTTATCCTGTACTCCTCAGCTTCTGTGGGAACAGCAGTGGACCTTAGTTATAAATGCTAAGATCATCATCCTCCAGGCAGAAATCTTCATCTATGTCCTGTCTGAGAGTAAATAGTACAACACCGGTACCATTTAAAAATAACAAACTCTTGATTGAAGATTAAATAAAAACTAACAGTTTAACACCTCTTCTCTTTACCCTTCCAGCTTAGAGCCAGCAAAGAGAATGACTGGGGGTTGAGTTAAGGGGGGAGCTATATAGACAGCTCTGCTGTGGTGCTCTCTTTGCTACTTCCTGTTAGGAAGGACAATATCCCACAAGTAAGGACTCGGTACATCTTGCAAAAGAAATTAAACTTTCATGATTCAGATAGGGCATGCAATTTTAAACAACTTTCCAATTTACTTTTATTATCAAATTTGCTTTGTTCTCTTGGTATTCTTTGTTGAAAGTGAAACCTAGGTAGGCTCATAAGCTAACTTCTATGCCCTTGAAGGCAGCCTCTTATCTAATTTTTACCATTTTTCACAGCTAAACAACACTAGTTCATGTGTGCCATATAGATAACATTATGCTCACTCCCTTTGAGTTATTTATGAGTCAGCACTGATTATCTAAAATCCAAGTCTGTCAAAAGAACTGAGATAGGGGGCAGTCTACACAGGCTTAGAGATACAAGGTAATCAGAGGTAAAAAGTATATTAATATAACCCTGTTAGATATGCAAAACTGGGGAATGGGTAATAAAGGAATTTTCTATCTTTTTAAACAATAAAAATTCTCTGACATATTTGGTTAAAAAGGGATGTTGAAAGGATTGACAATAGGGAATACAGTTTTACCAACACAGTTAAAATCGGAAAGGGTGGAACAGAGTACTTGGTTGTCCAAAAAATGTGGAGATTGTATGTGCAAGGCCTATGGCCATGTAATGTTCAGAGATACCTTTGAGAGCACTAGGACTAGTCAAGTATTTCAACAGAAATATTGCATGAACTGTAGTTCCGATATATTTAATAACGTGTATAGACTGTAGAGTTCAATAAGTAGGACTTACAACAAGGGAAATTATCACAATGCTTTTAACATTCGGCCTGTTTTCTTAGGGATATACAAGAAGAAAAAAAGTGCTCTAGAAAGTAAAAACCCCCCAACTAAGTGCATTCATTTAGCAAAGTTACTTTTACGTGTTTTTAAAGGAAACTTTTATTTTATAACACTATTGTTCTCCTGAAAGGCTCCATTTGTAATGGCCTCAGTTATACATGGCATCAGTTTGATTACAACATGTGATTAGCTTTATTAGCTTTTTTACAGGTCAGTTGGACAAATAGTACAATGTTTACCAAGTAAAATCTCAAGCGGAACCTCAAGCGATGCTGCCTTTAAACAATAATGTCGGCACTTTTGAATATTAAACTAATGAGGTCTGCACTCCCTGGAAGCTCAGCCCATTTTATTATGTCATGGTTTAAGTTAGCAGAAAGGTATTTATTATACAAAATAAACCAAAAGGAGCAATTTCCCATACATTTTAAACTCTGCAGGTGGTATAACAATTCATTGTAAACGTTTACTTTCCCTTTAATTGGTTTAGTATTTTCCTGCCTGAAGGGTTATATTTTGCTGTCCATGTGACTGCAGGAAGGAGTTCATTCTCTTGATGAAACAGGTAAGAAGGGGTTAATCATTGCTCTCTATGTTACTGGCTGTAAAGAGTCAATCAATACTTAATGCATTTGTCAAGAAGAGGCTATTCAGTGCTCAGCATGTGTCTGAGAGGTAAATATTAATTCCAGCTAGAAATGGATTAGCAGTATTCTGTGTGACTGAAATGAGTTGATTCATTACCTCAGCAAATGGTATATGGAGCTGAATAGTTATGGTGCCTGGCATGAAAACCATAACCACTGCTATGTTTCTGCGGGTTTGGAGCTAAATGTTGGTATATGAGAGAGTGTCAATCGCACAGTGAAATGACTCCCTTTTAGCAATGAATTGTAAATGCTTCGAAAAAGACAAGTATTTAACCCTGCAGCATTTTTTTTACAGACATAAGAATGTGTTGTTTTGTTTTTTGCTTTTATTTACCAGCTTGCTAAAGTGAATTATAACTACAGTTTTATTCTCAATTTTTCATCTAGGGTCCTTGAGATTTCCATGGTCTCCACACAGGATTATATTTCATTCTGAAAAGTCTGTATTGCACAATGGCACTTCAGGATAAGGAGAAACAGATATAGTACTCCGTGATACACTCTTCAGTTTACACTTTGTATTTGGGGTAGATCAATTCATTTGGAAATCTGATTTTTAAAATCTATTTTGTTTTAATACAATGTACAGTAAAATGTCCCTGTGTTAGCAAGTTAGCTGATTAAAGGAATTAATTTCCTTCTGTGGGATAAGAAACCAGAAACGTTTCTTTGGTGAGAGTATACAATTTCAATTTATTTACTTTATCAAATTTACTTCATTCTCATAGTGTTCTTTGTTGAAGAGATTCCCGGGTAGGTTGCAAGCACATTTTTGGAGCAGTACATGACAGGAAACACTGCTGCCACCTAGTGCTCTTGCAAATGTATAAGTTACAAAACGGATGCTATATATTGCTCAAGTCGTGTGTACGCTCCTACACCTTCCTACCTACTATTCAACAAAGGATGTCAAAGGATGAACAAAGTAAATTTGATAACAGAAATAAATTGGAAAGTTTTTTTTTTAAACATTTTACACTATCTGAATCATGAAAAATGCGGGGGAGGTTTATGTCACTTTTCTCACAGCTCAGGGTGTGTTTAATAATCCTTGTGTAGGACTCGCAGATCAGTCTCACTAGATTGCACTGGAATACAAATCAAACTCACTAAACCCAGAATGAAAACTGAGGTGAAACAAAAGGCCGTATAATAACTTATTGCATTTCCATTTGTATTTATTTCAGATAGAGGATTTAGCAGATTCCTGAGCTTCCCTGTTAACTCTCACAGCCGCTGTTACAGAGAACCTCATTACATTCTATGGGAAGCAGCTTGCCGGGAATATCCAGTTTCAGACCCATTTCTCATTAATTCATTCAGGATAGCCATTTCAAGCCTAAAATATGTTCACTCACAGACCCGAAGCTCAGTGTTTTTGCAAGTGTTTTATACCAGATATGTGGGCGAGATTACGAATGGTGCGCTAACTGTTGAGCACAAACGATAACATAAATTATGCTTACCTGATCATTTCATTTCCATCTCTGGTAGAAGAGTCCACTGCTTCATTTATTACTTGTGGGAATTAAGAACCTGGCCACCAGGAGGAGGCAAAGACACCCCAGCCAAAGGTTTAAATACCTCCCTCACTCCCCTCATCCCCCAGTCATTCTGCCAAGAGAACAAGGAACAGTAGGAGAATATCAGGGTATAAATGGTGCCAGAAGAATAATATTACATTTAGGCCCCCCCCCCCGGAGAAACGGGCGGGAGCAGTGGACTCTCCTCCCATAGATGGAAATGAAATTATCAGGTAAGCATAATTTATGTTTTCCATCATAATGGGAGGAGAGTCCACTGCTTCATTCATTACTTGTGGGAACAAATACCCAAGCTCTACAGGACACTGAAAAATAAAAGGGAGGGTGAAAGGAGGCGGACCCTATACTGAGGGCACCACAGCCTGCAGAACCTTTCTTCCAAAAGCTGCCTCTGCTGAAGCAAAAACATTGAATTTGTAAAATGTTGCAGAAGTATGTATACAAATCTCCATAGAAGCCTCGTTCTTAAAGGCCCAAAAAGAGGCCACAGCTCAAGTTGAATGAGCCGTAATCCTCAGAGGAGGCGTACGTCCCGCTGTCTCAAGGCGAAACAGAGGACATTCCTCAACCAAAAAGATAAGGAAGTCGAAGAGGCGCTCTGACCCCCACGCTTCCCGAAAAGAAAACAAACAGAGAAAGAAGTTTGTCTAAAATCCTACATGGCCTGAAGATAGAACTTCAAGGCACAAACCACATCCAGAATTACGTTGAAAGGAACCACAATCTCTTGATTGATGTTGCTAATTGACACAACCGTAGGAAGAAAATCTAACTTGGTCCGTAGAACAGCCTTATCAGCATGGAAAGCCAGATAAGGAGGGACGCATTGCAAGGCAGCAATCACAGATACTCTGCGCGCAGAAGCAATAGCCCATAGAAAAGGAACCTTCCAAGACAATAATTTAATGTCTACTTCATGCATAGGCTCTAACGAAACCTGTACAAAAGCTAAAAAACAAGATTTAAACTCCAAGGAGGAGCAATAGATCTAAACACAGGTCTGATCCTAGCAGAGCCTTAACAAGTGACTGCACATCAGGAAGCTCAGAGAACTTCTTGTGCAGTAACACAGACAGGGCCGAAATCTGTCCTCTCAGGGGACTTGCAGAAAAGCCCTTCTCCAGTTCATCCTGGAGAACAGAATAAGTAGGTCCTCCACACCTTATGATACATGCGACGAACAACCAGGTACAAGCTTGAATTAGAGTAAGAATAACTGAACTCTCAGAAAATACTCGCTAGGACTAAGCGTTCAATTTCCATGCAGTCAGCCTCAGAGATCTAGACATAGAAGAAAAAAGAGACCTTGGTCAGCAGATCCCTGCGACAAGGTTCCGCGAGCCATATCCTTTGCGGCCAAGGCAGAATAATCAGTATCACTGATGCCTGCTTGATTCGAGCCACTACACTAGGAAGTAGTGGTAACAGCAGTGAAAGATAAATTAGATTGATCTTCCAAGGCCTGTTAGCTCCGCCTGAGGATCCCTGTACCTTAACCCATATCTGGGTAACTTGGTAATGAGATGTCATAAGATCTTCCTCTTGCAAATTTCCACAAACACTCGGGATGGAGAGACCAATCCCCTGGATTAAAGTATTGTCTGCTGAGGAAATCCGCTTCCCAGTTGTCCACATCCGGAATGTGTATTGCTGACAGCGAATAAATGTGGGTCTGCGCCCACTCCAGAATTCGAGATACTTCCCTCATAGCTAGGGAGCTACTCGTTCCTCCCTGATGGTTGATGTAAGCCACCAAGGATAAATTGTCTGATTGGAATCTGATAAACTGGGACGAACCCAGCAGAGGCCAAGCCTTCAGAGCATTGTATATTGCCCGAAGATCCAAAATGCGATCGGGAAGGAGCTTTTCCTCCTGAGTCCATAGGCCCTGTGCCTTCCTGGCACCCCAAACAGCTCCCCATCCTGATAGACTCGCAACCGTAGTCACAATCACCCAGGATGGTCTTGAGACGGACATCCCTTGGGACAAGGGATCCGGACAAAAACACCAAGAGAGCGATTCTCTCGATCGGTTGTCCAGAGAAATTTTTTGAGACAGATCTGAATGATCGCCGTTCCACTGCTTCAGCATGCACAATTGCAACAGTCTCAGGTGAAACCTGGCAAAGGAAATGATGTCCATGCTGGACACCATTAGACCAATCACCTCCATACACCGAGCCACAGATGGCCTTAAGGAGGTCTGGAGGGCAAGACATGTCGAAGCAAACCTGCAACGTCTCTGGTCTATTATAGTACCCGAGAATTCTACCCTGGTACTTGATGCAAGAGAACTCTCTCTAGATTTATCTTCCATCCATGGGATCGAAGAAGACAAAGGAAAGATTCCGAATGGTCCACCCTCCGAAAAACTTATTTGAGAATGCTGCGTTAGCTGGGAATCAAACCCGGGTCAACTACTTGGAAGGCTGCTATGCTCACCACTATACCATCTAGACCAAACAGAAGATCAATAAACTGGAAGTGCTGGTCCAGGAACGCAAACCTTAGGAACTGGAAGAGGTCCTAGAGGATTGGTATTTGAAGGGAGCATCCTTCCGATCTGTCCTGGTCATGAATTGCCCTTCTCAAATGAAGGGAAGAATGGACCTATTGTCTCCCTCTTGAACGAGGATACATTTAAAAACTTGTTTAAGCACTAAAGGTCCAAATCAGACGGGAAGTTCCCTCCTTCTTTGGAACCATGAAAAGGTTTGAATAGTATCCCAAACCTCTCACTGCGATAGGCACCGGGACAATAACTCCTAAGAGGACAGATCCTGTACGCACCCCAGAAAGACTTCCCGCCATTCTGGTCAGGAATACAGGATAGAAGATAGAAGGAACTGCCCTTGGGTGGCTGAGACTTGAAACCTATCTTGTAACCCTGAGCTATGACCTCCAGGACCCATGGATCCTGCACGTCCCTGAACCAAGCGAATGAAAAGAGTGACAGTCTGCCCCCTACACGATCCAGAAGAGGACCGCCCATTCATGCCAACTTAGACTAGGTGTGCTTCTTGCTTTGCTTGGATTTATTCCAGGAATGAGCCGGCTTCCAAGAGTTTGTGGTTTTCTCAGGCTTAGCGGAGGACTGCTGACATAGGCTTTATCAAAACAAAAATTGTCCCTTAGATTGATCTTCATATTCTCTTGCGGTAGAAGGGCACCCTTGCCTCCTGTGACCGTGGAAATAATTGAGACCAAGCCTGGCCCAAACAAAATCAGTCCCTTAAAGGGGAGGGAAAGAAGTCTAGACTTAGAAGTCATATCCGCAGACCATGACTTCAGCCAGAGCCCGACGGACCTGAACAGAAAAAGCTGAAGTCTTAGCATTTAGGCGAATAATCTGCCTAATAGCATCACATATAAAAGAATTAGCAACCATCAAGACCGTAAATCTTTCCTGAGTAATGTCGAGGGGAGTGCAATATGTAACCTTTCGCTTGCGCTTAGCAGGGCGAGGTTAAGCATTAAAAGCCGCAGACACCGCCGTCTGAACTGCGCAGTAACGTCTGGAGAAAAAATAGCCCACTCCAGATAGAGAATCAGCAATGCTATGGGAAACTGCATGTGTAGAGAGATAAGCATGTAGGGTACGCACCTCACTGGATGACAACTTCTCAGAGGTGGTCGGCTCAGTGGTATCAAACATATTTGATATTATCACATTATCAAGGCATATGGAATATAATTGAGGGGGCGGTACTAAAGCCTCCTTACAATATAAACCGGAATTTCTCTTTAGGAATAGAGGGAGTGCCCTCTAAGTAACAGAATCCTCCATCGCTAGTGCAATAACCGGAGAACTATAGAAATAAAACATTTTATTAAAAAAAACTGCACCTTTATATCCCAATAGCTGGGGCACTCCCCACCTTCCATGACCCAGACAGTACAGAGAGTTAGGACTCCTCTCTGATAGACACCCGGTCAGGAAAGAGGGAAAGAATCACATGGTGCACAATGCAGAACCTTCCCTGCTATGAGAAAAAGTGCTCCAAGGCAGCTTGTAAGCTGCATGGCTCTCAAAGTGAAAGTGAAACCTGTATATTCCATAACAGCCTATGAGCCCATAATATCTCACACATAAAAGCAGCATAAAATCAAATAAACATATAAGATTATTCCCCCCTGTTCAACAATCCCCCTCAGGAGATATTAACCCTTGATTCTATACAGATAAAAGGAGTCAAACTGTGACCCTGTCTTCTAGCATTATCATATGTGTATAAAAAATGAAACTATCTTACCAGAATCTATGCCGTGGAACAGGAACACTGCCTTTTAAGTGTGACAGGTTAGTAGTATTGCTCCTGACATGGACTTGAGAGCAGAAAACAGGCAGCGAAACTCGTCAACGCTGATTGCTTATGGAGCTGTTAATCAGAGTCGTGATGGTTTCACAGAAAGACTCTCCCTGCATTTCCGGACTCTAACTTTTATCCATGCTCTCACTGAGAGGCTGACAGGATTACTTAAAACTCCAGTCACATTACGAAGAGTACTACCCTCCATAAGAGACCACTCTGTATCATCTGACACTTCTCTGCCAACCTCCTGTGACGAAAGGCAAAGAATAACTGGGGGATAGGGGAAGTGGGGGGGAGGTATTTAAGCCTTTGGCTGGGGTGTCTTTGCCTCCTCCTGGTGGCCAGGTTCTTAATTCCCACAAGTAATAAATGAAGCAGTGGACTCTCCTCCCATTAAGATGGAAATTGGGTTTATCATGGCTGTTTACGTGCGTTGGAAGTAGCGTGTGTATTACAAGTTGAAAGTAAACACTTTCGCTCAAGCACTATTGAATTTATCGCGCGTGGGGATAGCGCTACCTCAGAACTCTGGTTAATTGTTAAACTCAAATAAAAAGTTGCACAAAACACATCAAAATTACATTAAAAGTACAGTTACATTCATAATAACACCACCTAATATTTTTTTTTAAATTGAATACAAAAGTTATAAGTGCTCAAAGATATGAGGTTTCAGGTGTTAGAAAAAAAAGGCAGGCAAACGGCTTTAACATAGAGATACATACGTATATATGTCTAAATATGTATATGCATGTTTATTTATATGTTTATATGTGTGTACATAAGCATTTATATGTGTATATATGTATTTACAGACATATATACACATATAAACATATAAATACATAAGTATTCATATATAGGGGCCTATTTAATAAAGTGCGAGCGGACATGATCCGATGTTGCGGATCATGTCCGCTGCACATCGATAAATGCTGACAGCATACGCTCTCGCCATTATCATTGCACCAGCAGTTCTTGTGAACTGCTTTTGCAATGCCGCCCCCTGCAGATTTGCGGCCAATCGGCTGCTAGCAGGTGGTGTCAATCAACCCGATCGTATTCAATCAGGTTAATTTCTGGCGGTCTGTCCGCTGCCTCAGAGCAGGCGGACAGGTTATGGAGCAGCGGTATTTAGAAACACGGGGCACCAAGCTCCGTACGGAGCTTGATAAATATGCCCCATAGACATAAATAAGTGCATTGGAGCCCTTTGCAGTCAAGTAGCTGAAAACATGTAAAAGCATATTTATGCAATGTTCATATTTAATAAAGTGTTATACAATGTTTGTAGTGTTACAATGTTTGTAGTGTTAGTGTAAATATTTCACATTCTAATGTTCTTCACATAGTGGAATATGTTCTAAGTATTTATAAATAGATATTCCTATATATATATATATATATATATAGTGCTGTGAACCTGGCAATATCGGTTTCAAGTGTTTGGGCAAGTGAAGAACTGCATCGGCCATATGCATCGCAGTGAGACACACCGCGGATGAGATCCTGTCAGGTAATACCCGTTGAGTGTGTGAAGAAAGCGAAGGTAAGCCATGCAGTAATAAGCCTTGCACCCTGAAGTTTCTTGTATTACTTGCACATGGGATTGGAGTATCCAACAGGGAATTGCCTTTCTTTGACTCTCACATAATTGTTTATAATCCGGTACCGGATAAATATATAACCATCTGAGATATCAAGGACGGTATTCTGTTTATCAATAACCGGAGCGTGTTTTTAACACTCAAGTGCCCAGTAGCAGAGATGGACTTTCTCATGAGCCGGCTCTAATCCTGAATATGCTAACAAGAACCATACATCAGTAGTGCACTACATTTGAAATTTGTAATTGGTTTATTGCCATCTTTTCAGCATGTGTCTTTGGCTATGTTTTTAATAAAAATGTATATGTCCAGCATACCTGTTTAGGATATCATTTTTAATTATATTGTGAGGGTTGTGTATGGTGCGGCCTGATATCCGCTTTAGCTCTCTAGATTTGGTAGAGCTCTTTCTATGTAATTTGTTTATATTGAATTTCGGATAGCCAGCACATAACTCTATACCCATATATTATCTGAGTGCCCCCTACCCCAAGTAGCAAAAAAAAAAAATATATATATATATATATATATATATATATATATCTGTATATATCTATACCTATATATAATCATCTATTTATATAGGTATAGATACATATTTTGCCAAAACAAATGATATATATATATATATATATAAATATAAAATATGTATTTATGAATAAATAGAACATATTCTTCTATGCGAAGAACACTGTATTGTGAAATATTCATATCTCACGTTGGGTTAGCGCACTTGAGAAAATGTGATCAGGTTTGCACGCAAGTAGGGTGTTAGTTTTTCTCCCCACTTTTCGTGCTCTAATGAAGTCTATGGGGCAATAGGTTAACAGTCGCAATATTCTAACTTCAACATTTTGCACGCATCAGTGTTAGCATGCGAGCAAAAACATTTTACATTCCAATTGTAATACACACGGTAACTGATGTGTACAAAAAGTCAAATTTGAGCACAGTTAGCACGTGTGCAGGAGTGATAAATAGCACTCCGCTCGTAATCTAGGCCATGTATTAACATACAGTAACAAAGATCTTTAGCAAAATTGCAAAATAATATATACTTTTAACTTTCTTTTATGGTTTCATATTTCTTTAGAGTATATACACACTAGGCAATTAGATACAGTTTTGAGATTTTTCCAGTTGGGCCTGCTACCATTTCAGAAATCTCAGTTATTATGGATCAATTATCACATTTAGGGGCTGGAACTGCACAATGCAGATCAATAAGAATTTATAAAAAAAGTCAACATAAAATAAATACAGGATTGCTGTAATCTGGTATAGAAATTGTTGTGTTGATTGAAAGATTGTAAAATATTTATTTATTATATGCTTTGACAAACAGAAACACCCCGTATTGCCCTGTGTCAGAAGGTATAACTGTGGTTCTGCCTCTGCTTATTAGTCTTATGGGTGTATGAGAATAAAATCTGTTAAATAACCAACCCACTCTGTTAGTTAAAGCTGTAGTTCTCTGTGATGGAAAGCGTGTTCCTGCTTGCGTGACTTTTGGGAAGTCCTGCTAATTGTTCATTTTCAGCAAGCAGATTCTTTGATCTGTTTAGCCTGTCAGCAGTATTCTTCTTCATCTTTTCTTCTTTATTTAGTGATACATTCCTGCTGAGATTCCCTTCAAAAAGAGAAAAAAATAACTTTAGAAAATAAATTTAATTAGTAGAATAGATAAGTCAGTGGCACTATGTAATACAGTAACTATAGAAGTACACGTATACCTGGCTTTATAGGGCTTCACTAATACAGAGCTTCACTAATACAGTGCTTCAGTAATACAGTGTTCACTAATACAGCGCTTCACTAATACAGAGCTTCACTAATACAGCGCTTCAGTAATACAGTGTTCACTAATACAGCACTTCACTAATACAGCGCTTCAGTAATACAGTGTTCACTAATACAGCACTTCACTAATACAGCGCTTCAGTAATACAGTGTTCACTAATACAGCGCTTCACTAATACAGCGCTTCAGTAATACAGTGTTCACTAATACAGTGTTCACTAATACAGCGCTTCACTAATACAGCACTTCACTAATACAGCACTTCACTAATACAGCGCTTCACTAATACATCGCTTCACTAATACAGCGCTTCACTAATACAGCGCTTCACTAATACAGCACTTCACTAATACAGCACTTCACTAATACAGCACTTCACTAATACAGCACTTCACTAATACAGCACTTCACTAATACAGCACTTCACTAATACAGAGCTTCACTAATACAGCACTTCACTAATACAGTACTTCACTAATACAGCGCTTCACTGATACAGCACTTCACTAATACAGCGCTTCACTAATACAGCGCTTCACTAATACAGCGCTTCACTAATACAGCGCTTCACTAATACAGCATTCACTAATACAGCGCTTCACTAATACAGCGCTTCACTAATACAGCGCTTCACTAATACAGCACTTCACTAATACAGCGCTTCACTAATACAGCGCTTCACTAATACAGCACTTCACTAATACATCACTTCACTAATACAGCACTTCACTAATACAGCGCTTCACTAATACAGCGCTTCACTAATACAGCGCTTCACTAATACAGCGCTTCACTAATACAGCACTTCACTAATACAGCACTTCACTAATACAGCACTTCACTAATACAGCACTTCACTAATACAGCACTTCACTAATACAGTGCTAATATGGAGCTGAAATTCAAGTTTTAAGGATTTTGAAACAGTATTGTACTGATCATGACATTGTGAAAAAGGCGACAGGCGCCATGATGTTATGCGCAGTTTGGTCTGTTACAGCATTGCAGAGCACTCCGTAGGGCCTATCTATCAAGCTCCGAAAGGAGCTTGACGGCCCGTGTTTCTGGCGAGTCTGTTATGAAGCAGCGGTCACAAAGACCGCACCTTGTTTTACTTTACAGCGGTTTTCACTTTACAGCGAGGCTCCGGTCCCTAACCCGCTGTATGAGCGAGGTATACCTGTATGTGTGATTGGAGGGAGGCTAGCAGGAACCTAGTGATGTAGTGAAAGAGATGGACTTTGTCTAGCTAGGCGGGAACAGACATGAGCTACTCACACTGTTCTACCAACATTATACAGCATCTGTACACTACTCACTGCATATTACTGTATTCTCTCCTGTTCTCCTCACATTACAATGGTTAGAACTATTGAATGTTGAGCCGTGGAGCAATATTTTTTTTCCGTTCAGTTATCATCAGTTATTTGTAGAGTGCCAACAGATTCTGCATCGCTAATGGTAATTAATACTAGTGGTACTACTACTTTTACTGCTGATACTACTAATAGCACTAAAAAAGGTGAAAACACTGATTTATATACAAATTTGAGAAATAAAAAGAAATTGTATTCATCTATTTTTTAGAAAACCAGCCTCCCTGCACATTAAAGCAAATATTGGTACTGATTCACAATATATGATTTTTAATTTGCATTAAATGATGCATTGCTATGTCATATTTCTACAAGTCATTAATTAAAAGAGTGAGAACGTTTTTTACACATATACTTGCTTGATATCAGGAATTTGGAATACAGAAAATAACATAGAAGACAGTTACATTAAATGAGACAGTATAGTTGCTAAAACAGCATCTATGCTGTACTAACAAATAAATCATTCTGCTTTCCCAGAGGTAAATTATTTCATAATTTGTTTTCAAATTGTTGCAAAATGACCCCATACCTCTAAGTATACATAACTGCAGAGGGTTAAACATTCCTATAATAGACAGAGCAGTCTCTAGAGTACAGATAGTAAACATTTCACAGTTTAATTGCACGTCCTAATGAGTGGCTCATTCTTTTTAATTAACAAGCATGTGATCAACTACTTGAAAACTGGCTTGTTAATGTTAGATGGGGGATGGAGAAAAGAGCCATCACTGCGGTGAGGGAGGAGAGACTAATGTCTTTATTAACCCATTCACATTGATTTACCTGCAAGCTGATGACATTCTTCCTTGTGAAGCGTATTCCATACCCTTTTCTTGCATAGTTTGCTACAAGTGAATACACAATAGCAGCGAGAACAAGGGGTCAGCTTTACACCCACAGAGCGGCCGCATGCATAGCAGTACTTGAAGAAGGTTTGTCTAAGGAATGGCATAAAGAGTTAATTAACACAAATATGTGATAGGGTTGCTACCTTTAGTTCAGGCCAAACCCAAACACTCTTGTGCCATGCACAGCGCACTATATATAATAGCACATAAACACAAACCTGTACATAGATATTCACACTCACACACTCTCTATCTCACACACACATATTCTCTCACACACTCTCTATCTCAGTGATTTTTAACCTTTTTTTTGCCGTGGCACACTTTTTTACATTAAAAAATCCTGTGGCACACCACCATCCCAAAATTTAAAAAAAATCACACATTGTAGCCTAATACAGCATATATATATACACACATACAAACACACACACACATACTGTATGTATTGTGCTGTTATGCCATGCCTCCTACAAACTACCCCTGCACTGGGAGTAAAAAAACAAGCAAAGTTTAAAAAATATGTCACACTGTTGTCAGTCTGCCGTGGCACACCTGAGGATCTCTCACGGCACACTAGTGTGCCACGGCACACTGGTTGAAAAACACTGCTCTATCTAACACACTAACACTCTCCCACACACACAGTCTCTCTCACACATTAACACTCACACATTCTCTCACAGACACACAAAGACACTAACACACACAGTGTCTCTCACACACTAACATACACACATTCATTATCTCTCTCTCATACACACACAAAGACACTAACACTCACACACACACACACACACACACAAAGACACCAACACTCACACACAAAGACACTAACACTCACACACACACACACACACACACACACACAAAGACACCAACACTCACACACAAAGACACTAACACTCTCCCACACACACAGTCTCTCTCACATATTAACACTCACACATTCTCTCACAGACACACAGACACTAACACACACAGTGTCTCTCACACACTTACATACACACATTCATTATCTCTCTCTCACACACACACAAATACACTAACACTCACACACACACACAAAGACACTAACACTCACACACACACACACAGTGTCTCTCACACACTAAAATACACATTGTCTCTATCTCACACACACAGTGTCTCACACATTAACACTCACACTTTCTCTCTCTCTCTCACACACACACACACAAAGATACTAACACTCTCACACACACACAGTGTCTCTCACACACTAACATACACACATTCTCTTTCTCTCTCACACACACACATACACAGTGTCTCACAAACTAACATACACACATTCTCTCTCTCACTGTTTCACACAGACTTACATACACAGAAAGACACTGAAACACAGACACACACTCTCTCACACACAAAGACACCTACACAGACACACTCCTACACTCAGACACACACAGGCAAGAGAGAAATAACTGTAGGCATGTGCAATATGTTGCAAATGCACAATGTCACCTTTTTTGGGTGTGGCTGTTTCCCACCACACCTGGACTTTGCATTTCCGGGTCTTACTCAGATTAAAACCAGGACACACACATGGAAACAAGAACTGCCAAGGTCATTCCAGACAGATGGCAACCCTAATGTGAGAGCATAAAAAATATCTCTTACTGAGGTGATGAGGCGTCCGGTTCAACAAGTGCCTTTTTGCTGCTCCCCTGGGAACACTGTGGTGTTTTGCGTAAAGCAGGAAGCCCTAAACAAAAAGATTTATAACGGTCAGATAATGCAAAACTAGAGATAACCTGCTGAGAAAAGGACAAATGTCTTTTGTGCCCAATACAAGTACTTCAAAGTTACTTTTTCTAAATGTGCATAGTTATATCAGCAATTAAGTACAAAATTGCAAAAAATCAAAATACAAAATGTTTTAAAATGTTTAATATGTCACTTTGTTAGTACTGCAGGTTTTGCAAATCAATAATAACCCCCTGCTTTAATGAGTATATTTATCTCATCTCCATTGTTTGTGTCCAATCAGGGCAAACTGTAAATGAGTTTGGGCACTGCTCTAAGCAATCAATGGGCAGTATGAAGTCAAGTCAAGCAATTTGCAGTATACATGAGTACAGAATCTGAGCTCCAGCCCCTCTAGAGTGTGTGAAACAAACCATCTGCGGAGATATTTAAAGCAAATAATCACATAAATAATACATATTGCAAGGTTGTTATATTTTCCTTTATAAAGGACCAGATTACATCTGGAGCGCTACTGATAGAGCTGTGTTCCCTATCAATACAGTGGGCCTGCACTATGTATAGCACAGAGAGTCTGGTATTACAAGTCAACCATTAAACAGAATAACAAGAGAATGTTTAGCATGGCCGACAGCTCTTTAGTATGCCGCTGCACTAAACATTCCTTGCAAGATAAAGTTAGCGCGACTGGAGACCTGAAGTAAAGTGTTAGGGCTACAATAAAAGTACATTAAATTACATGTAAAGCATGTTAGAATAAAATTATTACACACACACACACACATATATATATATTAAAATATCTGGCGGCCGATTTATCAAGCTCCGTATGGAAATCTACCCCTAAGTATTTGTTTATTATTGAAATAAATGTATAAAAAGTATGTTAAAGTGATATGGTATATGACAAGGTGTTGTACTGGTAAGAGTTTAAAGTTATATTTATATTGTGCAGGGAGCAGATGTCTGTACACACAGTTACTGTGCAGGGAGCAGACGTCTGTACACACAGACCTAGTTACTGTGCAGGGAGCAGATGTCTGTACACACAGTTACTGTGCAGGGAGCAGACATCTGTACACACAGACCTAGTTACTGTGCAGGGAGCAGATGTCTGTACACACAGTTACTGTGCAGGGAGCAGACATCTGTACACACAGACCTAGTTACTGTGCAGGGAGCAGATGTCTGTACACACAGTTACTGTGCAGGGAGCAGACATCTGTAAACACAGACCCAGTTAATGTGCAGGGAGCAGACGTCTGTACACACAGACCCAGTTACTGTGCAGGGAGCAGACGTCTGTACACACAGACCCAGTTACTGTGCAGGGAGCAGACGTCTGTACACACAGACCCAGTTACTGTGCAGGGAGCAGACGTCTGTACACACAGACACAGTTACTGTGCAGGGAGCAGACGTCTGTACACACAGACCCAGTTACTGTGCAGGGAGCAGACGTCTGTACATACAGACCCAGTTACTGTGCAGGGAGCAGACGTCTGTACACACAGACCTAGTTACTGTGCAGGGCGCAGACGTCTGTACACACAGACCCAGTTAATGAGCAGGGAGCAGACATCTGGGGCCCGATCCGATAAAAATCGTCGCCCGCAAAAGCCGGCGACGCCAATATTTGCGCTGGTTTGGTATCCTATATACGGCGTAACTTAGAAGTTACGCGCGTATATTTCTGCCGTCGCCCGTAGTTTTTTGGGCCATAGGCAGGTATACCAAACCAGCGCAGTTTGGTATCCAATATACAGCGTAAGGACTTACGTGGCAAAAATGGAGAAATCTTACTCCATTTTCACCTCGCCACAAAAAGCAGCCGTAAGAAGTCTTACGCTGACTATTGGAGCCCCGTAACTCCCTAAACTAGCTAGAAAATAAACCTAACACCTAACGCATGCGCAATGTCTATCTAGCTGTCACCCGCAATCTGCTAAATAAAACCTAACACCTAACGCATGCGCAATGTCTATCTACCTGTCAACCGCGATCCCCCGCCGCAATCCCTAATAAAGTTATTAACCTCTAAACCGCCGCTCCCGGACCCCGCCGCCATCTACATAAACTAACCCCCTACTGTGAGCCCCTAAAACCGCCGCCATCTACCTTATCTATCCCCTAATGTGAACCCCTTACACCGCCGCCATCTACCTTATCTATCCCCTAATCTGACCCCTTACACCGCCGCCACCTATATAAAAATTATTAACCCCTAATCTAATCCCCCTATACCGCCGCCAGCTATATTAATATTATTAACCCCTAATCTAATCCCCCTAAAGTAATAAACTCCCGGACCCTGCCGCCACCTAATAAAGTTATTAACCCCAAAACCGCCGCTCACGGACCCCGCCGCCAGCTATATTAAATCTATAACCCCCTAAAGTGAGCCCCTACCCCGCCGCCATCTATTTTAAAATTATTAACCCCTAATTTAATCCCCCTACCCCGCCGCAATCTATATTAAATTATTTAACCCCTAATCTAATCCCCCTACCCCGCCGCCAGCTATATTAATATTAACTGCTAATCTAATATCCCTAAAGTAATAAACTCTATTACCAGCCCTTAAAAGGGCCTTTTGCGGGGCTTTGCCCCAAAGTAAACAGCTCTTTTGCCCTATAACCTGCCCTCCCTACACCGCCGCCACCTATATTAATAGTATTAACCCCTAATGTAAGCCCCTTACACCGCCGCCATCTCTATTAAAATTATTAACCCCTAATTTAATCTACCTACCCCGCCGCCAGCTATATTATCTATATTAACCCTAAGTATATTATAGTTAATATAGTTATTACATTATATATATTAACTATATTAACCCTAAATATATTAGGGTTAATATAGTTAATATAGTAACTATAGTATTTATATTAACTATATTAACTCTATCTAACCCTAACACCCCTAACTAAATTCTTATTAAATAAATCTAATTCATATTATAAACTAAAATATTCCTATTTAAATCTAAATACTTACCTATAAAATAAACCCTAAGATAGCTACAATATAATTAATAATTACATTGTAGCTATGTTAGGGTTTATATTTATTTTACAGGTAAATTGTTAATTATTTTAACTAGGTATAATAACTATTAAATAGTTATTAACTATTTAATAGCTACCTAGTTAAAATAATTACCCAATTACCTGTAAAATAAATCCTAACCTAAGTTACAAATACACCTACACTATCAATAAATTAAATAAACTACAAATATCTATCTAAAAATACAATTAAATAAACTAAACTAAATTACAAAAAAAAAACAAACACTAAATTACAAAAAAAAAAAAGATTACAGCAATTTTAAGCTAATTACACCTATTCTAAGCCCCCTAATAAAATAATAAAGCCCCCCAAAATAAAAAAAATTCCCTGCCCTATTCTAAATTAAAAAAAGTTCAAAGCTCTTTACCTTACCAGCCCTTAAAAGGGCCTTTTGCGGGGCATGCCCCAAAGAATTCAGCTCTTTTGCACTTAAATAAATATACAATACCCCCCCCCCAACATTACAACCCACATACCCCTATTCTAAACCCACCCAAACCCCCCTTAAAAAAAACTAACACTACCCCCCTGAAGATCTCCCTACCTTGTCTTCACCCAGCCGGGCAGAACTCCTCATCCGATCCGGGCGATGTCTTCATCCAAGCGGCAAAGAAGAAGTCTTCATCCCGGTGATGTCTTCATCCAAGCGGCGGCAAAGTCTTCTTCCATCCGGCCGATGTCTTCATCCAAGCGGCGGCGAGGTCTTCATCCATCCCGGCGATGTCTTCAAGCAACCGGAATTTTCAATCTTCTTTCTTCGCTCCGCCGACGCGGTGCATCCATCCAGGCCGACGGACTAACGACGAATGAGGTACCTTTAAATGACGTCATCCAATATGGGGTCCGTCGAATTCCGATTGGCTGATAGGATTCTATCAGCCAATCGGAATTAAGGTAGAAAAATCTGATTGGCTGATTGAATCAGCCAATCAGATTCAAGTTCAATCCGATTGGCTGATTGGTTCAGCCAATCGGATTGAACTTGAATCTGATTGGCTGATTCAATCAGCCAATCAGATTTTTCTACCTTAATTCCGATTGGCTGATAGAATCCTATCAGCCAATCGGAATTAGACGGACGCCATCTTGGATCACGTCATTTAAAGGTACCTCATTCGTCGTTAGTCCGTCGGCCTGGATGGATGCTCCGCGTCGGCGGAGCAAAGAAAGAAGATTGAAAATTCCGGTTGCTTGAAGACATCGCCGGGATGGATGAAGACCTCGCCGCCGCTTGGATGAAGACATCGGCCGGATGGAAGAAGACATCGCCCGGATCGGATGAGGAGTTCTGCCCGGCTGGGTGAAGACAAGGTAGGGAGATCTTCAGGGGGGTAGTGTTAGGTTTTTTTAAGGGGGGTTTGGGTGGGTTTAGAATAGGGGTATGTGGGTGGTGGGTTGCAATGTTGGGGGGGGGGTATTGTATATTTATTTAAATGCAAAAGAGCTGAATTCTTTGGGGCATGCCCCGCAAAAGGCCCTTTAAGGGCTGGTAAGGTAAAGAGCTTTGAACTTTTTTTAATTTAGAATAGGGCAGGGAATTTTTTTTATTTTGGGGGGCTTTATTATTTTATTAGGGGGCTTAGAATAGGTGTAATTAGCTTAAAATTGCTGTAATCTTTTTTTTTTGTAATTTAGTTTAGTTTATTTAATTGTATTTTTAGATAGATATTTGTAGTTTATTTAATTTATTGATAGTGTAGGTGTATTTGTAACTTAGGTTAGGATTTATTTTACAGGTAATTGGGTAATTATTTTAACTAGGTAGCTATTAAATAGTTAATAACTATTTAATAGCTATTATACCTAGTTAAAATAATTAACAATTTACCTGTAAAATAAATATAAACCCTAACATAGCTACAATGTAATTATTAATTATATTGTAGCTATCTTAGGGTTTATTTTATAGGTAAGTATTTAGATTTAAATAGGAATATTTTAGTTTATAATACGAATTAGATTTATTTAATAAGAATTTAGTTAGGGGTGTTAGGGTTAGATAGAGTTAATATAGTTAATATAAATACTATAGTTACTATATTAACCCTAATATAATTAGGGTTAATATAGTTAATATATATAATGTAATAACTATATTAACTATAATATACTTAGGGTTAATATAGATAATATAGCTGGCGGCGGGGTAGGTAAATTAAATTAGGAGTTAATAATTTTAATAGAGATGGCGGCGGTGTAAGGGGCTTACATTAGGGGTTAATACTATTAATATAGGTGGCGGCGGTGTAGGGAGGGCAGGTTATAGGGCAAAAGAGCTGTTTACTTTGGGGCAAAGCCCAGCAAAAGGCCCTTTTAAGGGCTGGTAATAGAGTTTATTACTTTAGGGATATTAGATTAGGGGTTAATATTAATATAGCTGGCGGCGGGGTAGGGGGATTAGATTAGGGGTTAAATAATTTAATATAGATTGCGGCGGGGTAGGGGGATTAAATTAGGGGTTAATAATTTTAAAATAGATGGCGGCGGGGTAGGGGCTCACTTTAGGGGGTTATAGATTTAATATAGCTGGCGGCGGGGTCCGTGAGCGGCGGTTTTGGGGTTAATAACTTTATTAGGTGGCGGCAGGGTCCGGGAGCGGCGGTTTAGGGGTTAATACATATTTTATTGTTAGGATAGTGAGGGGGGATAGCGGATAGAGGGTTAGACGTGTCGGGTTATGTTTGGGAGGCGTGTTAGACAGTTACGGGAGTATTAGACTTTAGTCAGGTTTTGTAGGCGCCGCCAGTTTCTAACGTGGCGTAAGTAACTGGCGACTCCAGAAATTTGTACTTACGCAGATTTCTGGACATCGCTGGTTTGTGAGACTTACGGCACTTTAGAAACTGACGGCGCCGTATATTGGATAGCTCGAGTTGCGAGCTGAAACTGCGGGCGACGCGGGTTCCCTCGCTTGCGCCGCAAACTACGCCGTATATCGGATCGCGCCCCTGTACACACAGACCTAGTTACTGTGCAGGGAGCAGACGTCTGTACACACAGACCTAGTTACTGTGCAGGGAGCAAACATCTGAACATATAGACCCAGTTACTGTGCAGGGAGCAGACACCAGTACATACAAACCCAGTTACTGTGCAGGGAGCAGACATCTGAACATACAGACCTAGTTACTGTGCAGGGAGCAGACATCTGAACATACAGACCTAGTTACTGTGCAGGGAGCAGATGTCTGTACACACAGACCTAGTTACTGTGCAGGGAGCAGACATCTGAACATACAGACCCAGTTACTGTGCAGGGAGCAGACGTCTGTACACACAGACCCAGTTAATGAGCAGGGAGCAGACGTCTGTACACACAGACCCAGTTACTGTGCAGGGAGCAGACATCTGTACACACAGACCCAGTTACTGTGCAGGGAGCAAATGTCTGTACAGACAGACCCAGTTACTCTGAAGGGAGCAGACGTCTGTACACACAGTTATGGTGCAGGTTAAAGATGTCTGTACACACAGTTATTGTGCAAGGAGCAGACGTCTGTACACACAGACCTAGTTACTGTGCAGGGAGCACACACTCACACACATTTTCAACCTCTCCCTCTGCACCTGTATATTTCCCTCATCTCTGAAACATGCACTGGTCACACCTTGATCCAACCTCCCCATCCAACTACAGCCCTATTTACCTCCTACCTCTTGCCTCAAAGCTTCTCGAAAAGCTAGTATATGCACGCCTATCCCATTTCCTTACATTAAACTTCCTCCTTGATCCACTGCAATCTGGATTTCGTCCCCATCACTCCACAGAGACAGCAATTGTTAAGGTTACCAACGACCTACTTACAGCAAAATCAAGAGGCCACTTCTCTCTGCTTATCCTCCTTGATCTGTCCGCAGCCTTTGATACTGTTGACCACCCTCTTTTGCGCCAAACCCTCCAATCCTTCAGCATTTGTGACACAGCCCTCTAGTGGTTTTCTTCCTACCTGTCAAACCGTACCTTTAGTGTAGCCTTCTCTGGGGCCTCCTCTGCCCCGTCACCACTTTCTGTCGGGTACTGCAAGGCTATGTCCTTGGTCCCGTTCTCTTCTCAATCTACACGTCATTAGGTTCCCTAATTAAGTCCCACGGTTTCGAATATCATTTGTATGCCAACGACACCCAAATCTACTTCTATGCACCAGACCTATCTCCTTCCTTGCTAACCCGTGTCACTAACTGTCTTTCTCACATCTCTTCCTGGATGTCCTCTCACTACCTCAAGCTAAATCTCTCCAAAACTGAGCTCCTTATTTCCCCCCTTCTTCCAAAATCTCCACCCCCAATCTCTCTATAACTGTTGAGAACTCCATCATTACCCCTACCCCGCATGCCCGATGTCTTGGGGTCACATTTGACTCAGATCTTTCTTTCACTCCTCACATTCAGTCCTTGGCTAAAGCCTGCTGCTTCCACCTTAAAAACATCTCTAAAATTAGACATTTCCTTACACAAGACACAACTAAGATTTTAATCCACTCTCTCATCCATTTCTGCCTCGATTACTGCAACTCTGTCCTCTCTGGTCTCCCCAGCTGCTGCCTAGCTCCTTTACAATCCATAATGAATTCCTCTGCCAGGCTCATCTTCCTTACACATCGCTCTTCATCTGCTGCACCTCTCTGCCAATCCCTTCATGGGCATCCTCTTGCCTCTAGGATTAAACACAAAATTCTCACTCTGACATACAAAGCCCTCAACTGCACTGCTCCCCCCTATATCTCAGACGTTGTCTCCAGATACTCTCCCTCCCATCCCCTTCGCTCAGCTCATGACCTCCTCTCCTCCTTTCTTGTTACCTCCTCACACTCCCGTTTACAGGACTTTTCCAGACTGGCTCCCATCTTGTGGAACTCTCTGCCTAGCTCCACAAGACTCTCCCCTAGTTTTGAAAGTTTCAAGCGCTCCCAAAAGACTCTAATGTTCAGGGATGCATACAATCTACACTAACCTTTCTTTATACCAGTTCCTCTCCTCCATAGCTATCTCCTGAACCCCCTTAGCATGTAAGCCTAAGAGTCCAGCTGTTTGTAGATCACCTTCTTAAGAGCTGACTACAACAGTGCGAATTTTGGCAGGGCCCTCTACCCGTTTGATCTCTATATATGTTTGGTTCTACTCAGCCTTTGTTTATAGCGCTGCGGAATCTGTTGGCGCTCTACAAATAACCGATAATAATAATAATAATAAGGGAGCAGACATCTGAACACAAAGTTACAGTGCAGGGAGCATGCATCTGTACACACAGAACCAGTTACTGTGCGGGGAGCAGACGTCGGTACACACGGACCCAGTTACTGTGCAGGGAGCAGATGTTTGTACACACAGACCCAGTTACTGTGCAGGGAGCAAATGCCTGTACACACAGACCCAGTTACTGTGCAGGGAGCAAATGTCTGTACACACAGTTAGTGTGCAGGGAGCAGACGTCTGTAAACACAGTTACTGTGCAGGGAGCAGACGTCTGTACACACAGACCCAGTTACTGTGCAGGGAGCAAACGTCTATGCACACAGACCCAGTTATTGTGCAGGGAGCAGATGTCTGTAAACACAGTTACTGTGCAGGGAGCAGACGTCTGTACACACAGTTACTGTGCAGGGAGCAGACGTCTGTACACACAGTTACTGTGCAGGGAGCAGACGTCTGTACACACAGTTACTGTGCAGGGAGCAGACGTCTGTACACACAGACCCAGTTACTGTGCAGGGAGCACACATCTGTACACACAGACCCAGTTATTGTGCAGGGAGCAGATGTCTGTACACACAGGAACAAACGACAGGTGGCTCAAGGTACAGCGGAATGTCTGTCAGGAAACAACCTTATATCTGTTATCCAGTACCCTTATATGCAGACATATAGCAAATCATTCCATATGCAAAACTCTTCAAATGCAGATTCAGGGAGCAAAAAAGCAATTAATTCAACCTTTTATTCAGTCCATGTATGAGTGCAGGCATATTGTTCACCGGAATTGCTTACCATACTTGTATTCATCAATCAGTTGGTCAAGCTTACCGCTCCGCTTCCCATGGTCGGTCCGGGTCCCCGCTATATTGAACAGTCTCAAGAACAACTCAAACCCAGTTACTGTGCAGGGAGCAGACATCTGCACACACAGACCCAGTTACTGTGCACGGAGCAGACGTCTGTACACACAGACCCAGTTACTGTGCAGGGAGCAGACATCTGTACACAAAGACCTAGTTACTGTGCAGGGAGCAGACGTCTGTAAACAAAGACCTAGTTACTCTGCAGGGAGCAGACGTCTGTACACACAGTTACTATGCAGGGAGCAGATGTCTGTACACACAGTTACTGTGCAGGAAGCAGACGTCTGTACACACAGTTACTGTGCAGGGAGCAGACGTCTGTACACACAGTTACTGTGCAGGGAGCAGACGTCTGTACACACAGTTACTGTGCAGGGAGCAGATGTCTGTACACACAGTTACTGTGCAGGGAGCAGACGTCTGTACACACAGTTACTGTGCAGGGAGCAGATGTCTGTACACACAGTTACTGTGCAGGGAGCAGACGTCTGTACACACAGTTACTGTGCAGGAAGCAGACGTCTGTACACACAGTTACTGTGCAGGGAGCAGACACCTGTACACACAGTTACTGTGCAGGAAGCAGACGTCTGTACACACAGTTACTGTGCAGGGAGCAGACGTCTGTACACACAGTTACTGTGCAGGGAGCAGACGTCTGTACACACAGTTACTATGCAGGGAGCAGATGTCTGTACACACAGTTACTGTGCAGGAAGCAGACGTCTGTACACACAGTTACTGTGCAGGGAGCAGACGTCTGTACACACAGTTACTGTGCAGGGAGCAGACGTCTGTACACACAGTTACTGTGCAGGGAGCAGATGTCTGTACACACAGTTACTGTGCAGGGAGCAGACGTCTGTACACACAGTTACTGTGCAGGGAGCAGATGTCTGTACACACAGTTACTGTGCAGGGAGCAGACGTCTGTACACACAGTTACTGTGCAGGGAGCAAACGTATGTACACACAGTTAGTGTGCAGGGAGCAAACATCTGTAAACACAGTTACTGTGCAGGGAGCAGACGTCTGTACACACAGTTACTGAGCAGGGAGCAAACGTCTATGCACACAGTTACTCTGCAGGGAGCAAACGTTTGATCAGACACAGTTACTGTCCAGGGAGCAAACGTCTGTACACACAGACCCAGTTACTGTGCACGGAGCAGATGTCTGTACACACAAACCCAGTTACTGTGCAGGGAGCAGACATCTGTAAACACAGTTACTCTGCAGGGAGCAAACGTTTGATCAGACCCAGTTACTGTGCAGGGAGCAGATATCTGTACACACAGACCCAGTTACTGTGCACGGAGCAGATGTCTGTACACACAAACCCAGTTACTGTGCAGGGAGCAGACATCTGTACACAAAGACCTAGTTACTCTGCAGGGAGCAGACGTCTGTACACACAGTTACTGTGCAGGGAGCAGATGTCTGTACACACAGTTACTGTGCAGGAAGCAGACGTCTGTACACACAGTTACTGTGCAGGGAGCAGACGTCTGTACACACAGTTACTGTGCAGGGAGCAGATGTCTGTACACACAGTTACTGTGCAGGGAGCAGATGTCTGTACACACAGTTACTGTGCAGGGAGCAGACGTCTACACACACAGTTACTGTGCAGGGAGCAAACGTATGTACACACAGTTAGTGTGCAGTGAGCAAACGTCTGTAAACACAGTTACTGTGCAGGGAGCAGATGTCTGTACACACAGTTACTGTGCAGGGAGCAAACGTCTATGCACACAGTTACTGTGCAGGGAGCAGACGTCTGTACACACAGTTACTCTGCAGGGAGCAAACGTTTGATCAGACACAGTTACTGTGCAGGGAGCAAATGTCTGTACACACAGTTACTGTGCAGGGAGCAGACATCTGTACACACAGACCCAGTTACTGTGCACGGAGCATACGTCTGTACACACAGACCCAGTTAATATGCAGGAAGCAGAAGTATGTACACACAGATCCAATTACTGTGCAGGGAGCAGACACCTGTACACACAGTTACTGTGCAGGGAGCAGATGTCTGTACACACAGTTACTGTGCAGGGAGCAGACATCTGTACACACAGTTACTGTGCAGGGAGCAGATATCTGTACACACAGTTACTGTGCAGGGAGCAAGCGTATGTACACACAGTTACTGTGCAGGGAGCAAACGTCTGTACACACAATTACTGTGCAGGGAGCAAACGTCTTTACACACAGTTACTGTGCAGGGAGCAGACATCTGTACACACAGACCTAGTTACTGGGCAGGGAGCAGACGTCTGTACACACAGACCCAGTTACTGTGCAGGAAGCAGACGTTTGTACACATAGACCCAATTACTGTGCAGGGAGCAGACATCTGTACACACAAACCTAGTTACTGTGCAGGGAGCAAACGTCTGTACATACAGTTACTGTGCAGGAAGCAAACATCTGTACACACAGTTACTGTGCACGAAGCAGAAGTCTGTACACACAGTTCTAGTTATTGTGCCGGGAGCAGACGTCTGTACACAGATTTAGTGTGCAGGTTGCAATCGTCTGTGCATACAGTTATTGCGCGAGGATTAGACGTATGTACACCCAGTTACTGTGCAGGGAGCAAATGTCTGTTCACACAGACGTAGTTACTCTGCAGGGAGCAGATGTCTGTACACACAGACCCGAGTTACAGTGCAGGGAGCAAACGATTGCACACACAGACCCAGTTACTGTGCAGGGAGCAAACATCTTACTGTGCAGGTTGCAGACGTCTGTACACACAGTTATTGCTCAGGCTCCAGGTGTGAAACAACAGTGCAGTGCATACTTACGGACGATGCCTTCAGTCGTCCATTCCTTCTCTTTCTGTACCAATGCTTCCCTGGTGAGGTTTCCCAAGTGCTCCAACAGCTTTTTCCGGGCATTGAAAGTCTCCCGCTCTTCTGCTGACAGAGCATGGTAAGGTGTCTGTGCTATTCTTTTATCCTGCAACATAAAAAGTAGTGTGTAATGTATAAATGCAGAGAAACATGCATCTTTATTTTCTTCATGGCACCATCTGCACTGTGTGTTGTGCAACAAAAGGTAATGACAGCTTTAAGCAGAAGACAAAAGGAAAAATAATCCCCAGGTGTGAATTTCATATTAGTTTAAGAAAAACTCCAAACTTCTCTAAATAAGAACATTGCTCACATTATTTAACAGAATAACATGATTTACAGGCAGAACTGTAAGGCTTTCCTGGTAAGCACCATTTAAGCTGTCTTGCTATACTAGATACTCGAAGATAATGTGGCATGCCTGGTACTTTTGTATTGCAAACAAAATAAACTTTGGGCTGAGATTGTTATAGGAGTCTGCACTAATTTAGGACTATATTACAAGTGGCGCACTAAATTATTTTTCTGCTCGCGTGCTGTGTTCAAAGAAAAAAAATATTTTGGCTGCATTAGTGCGCATATTACAAGTTGAAAGTAAAAAGAGCACAAGCTAAAGATCGACACGCACAAACTTCATGACAGCGTAAAGTTCTCCGCATAGTCTTTTATGGAGCATGCTGGGAAAAAAACTAGCAGTTATCGCTTGCGTGCTAACCTGACACTGCGCTAGACCAACTGCGCTAAACCCAAAAGAGGTAGGAATACTTTACATTCCTATATATATAAAATAATTTTTTGTAAAATATTTACGGCTAGATTACGAGTTTTGCGTTATGAGCTGTGCGTTGCTAACTTGCACGTTATTGTCACCGCTCACTTTCCTACAGCGCTGGTATTACAGGTTTTTATAAACCCGGCGTTAAAAGGCAAGAAGTGAGTGTAGAGCAAAATTGTGCTCCATACCGCACTCCAATACCAGCTCTGCTTAAGTCAGCGGTGAGCTGGTTGTACATGCTCGTGCACGATTTCCTCATAGACATCAATGGGGAGAGCCGGCTGAAAAAAAGCCTAACACCTGCAAAAAAGCAGCGTAAAGTTCAGTAACGCAGCCCCATTGATTCCTATGGGGAACCAAAATTTATGTTTACACCTAACACCCTAACATGAACCCTGAGTCTAAACACTGCTAATCTTACACTTATTAACCCCTAATCTGCCGCCCCTGACATCGCCGACACCTACATTATACTTATTAACCGCTAATCTGCCGCTCTGGACATCGCCGCCACCTACATTATACTTATTAACCCCTAATCTGCTGCCCCCAACATCGCCGACACCTACATTATATTTATTAACCCCTAATCTGCCGCCCCAACATCGCCGACACCTACATTATACTTATTAGCCCCTAATCTGCCGCTCTGGATATCGCCGCCACTATAATAAACATATTAACCCCTAAACCGCCGCACTCCCGCATCGCAAACACTAGTTAAATATTTTTAACCGCTAATCTGCCGCCCCTAACATCGCCGCCACCTACCTACATTTATTAACCCCTAATCTGCCACCACTATACTAAAGTTATTAACCCCCTAACCCTAAGTCTAACCCTAACCCCCCTAATTTAAATATAATTAAAATAAATCTAAATAAAACCTAATATTAATAACTAAATAATTCCTATTTAAAATGAAATACTTACCTGTAAAATAAACCCTAAGCTAGCTACAATATAACTAATAGTTACATTGTAGCTATCTTAGGGTTTATTTTTATTTTACAGGCAAGTTTGTATTTATTTTAACTAGGTAGAATAGTTACTAAATAGTTATTAACTATTTACTAACTACCTAGCTAAAATAAATACAAATTTACCTGTAAAATAAAACCTAACCTGTCTTACACTAACACCTAACCTAACCCTACAATGAAATACAATTCCCTAAATTAAATACAATTAGCTAAATTACAAAAAAAACCCCACTAAATTACAGAAAATAAAATACAAATTACAAGATCTTTAAACTAATTACACCTAATCTAATAGTCCTATCAAAATAAAAAAGCCCCCCAAAATAAAAAAAAACCCTAGCCTAAACTAAACTACCAATAGCCCTTAAAAGGGCCTTTTGCAGGGCATTGCCCCAAAGAAATCAGCTCTTTTACCTGTAAAAAAATAATAATACAAACAACCACCCCAACAGTAAAACCCACCACCCACACAACCAACCCCCCAAATAAAACCCTAACTAAAAAAACCTACGCTCCCCATTGCCCTGAAAAGGGCATTTGGATGGGCATTGCCCTTAAAAGGGCATTTAGCTCTATTGCGGCCCAAAGCCCTAACCTAAAAATAAAACCCACCCAATACACCCTTAAAAAATCCACTAACCCCCGAAGATCCACTTACAGTTTTGAAGATCGGACATCCACCCTCAACGAAGCCGGGAGAAGTCTTCACCCAGACGGCATCTTCTATCTTCATCCTTCCGACGCGGAGTGGCTCCATCTTCAAGACATCCGGCGTGGAGCATCCTCTTCAATCGACGGCTTCTTCTACAATGAAGGTTCCTTTAAATGACGTCATCCAAGATGGCATCCCTTAGATTCTGATTGGCTGATAGAATACTATCAGCCAATCGGAATTAAGGTTGAAAAAAATCCTATTGGCTGATGCAATCAGCCAATAGAATGCAAGCTTAATCCTATTGGCTGATTGCATCAGCCAATAGGATTGAAGTTCAATCCAATTGGCTGATTGCATCAGCCAATAGGAATTTTTCAACCTTAATTCCGATTGGCACCGGATGTATTGAAGATGGAGCCGCTCCGCTCCGCTAGGGTTTTTTGTTATTTTGGGTGGGCTTTTTTATTTTGATAGGGCTATTAGATTAGGTGTAATTAGTTTAAAGATCTTGTAATTTGTTTTTTATTTTCTGTAATTTAGTGTTTAGTTTTTTTTGTAATTTAGCTAATTGTATTTAATTTAGAGAATTGTATTTAATTGTAGGGTTAGGTTAGGTGTTAGTGTAAGACAGGTTAGGTTTTATTTTACAGGTAAATTTGTATTTATTTTAGATAGGTAGTTAGTAAATAGTTAATAACTATTTAGTAACTATTCTACCTAGTTAAAATAAATACAAACTTGCCTGTAAAATAAAAATAAAACCTAAGCTAGATACAATGTAACTATTAGTTATATTGTAGCTAGCTTAGGGTTTATTTTACAGGTAAGTATTTCGTTTTAAATAGGAATTATTTAGGCCTAGATTTGGAGTTTGGCGGTAGCCGTGAAAACCAGCGTTAGAGGCTCCTAACGCTGGTTTTAGGCTACCTCCGGTATTTGGAGTCAGTCAAAAAAGGGTCTAACGCTCACTTTTCAGCCGCGACTTTTCCATACCGCAGATCCCCTTACGTCAATTGCGTATCCTATCTTTTCAATGGGATCTTTCTAACTCCGGTATTTAGAGTCGTGGCTGAAGTGAGCGTTAGAATTCTAACGACAAAACTCCAGCCGCAGAAAAAAGTCAGTAGTTAAGAGCTTTCTGGGCTAACGCCGGTTCATAAAGCTCTTAACTACTGTGCTCTAAAGTACACTAACACCCATAAACTACCTATGTACCCCTAAACCGAGGTCCCCCCACATCGCCGCCACTTGATTAAATTTTTTTAACCCCTAATCTGCCGACCGCCACCTACGTTATACTTATGTACCCCTAATCTGCTGCCCCTAACATCGCCGACCCCTGTATAATATTTATTAACCCCTAACCTGCCCCCCACAACGTCGCCGCCAGCTACCTACAATAATTAACCCCTAATCTGCCGACCGCAAAGCGCCGCCACCTACATTATAGCTATGTACCCCTAATCTGCTGCCCCTAACACCGCCGACCCCTATATTATATTTATTAACCCCTAATCTGCCCCCCTCAACGTCGCCTCCACCTGCCTACACTTATTAACCCCTAATCTGCCAAGCGGACCGCACCGCTACTATAATAAAGTTATTAACCCCTAATCCGCCTCACTAATCCTATAATAAATAGTATTAACCCCTAATCTGCCCTCCCTAACATCGCCGACACCTAACTTCAATTATTAACCCCTAATCTGACGACCGGAGCTCACCGCTATTCTAATAAATGTATTAACCCCTAAAGCTAAGTCTAACCCTAACACTAACACCCCCCTAAATTAAATATAATTTTAATCTAACGAAATTAATTAACTTTTATTAAATAAATTATTCCTATTTAAAGCTAAATACTTACCTGTAAAATAAATCCTAATATAGCTACAATATAAATTATAATTACATTGTAGCTATTTTAGGATTAATATTTATTTTACAGGCAACTTTGTAATTATTTTAACCAGGTACAATAGCTATTAAATAGTTAAGAACTATTTAATAGTTACCTAGTTAAAATAATTACAAAATTACCTGTAAAATAAATCCTAACCTAAGTTATAATTAAACCTAACACTACACTATCATTAAATTAATTAAATACAATATCTACAATTATCTACAATTAAACCTAACACTACACTATCAATACATTAATTAAATACAATATCTACAAATAACTACAATGAAATAAACTAACTAAAGTACAAAAAATAAAAAAGAACTAAGTTACAAAAAATAAAAAAATATTTACAAACATAAGAAAAATCTTACAACAATGTTAAACTAATTACACCTACTCTAAGCCCCCTAATAAAATAACAAAGCCCCCCAAAATAAAAAAATGCCCTACCCTATTCTAAATTACTAAAGTTCAAAGCTCTTTTACCTTACCAGCCCTGAACAGGGCCCTTTGCGGGGCATGCCCCAAGAAGTTCAGCTCTTTTGCCTGTAAAAAAAACCATACAATACCCCCCCCAACATTACAACCCACCACCCACATACCCCTAATCTAACCCAAACCCCCCTTAAATAAACCTAACACTAAGCCCCTGAAGATCATCCTACCTTGTCTTCACCTCACCAGATATCACCGATCCGTCCTGGCTCCAAAATCTTCATCCAACCCAAGCGGGGGCTGGCGATCCATCATCCGGTGGCTGAAGAGGTCCAGAAGAGGCTCCAAAGTCTTCATCCTATCCGGGAAGAAGAGGCGATCCGGACCGGCAACCAAGATGATCCAAGCGGCATCTTCTATCTTCATCCGATGACGACCGGCTCCATCCTGAAGACCTCCACCGCGGACCCATCTTCATCCGGCGACGTCCAACTGAAGAATGACGGTTCCTTTAAGGGACGTCATCCAAGATGGCGTCCTTCGAATTCCAATTGGCTGATAGGATGCCAATCAGATTGAGCTCGCATTCTATTGGCTGTTCCGATCAGCCAATAGAATGCGAGCTCAATCTGATTGGCTGATTGGATCAGCCAATCGGATTGATCTTGATTCTGATTGGCTGATTCCATCAGCCAATCAGAATATTCCTACCTTAATTCCGATTGGCTGATAGAATCCTATCAGCCAATCGGAATTCGAGGGACGCCATCTTGGATGACGTCCCTTAAAGGAACCGTCATTCTTCAGTTGGACGTCGCCGGATGAAGATGGGTCCGCGGTGGAGGTCTTCAGGATGGAGCCGGTCGTCATCGGATGAAGATAGAAGATGCCACTTGGATCAAGATGGTTGCCGGTCCGGATCGCCTCTTCTTCCCGGATAGGATGAAGACTTTGGAGCCTCTTCTGGACCTCTTCAGCCACCGGATGATGGATCGCCAGCCCCCGCTTGGGTTGGATGAAGATTTTGGAGCCAGGACGGATCGGTGATACCTGGTGAGGTGAAGACAAGGTAGGATGATCTTCAGGGGCTTAGTGTTAGGTTTATTTAAGGGGGGTTTGGGTTAGATTAGGGGTATGTGGGTGGTGGGTTGTAATGTTGGGGGGGGGTATTGTATGTTTTTTTTTACAGGCAAAAGAGCTGAACTTCTTGGGGCATGCCCCGCAAAGGGCCCTGTTCAGGGCTGGTAAGGTAAAAGAGCTTTGAACTTTAGTAATTTAGAATAGGGTAGGGCATTTTTTATTTTGGGGGTCTTTGTTATTTTATTAGGGGGCTTAGAGTAGGTGTAATTAGTTTAAAATTGTTGTAATATTTTTCTTATGTTTGTAAATATTTTTTTATTTTTGTAACATAGTTCTTTTTTATTTTTTGTACTTTAGTTAGTTTATTTCATTGTAGTTATTTGTAGATATTGTATTTAATTAATGTATTGATAGTGTAGTGTTAGGTTTAATTGTAGGTAATTGTAGGTATTTTATTTAATTAATTTAATGATAGTATAGTGTTAGGTTTAATTGTAACTTAGGTTAGGATTTATTTTACAGGTAATTTTGTAATTATTTTAACTAGGTAACTATTAAATAGTTCTTAACTATTTAATAGCTATTGTACCTGGTTAAAATAATTACAAAGTTGCCTGTAAAATAAATATTAATCCTAAAATAGCTACAATGTAATTATAATTTATATTGTAGCTATATTAGGATTTATTTTACAGGTAAGTATTTAACTTTAAATAGGAATAATTTATTTAATAAGAGTTAATTAATTTCGTTAGATTAAAATTATATTTAACTTAGGGGGGTGTTAGTGTTAGGGTTAGACTTAGCTTTAGGGGTTAATAAATTTATTAGAATAGCGGTGAGCTCCGGTCGGCAGATTAGGGGTTAATAATTGAAGTTAGGTGTCAGCGATGTTAGGGAGGGCAGATTAGGGGTTAATACTATTTATTATAGGGTTAGTGAGGCGGATTAGGGGTTAATAACTTTATTATAGTAGCGGTGTGGTCCGCTCGGCAGATTAGGGGTTAATAAGTGTAGGCAGGTGGGGGCGACGTTGTGGGCGGCAGATTAGGGGTTAATAAATATAATATAGGGGTCGGCGGTGTTAGGGGCAGCAGATTAGGGGTACATAAGGATAATGTAAGTAGCGGCGGTTTACGGAGCGGCAGATTAGGGGTTAAAAATAATATGCAGGGGTCAGCGATAGCGGGGGCGGCAGATCAGGGGTTAATAAGTGTAAGGTTAGGGGTGTTTAGACTCGGGGTACATGTTAGAGTGTTAGGTGCAGACGTAGGAAGTGTTTCCCCATAGCAAACAATGGGGCTGCGTTAGGAGCTGAACGTGGCTTTTTTGCAGGTGTTAGGTTTTTTTTTCAGCTCAAACAGCCCCATTGTTTCCTATGGGGGAATCGTGCACGAGCACGTTTTTGAGGCTGGCCGCGTCCTTAAGCAACTCTGGTATCGAGAGTTGCAGTTGCGTTAAAAATGCTCTACGCTCCTTTTTTGGAGTCTAACGCAGCGATTCTGTGGACTCTCAATACCAGAGTTATTTTAAAGGTGCGGCCAGAAAAAAGCCAGCGTTAGCTACGCGGGTCATTACCGACAAAACTCTAAATCTAGCCGCTAGTTATTAATTGTAGGTTTTCTTTAGATTTCTTTTAATTATATTTAAGTTAGGGGGTGTTAGGGTTAGACTTAGGTTTAGGGGTTAATAAATTTAGTATAGTGGCGGCGACGTTGGGGGCGGCAGATTAGGGGTTAATAAATGAAGGTAGGTGGCGGTGATGTTAGGGGCTGGAGATTAGGGGTTAATAATATTTAACTAGTGTTTGCGATGCGGGAGTGCGGCGGTTTAAGGGTTAATATGTTTATTCTAGTGGCGGCGATGTCGGGAGCGGCAGATTAGGGGTTAATAATTTTATTTTAGTGTTTGCAATGCGGGAGGGCCTCGGTTTAGGGGTTAATAGGTAGTTTATGGGTGTTAGTGTACTTTTTAGCACTTTAGTTATGAGTTTTATGCTACAGAGTTATAAAAAAAAATGCATTACGAATGTTGACAGTATAGGGTGTATCGCTCACTTTTTGGCCTCCCAGGACAAGCTTGTAATACCCGCGCAATGGAAATCCCATTGAAAATAGACTATACGCAAATTGCGTAAGTTGATTTGTGGTAAGGCCAAAAAAGTGTGCGGTGCCCCTAAATCTGCAAGACTTGTAATAGCAGCAGTAGTAAAAAAAAGCAGCGTTATGAGCCTTAAAGGGACATGAAACCCAAATTTTTTATTTCATGATTTAGAAAGAGCATACATTATAAACAACTTTCTAATTTACTTCTATTATCTAATTTGCTTCATTCTCTTGATATTCTTTGCTGAAAAGCATATCTAGATATGCTTAGTAGCTGCTGATTGGTAGCTGCACATAGATGCCTCCTGTGATTGGTTCACCGTGTGCATTGCTATTTCTTCATTAAAGTATATCTAAAGAATGAAGCAAATTAGGTAATAGAAGTAAATTGGAATGTTGTTTAAAATTGTATTCTTTACCTTAATCATGAAAGAAAATGTTTGGGTATAGTGTCCCTTTAACGCTGCTTTTTTACTCATAACGCAAGACTCGTAATCTAGCCGTTAGTTTGTATATTCCAAATGTATATAGAAATATAAAAAAAAAATCTTCTATGTGAAGTGCATAGAAATGTAAAGTATTACTGTTCAAAACACATTAAAAATTATATAAAATGTTTCAGGGCATTTGACTAGGAAGGGTTCAAAAGTGTGTGTGTGTATATATGTGTATGCGTATATATATATATATATATATATATATACACATACGTGTGTGCAAATATATCTTTATACATATAAACACAAATACACATATATACAAATTTTGCTTTTGATCTATCTGCATGCTTGCAAGAAAGTGCCAGACTTTCTATGTGTTGCATTGATAATTTTGTTTTGTAATTTTCCATATGGGTTCCAGGCTTGTCTGGGGTTAACTGCCTGAGTCACCGAAAGCCATATAGCTGGCTATGATTGCTCATGAGCACCCAGGACTGTGAATTTTGTAGGGTCATGTGATGTGTACCCAGTCCGGTTTAAAAGTCCAGTCCATTTCTGTGTTTTATATGTGTTTAGAGAAATTACAAAGGGCCTGTGTCACCTTTGTTTGTATCTCAGTGTATTTGGTTGAAGGCAGGCATTGTGTAGCTGTAGGTTAGGGACCCGGGGAGGAAGAGACCTTGACGTGGTCCTGGGCCTATTATAATTTGGCTAAATGCTGCCAAGGAGTAAACTAAATTATCTGTGAAAGAAGATCACAAAAGAAGGCGCCTCCTAGTGTAATACTGCATACAATTTCACCAATATCAACGACAAGTAGTAGAAATATACTCACAAGTGGAGCATCCCCAAATGTGCTAAGTGGCACAGGCTGAGACCTTAACAGTTTCCCAGCAAACTGATCCTCCAGAGGATGTAGTAGCCTAGGTGTGGCCGGAATAGGTCCAATAAAGCTCAGGCTTCCATGTTGTTAGGCATCATTTTTTATTAAAAACAATATTAAAAACCATTGGGTATGTACATTACCCAAAAGTAATTTAAAATAGTATATGCAACAGATTGCAACGCGTTTCTCAGCTTAAACCTAGCTGTTTCATCAGGCATCCTAGAGTTGGACGCGATTGTGACACCAACAGTTTTTCAAGGAGTAAACTATAAACTTATATTCGAATAGGACTTTCATTTATTACTTCTAGTTTTGTGGACTGAGTATCAACACATCTATCATATGGACTGTATGGTAATAAATGCCTAATGTATGTGAACTATTTTATCATTTTTATTTTTTCTAAGGCCCCCCCTAATTTATATTTTACTATACTTTGGAGTGAGATTGTTATTGGTGTCTGCACTCATTTTATTTCAATAGATACTCAGCATTGTCTGAGCCAGGCCTGATAATATGACCTTAAAGGAAAAGTAAACTTTCATATACTACTATGCAGAATCGCAAAGAAGAGCTAAAATCAGTATAACCTTAATAGATCAATTTTTTAAATCCTTACTATATTTCACCCTAATGTACCTTTTAAATCTCAATCCTATGCCGCCGTTCCTCCACCTGGATATACAAAAAAAAGTATGTAGTGATGACGAATATCGTCTTTCTCATTTCCATTGGTCCCACACTGGTGACTCCTTTTACGTCCACAATTGATAATGCGCATGTGTGTGTCATGGAATTCTCAGTCTCAATCTAAGCGCGTTCATGGGACACGCATGCGCATTATCTTCAGAGCCGTAATTTTCTGATTGTTTATCCGGTAATTTTTTACCCATGCACAAAATACTGTTTATGCATGCACAATATACACAACGCTTAACATGAACACGCAAGGATGTACACGTAAGAGCGGTCCTTGATAGGAGATCAAGCAGGAAATGAGCGGGTGGGCAGAGGAAGTATACAAAAGGGTACGCTTTTTCAAATAAAATTTTACACAAAACTAAAAAATATATTAAAATAAAGTTAGCGACTGTAATACTGGATTAAAGATTAATGAATGTAATTAATAATGAAGGCCAAAATTTACTTTCACTTTAAGAAATCAGGAATTTGTCTTACATTAGCTACACACCCATCTTTGATTTGAGATGTTATACTTTACAGGTATAGTATTTTTTTTTAAAATATATATATATATATATATATATATATATATATATATATATATATATATATATATATACAAGAGTCCCAACCGGATGCACTTACTTTTGCTATACATCCATCGGGGTGCACAATAATATACATACAAATATGGTTCCCAAGAAAGGCACTCACCAGATTTAGTTCTCAAAAAATAAAATGTAACTTATTTTCTACATAAAAATCCACACAACGTTTCAGTGTGCTTTGACACCTTTATCAAATGAGTGTAGAAACACCCCTTATGCTGACATTATCGATAGCAATGATGGCCACGCCCCCATAATTGTAGCGCAAAACACTGAACTTCACAGCCCCTTCTATCTTTGTGAATAATCAGCAGTTTTACTAGATTGAAACCAATCTTTGCTTGAGCCTGTCTTGATCATCATCAGTTGAATTGGATTAAAACTAAGATCTGCTTCAGCCTGTCCTGATGATCAGCAGTTACATTGTATTGAAACCAAGCTATGCCTCAGCCTGTCCCTATAAGCTATAGTAAGATCATCTTACCTAAGGCAAAAACGTAGAATCATGGGAAATAAATATAGGCGTAAGATATTTACTTCAGCAGAGTATGTTATATTTTGTGCACTGATGTGAGTGCTTGTGTTTCTTACCTGGAAGTATTTATAATAAGCATAGTCTGTGGCTGTTCCCAGAGCTTTCTTCTTTCCTTCTCCAATAGTAATAGGCATCAGTATGTCTGCCCCAGCCCTAATCAGCCTGTCTATCTGTGAACAGAAAACTGCATTTTATAACTCATAACCAGTATGTTGCATTCAGTGTGATTATCATTAAGTATCATTTTCAGTTAAATGTCTAATAAGGGGATAGTAAATTAAAAATGAAACTTTCATGATTCAGATGCAATTTTAAATAACTTTCCAATTTACTTCTATAAATCTTCTATAAAGATAACAAGAGAACGAAGAAAAATTAATAATAGGAGTAAATTAGAAAGTTGCTTAAAATTGCATGTTCTATCTGAATCATGAAAGAAAAAAAATTGGGTTTAGTGTCCCTTTAAATGGGTCACCTTAAAATGTGATTGATATGCTGCGGCAGAGGGAATTTGCTGCTGAGCAGCAGTATAGGATGATTTATTATCTCTTTTGGATGTAAGTTAGGATATGAAACAGAGCTTCAGTCCTTATACAGTGCTTATAAGATCCCGCATGGAACTGATGGAGCCCTCGGACTCTCAAGACTTAGGGAAAAGGCAGCGGTGTAAACAAGATTCTGATCTGCTTGGAAGGAACAAATAGGTGTGCTCTAAACAGAGCTGGAGTAAGATAACAATAAAAGGCTCAGGTAAGTGACGACTTATTTTTGTTTTGTCTGGTTTAAGTTTTCATAGTTAACTTTCATGTGTTTGTATCGGTCACATTTAAACCTGCTAATATTGACTGATATCCCACAAAGGATGAACCTTTTTGTGGACAGATTTGATGAGCTTATGAGGACATATCGTCTGAATTTTTCCTGCCTTTGTTTTACATCTTTAACTTTAGATTGCACCTCTGTTTTTTATCATGCCCACTTTATGTAGCCTAGATATATACCAATATGATTACAACATTGTTTTGTATATGTGCAGTTGGGTTATTTTTCTTCAGCCCTAGACCATTATCCCTCCTCCACCAAACTTTACAGTAGGCACCATGTATTCTGGTAGGTAGCGTTCTCCTGGTGACCGCCACACCCAGATTCTTCTATCAGATTGATAGATACTGAAGCATAATTCATCAATCCAGAGAATACATTTCCACTGCTCCAGAGTCCAGTGACAGCATGCTTTACACCGCTGCAGCCAACGCTTGGCATTCTGTATTTTGATGTGAGGCTTGTGTATAGCTTCTCGAACATGGAAATCCATTTTAGGAAGCCCCCGACCCACAGTTCTTGTGCTGATGTTGCTTTCAGTGGAAGTTTGGAACTTTGTAGTGAGTGATGCATTAATTATTATTATTACTCCGTCTATCTGTTACCGATCTGGATTTTGTAGCTTGACCTGTTTTTAGGGCTTACTCCTTTTGCTGGAAACTGTTGTTCTATTTACCTGGATGTCACCTTGGCTTATTATATGGATGAAGTGACTGTCTATCCCTGGCTTTGTTACCTGGCACCTGACTACATGGGTTTGACCCACAGCCTGTTGCTGTTAATGAGACTGTCTTCTCCTGGGACCTCACACAGTACCCATTAGAGCTTGAGTGTTTCTGAGCCTCCATCTGCATCTTGTTCCTTCCTGGTCAGCCACTTCTCCTTGTGTGACACTAGGCCACAATTATAGACAAACACAATCTGACTAAACTAAGAGCACACAAGCAGTTGTACTTTTCAGATTTTTATTGAAGATATTGATTGAATAGTCATTCACACTGCAGGCTGGAAAAAGTAAGTGAACCCTTGAATTTAGTAACGTGTAGATCCTCAAATAACAGCAACAACCCCCACCAAATGTTTCCTGTAGCTGCTTATAAGACTTGCACAACATTGAGAATGAGTTCTGGACCTATCCTCCCTAGAAATCTGCTTCAGTCAATCAATATTTCTGGGCTGTCTTGATTGCACAACCCTGTTCAGGCCATGGCACAGGATCTCAATTGCCTTAAGGTCAGGACTCTAACTTGTCTATTCCAAAACACAAATCTTCTTTTTCAGCCATTATTTAGTTGATTTACTTGTGCACTTTGGGTCATTGTCTTCTTGCATCACCCAGCCTCACTTTATCTTGATATAATGACTGCTGCCTTACATTCTATTGTAAAATGTCAATGAGGTTGCAAAGCACCCCCAAAGCATGATGCTACCTGCACCATGCTTAACAGTTGGGATGAGGTTTTGAGGTGCAGTGTCCTTTTCTCCACACATAGCTTTGTGCATTTCTGACAAAAAGTCAACTTCTGTCTCATCTCTACACAGCACATTTTCCCAAAAGGACTGTGGAACATCCAGGTGGTCTGGGGCAAACATGAGACAAATGAGCTGATTTTTCATTTACCTGTCTTTGTGTGCCTTTATTTAAAGGGATAGAAAGGTCATCATTTAAATGTGCATGGGTGCATTTCAATGTGCAAAAAAGCATTTTCTCAGTATACTTCCATTAGCAAAACTGCTTCTAGTAAAAGTTATTACTGTTTTTCTGCCGCATATGCACATATGCTGTGAGGGCTTGTGCACCAGTATACAAACACCACACCTTCTCAGAGAGTCAGCAGTGGTTTGTGTGACACAAATGATGTATTTACAGAAGCAATACACACCATCCCAGCTCACTAAGCTTGAGCTATGTGTGTATGCCGCAGAAAACAAGTAATAACTTTATTTGAAGTATTTTTGCTAATGGAAGTATATTGCAAAAAATGCTTCTATTTCAACTTGAAGTACATTTTTGCACATTTCAATTTTGACCTTTCTATCCCTTTAAAGTGCAGGTCACCTGTGCAGACCAATTTCATCTCCTTTATTGAAACGCCTGACTTCAAAAAGTCATTAACACAGAAGTTCACTCACTTTTTCCAGCTTGTACTGTGAATGATGCTCAATGCTTCAATAATAAATGAATAAGTACAACTGTTTGTATTCTATTAGTGTATTTAGATTGTGTTTGTCTATAACTGACTTAGATGATGATCAGACCTCGCTTTATAAATAATCAATGCAGAAATACAGATCATTTCAAAAGGGTTCACAAACGTTTTCTTGCAACTGTGTGTGTATATGTATATATATTAATATATAAAAATCCCAAAATATTGTATTACAGCTTATAAAAATATTCAGAATGTACCTTAAAGGGATATAAACCAAAACATTTTCTTTCATGATTTGAACTGAGCATACTGTTTTAAAAAACAGTCCAGTTTACTTCAAATTTGCTTCATTTTCTTGGTATCCTTTTTTTGAAGAAGCAGCAATGCACTACTGGGAGCTAGCTGAAGACATCTAGCGATCCACTGACAACAGGCATATATCTGCAGCAGCTCTCAGTAGTGCATTGTTGCTCCTATGTATACTTTTTAACAAAGAATACCAATAAAACAAAGGAAATAATATACTAGAAGCAAATTGGAAAGTTGTTTACAATTGAATGCGCTGTCTGAACCATGAACTAATTTTTGGGGGTTCATGTCCCTTTAAACAAAACCTAATCATAACTATTAAACTTCAACTTACAAAATGCATATTAATATTAAGCTGCTGATACTTTTCCCTTGCCACTGGAACATTTTGAGGGTTAACATCTAAAACATTAAAAAAAAACTCTTCTCTTTGTAGTATATTAAATTGAAAACAATTATTACAAGAATGGTAAATTCACAATTTGGGTGACAACACATTTTTCATTTGGATTTTTTATTTTATTTTTTATAATGACTTTCACAAGGGACCTCCCAGACCTACCAAGTCTGAAATGAGCATCTGATGTTAGCATACAAGGGGGTAAAATACTTGTAATTTTTTTAATTTCATTTAACATTGGTTATCTAAATATACCCTGTGGAGTCATGTGACTGTCCTTGTCATGGAACACTCTGATTAAAAAGCAGCCCGGTTCCTCTCTGCTGTGCTGGCATCAGCATCCAAAGACAAGATGCCAGTGGGATGCAGAAGAGAAGAAGAATGTATTGAAGCGTACAGTTATATTTATATTTGCATGTTGTTTATTTAGCAATGGTGCGTGGTTTGGTTAACAACTATCTTGATATGTTATTTTGGCTGTTCAATCATTTTGTATGAAAAATATATATATATTCACATAATACAGTGTTGTTTCTTTTTTAATGTTTCCAGTGGCTTAAAGCGACATTATACACTAGTTTTTTCTTTGCATACATATTTTGTAGATTATTCATTTATATAGCCCATTTGGTTGTGTTTTTGTAAAAAAAAATATAGTTTTGCTTATTTTTAAATAACATTGTGCTGATTTTCAGACGCCTAACCAAGCCCCAAAGTTTTAGATGTATACTGATGTATAGACTTCAGACTGCTTCTGTTTGTATAATGGGTCCTTTCATATGCAGGGGATCGGGGAGGTTCTGCTATCAGCCTCTTTCAGTGGGTGTCCCAGGCTAATCTCATCAGCAGTGCTAAATTGGGAGGTAAGTTTTTAAAAGGTTCCTCATTGGATTTTGATATCAGTATCTGTGCATATTATTCTTTAGAGTAGTGTTTATTAGATACAGTAAAATGAAAATACTGCCCCTTTAAGGTACCAAACCAATGGTCTTTTATATAAAGAGAATATATTTGCTTTGAACATGGGGGGAAAAGAATAGTTTGGAAATGAGAAAGAGAGAGAAAAAATACCTTGATAATCTAACGATGGGGGAGAAATTGTTGGAAGTTTTCAGGACACTAGTTAGCATATTATTAAAATAATTCTACAAAAAAATATGCACAACTGAAATCTGTTCCTACCAGAGCGAGTCTTGCTGGTAATGTTCTCTTGTTTTCATGTGTGACATCAACAGCCGCACACAATGCACTGCCAACTCCTCTGGTAAGGGGCAAATTTGGTTCGGCTCCCTTTGCTAGAAGCTCTTTCACAGCCTGTGCCAATAACAAAAACCAACAAAGAAACCACAATTATAAGAATGTGCAGAAATGTGCCCTTCACAATGGAGCATGGAAAACTGATTATGGTTTCATAAACACCCAGTTTTGTTCCCTACCCATCACATTTGTAATATGTAGTTTTGTAAAGGAGATGAAACATTTTGAGATTGTAATATACATTTTTTAATTATGTGTTGCAAAAAAACTGCAATATGGCTTCATGATATATTCTGAGAACTGGAATTCCACACTGAAGACTGTACAAGCCAAATTAAGATGAACTGAAATGGACCCACAGAAAATTTAAGAATATATAACGTATGTGCAAGATTTTAAATATGGGAACCTCAAACAATAACACATTAATATAAGGAAAACTAAGCACTTACCAGATCATTTCCACTGGCCACGGCCAAAGACAGAGGCGAATGACCACTCCAAAGGACATTGAGATTAGCGTTGTGGCTCACAAGCAAGCTAACAATATCTCTGGCATACTGCAAAAAAAAGAATATACATACACACACATATACAATATATATATACACACACATAGTTTATATATGTTTTGTTTTTAGACATGCAGTTCTAGAACAGACTTTTATTACAATGTGTATTCCAAAAACTTAACTGATATATTTCAAAGTTGCATAGGGCCACATTCATAGATGCTCATAAGGTTGCCAAGGGGCCTCATAAAGGCAAAAAAATAAAATAAAAAAAATAGTCCCAGTATACTACAGTGCAGCAGATGATATTATTTAACACTGATATAGGCCCCATATGCATATGCCTGGTGTTGATCTCTAGGTTTACTTGCTTATATACATATATATTTACGTGTTAATATGTGTGTATACACGTATATATGTATATGATTATATACATATACATTTGTGTTTATATGTGTATATACATAAATATACAGTATATGTATATAATTATATCCATATATATTTACGTGTTAATATGTGTGTATACACGTATATATGTATATGATTATATACATATACATTTGTGTTTATATGTGTATATACATAAATAAACATAAATATACAGTATGTATATAATTATATCCATATATATTTACGTGTTAATATGTGTGTATACACGTATATATGTATATGATTATATACATATACATTTGTGTTTATATGTGTATATACATAAATAAACACAAATATACAGTATATGTATATAATTATATACTTACAATTTGCTGCCCATCACTGCACGACTTACCCCCTTCACTGCGGTAGTTCTCATGCCGTGTCTCACTGCATGAGAACAAGGCTCCCATTGGATCCTATGGAAGTGCGCTCTTGTGAGCACAATGCTTCACATTGCACCTAACTCGCAATACCAGCACACATTTGCGTGCGCTGGTATTACAAAAGCGATATTTTGCGCTCCACTTGTAATCTGGCCCGAAATGTGCAAAAATAAGTTGAAAGCATACATAAAAAAGTTGCAGAAAAGCTAATTCAATTTAAAACTAGACTGAAATGCATGTCTGTTCATAACTGATATCTAAGGATGCAACGCCCACAGATGTATTGTCTGACAAGCTAACCTTATAAGAATAGGTTTACTGGACATAGGAACATCACAGTTATATTAAAAAATATTGTATTTAATTGGAAAAAAAGAAAAATATCTCTAAAATATTTTAGTAATATGATTAAAGGAGAATAAGTTATTAATTACAGGAAAATCGTTCCATTGTGGTTGTTGGCTTGTCATGGGCAAAGCTAAAACTATACCGGGCATCACTTCAATCAGGGCATTTTAGAAATTGTTTCTTTTTCCTCTGTAGCCAGAATTTTGAGGTTAAGCTCTAATAAGCCTGCAGAGCACAAGAAAGCAACCAACTGCCAATGTAATAAATTGCTGCTTTTATAAAAATTGCCTACTAAGCCATCTGTATAAAGATGAATAGGTGGCACACACATACAACCAACTATACATATTGCTTTTGTAATTGAACAGAAATCTTTAGTACTTATTGCTTTAGAACAGAATGTATTCACTCTCTCTTATTAGTGCATAATTATAAAGCCCACACAATAGTGAGTAATGTAGAAGGTAGACTGGGTACTCCTCAAAATGAAACTGAAATATATATTTTTTTATTAATGATGAAAGCTACACGGCATTTCACAAATTGCAAACTTGTTTAATTATTTTATGCAATATAGGTTAAAGAGACATTCTTAGTGCAAAAATGACATCATTAGTTACAGCGTGTAATGTTTGCACTACTCACGGTGGAACAGATGCTGATTGGTAGGTTGTGTGACTGCTGCGGCCAATTGGCTTACTGTTTCCTGCTTGGATCAAAAGCAGAACTGTATCTATGTATATACATTTCCGAGGTGAGTAGTACAACATTTACATCTAATGAATTACAACATGAGTTTTTTCACCACAATATCCCTTAATGAAGTTATTAAAGGGATATAGCAGTCAACTTTTATTGTTTCATCTACAAGAGAGCATTTTTTTTAAATATAACTCATGTTCCTGTACTGATTAAACCAACATTTTCTTGTCATCCTTGCAGAGGCATATCCCTCTCTACCAGTAAATTAGAAGCAGTTTTCCTTAACTTTAACATACTAGTTTCAAGCTTTAACTTAAGATTTTTTCAGGCAACGTGTAACTGTGTAGATGCCACTCTTCCATATGCAATGTCCATTTAAGCACTGTTTGTACCACTACACATACAGCAGTTATTTATAAATGTAATGCAATTGTGGAGTGGCAGAATAAACCTGAGCTATCATATTATGGCGATTGGGTATCCTACCTTGTAGTTATCCTCCCTCTCACATGCCACATGCAGAGGTGTGCGACCTAGATCTTCTGGCACAACAGTAGTTTTGCTATAATACTGATACAGAGGCAGGCCGGAATCCTGAAAGCCCTTCATGGGGAATCCAAGGAGAGAACCTGAACTTTCAACCTGTGTGAACACAATCAATACAGACTAAAACAATCAATACAGACTAAAACAATCAATACAGACTAAAACAATCAATACAGATCTAAACTTCTGAACTCATAAACTTGTACATACAATAACATATGGCCAGTGACAGCCCATATTCTTACACATGAAGGATTAGATATATCAGTTAATAGAGAGGAAAGAGGCATAACATGGAACAAAAGGAGGCATGATGAGGTATTTGTCACATAGTGAAACCTTACTTGGAGCAGTCAGTGCATTATACAGAGGGAATAAACAGACTAATAAAGATTTAGAGGTTGATTACAGATGAGTAATGATAATACAAGAGGTTACACCGATTACAGTATATGTAAAAAATGCAAGAGCTTGATAAATATAGTGTATACAATAAACAGTTATAGGACGTATATGGAAAACAATAAGCAAGACTGTTTGATGAAATGCATCAACTTATGTATAGACATCCAAACTTCATCAATGTTTCCACAATGGACTTTAAGGTGCAATGTAGTAGTAAGCTCTTAGCAAGAAAATAACAGCTTATCAGATTTATATGGTTTAATATATCTGGCTACTATACCTACATGGCACTGACTCTCTCAAGCTCTTAAGCTCCAGTAGCAGAGCCTGAGAAAAACATAATTTATGCTTACCTGATAAATTTAATTTCTTTCATGGTGGTGAGAGTCCACAATCCATTACTCCTGGGAATTACTCTTCCCTACCACTATGAGGAGGCAAAGACTTCCAAACCCCAAGAACTCTATAAAACCCCTACCACCTCACCAGTATCTCAGTCTAACGTATAGCTGAGGACAAAGAGGAAGGAAAAGTAATAAGAACAAACAAAATAGGATCAGAAAAAAAGGTGTGTGCAAAAAAAAAAAACCTGGAAAAATACAGGGTGGTGTCTCGTGGACTCCATTACTCGTGGGAACTAATACCCAAGCTGTGGAGTCCACGAGTAGTAACATAAAGGATGGGATCTAAAAAACATATTTTTTTCATTGAGAAACAAAATCCACAACCTTAATAGAGCCTTAAAAGGCAATTACAAATAACTGACAGGCAAATACAAATCAATCTGAGACAACTGTGTGAAGGACATCCTACCTCTCTGAATAATTCTTAGGATTAAGAAGTAAAGAAGGAACAACAATATCCCAACTTAGATGGTCAGAAAACGCAACCTTATTGTGAAGAAAAATAAGATAAAGAGGAACACAAGAAAGAATAGAAAACTCAGAAACTCTTCTAGCAGATGAAATTGCTAAAATAAACAAAACTTCCAGAAAGGAGATAAATATCCACATATTGTATAGGCTCAAAATCCTCAAGACCAAATTAAGGTTCCAAGGAGAAAAAATTGGACAAAAGCAGGCTTAATTTTAGACAAGACTTGAACTAAACCATGAATGTCAGGAAGATTAACAATCTTCTTACTGAACATAACTAAAAAGTGCAAAGAACTGGCGGATAAACCCTTATCCAAACCATCCAGTAAAAACATCAAGAATTCTATGAATTCTAAAAGAATAAAAAAAAAAACCCTGATTCAAAAACCAAGAAATAAAGGCATACACCTAGATTACGAGTCTTGCGTTAGCCTTAAAAAGCAGCATTGAGAGGTCCCAATGCTGCTTTTTAACGCCCGCTGGTATTACGAGTCTGGCAGGTACAGGTGTACAGCTCAATTTTTTTTCGCGATTCGAGCATACTGCAAATCCCCTTACGTCAATTGCGTATCCTATCTTTTCTATGGGATTTTCCTAACGCCGGTATCACGAGTCTTGGAGAAAGTGAGTGGTACACCCTCTCCTGTCAACACTCCTACCGCATTTAAAAGTCAGTAGTTAAGAGTTTTATGGGCTAACGCCGTAACATAAAACTCTTAACTAAAGTGCTAAAAAGTACACTAACACCCATAAACTACCTATTAACCCCTAAACCGAGCCCCCCCCACATCGCAAACATTTAACTAAAGTTTTTAACCCCTAATCTGCCGACCGGACATCGCTGCCACTTAAATAAATATATTAAACACTAAACCGCCGCACTCCCGCCTCGCAAACACTAGTTAAATATTATTAACCCCTAATCTGCCGTCCCTAACATCGCCGACACCTACCTACATTTATTAACCCCTAATCTGCCGCCCACAACGTCGCCAACACTATATTAAATGTATTAACCCCTAAACCTAAGTCTAACCCTATCCCTAACACGGAATTAAGGTAGGAAAAATCCTATTGGCTGATGCAATCAGCCAATAGGATTGAACTTCAATCCTATTGGCTGATCCAATCAGCCAATAGGATTGAGCTCACATTCTATTGGCTGTTCCAATCAGCCAATAAAATGCAAGCTCAATCCTATTGGCTGATTGCATCAGCCAATAGGATTTTTCCTACCTTAATTCCGATTGGCTGATAGAATCCTATCAGCCAATCTGAATTCAAGGGGCGCCATCTTGGATGACGTCATTTAAAGGAACCGTCATTCGTCGGGTAGTCGTCGGTCTGGATCGATGCTCCGCGTGGGCTGGCTTCAAGATGGACCCACTCCGCTCCGGATGGATGAAGATAGAAGATGCCATCTGGATGAAGACTTCTGCCCATCTGGAGGTCCTCTTCTGCCCGGATCGGATGAAGACTTCTGCCCCTCTGGAGGACCACTTGTGCCCGGCTGGGTGAAGATGTCTCAAGGTAGGGTGATCTTCAGGGGGTTAGTGTTAGGTTTTATTAAGGGGGGATTGGGTGGGTTTTAGAGTAGGGTTGGGTGTGTGGGTGGTGGGTTTTAATGTTGGGGAGGGTATTGTATTTTTTTTTTACAGGTAAAAGAGCTGATTACTTTGGGGCAATGCCCCGCAAAAGGCCCTTTTAAGGGCTATTTGTAATTTAGTATAGGGTAGGGATTTTTTTTATTTTGGGGGGCTTTTTATTTTATTAGGGGGATTAGAGTAGGTGTAATTAGTTTAAAATTCTTGTAATTATTTTATTATTTTCTGTAATTTAGTGTTTTTTTTCCGTACTTTAGTTTATTTAATTTAATTGTAATTAATTGTAGTTAGTTTAGGTAATTAATTTAATGATAGTGTAGTGTTAGGTGTAATTGTAACTTAGGTTAGGGTTTATTTTACAGGTAAATTTGTATTTATTTTAGCTAGGTAGTTATTAAATAGTTAATAACTATTTAATAACTATTGTACCTAGTTAAAATAAATACAAACTTGCCTGTAAAATAAACATAAATCCTAAGCTAGCTACAATGTAACTATTAATTATATTGTAGCTATCTTAGGGTTTATTTTATAGGTAAGTATTTAGTTTTAAATAGGAATAATTTATTTAATTGTAGTAATTTTATTTTGTTTTATTTAAATTATATTTAAGTTAGCGGGGAGTTAGGGTCAGACTTAGATTTAGGGGTTAATATATTTATTATAGTGGCGGCAACGTTGGGGGCGGCAGATTAGGGGTTAATAAGTGTAGTTAGGTGGTGGCGACATTGGGGGCGGCAGATTAGGGGTTAATAAATATAATGTAGGGTTCGGCGATGTTGGGGCAGCAGATTAGGGGTTAACTACAATGTAGGTGGCGCCGATGTTGGGGGCAGCAGATTAGGAGTTAATAAGTATAATGTAGGTAGCGGCGGTGTCCGGAGCGGCAGATTAGGTGTTAATAATATAATGTAGGTGGCGACGATGTCGGGGTCGGAAGATTAGGAGTTAATAAAAGTAAGATTTGGGGTGTTTAGACTCAGGGTTCATGTTAGGGTGTTAGGTGTAGACATAAAATGTATTTCCCATAGGAATCAATGGGGCTGCGTTAGGAGCTGAACGCTGCTTTTTTGCAGGTGTTAGGTTTTTTTCAGCCGAAACTGCCCCATTGAATCCTATGGGGAAATCGTGCACGAGCACGATGCAGCCAGGATCACAACTCTATCAAAAGGCTCAAGGGAGTTTTTAAGAACAGAACCCGTAGAAAATCTGAGAAAGGAATATGAATTAATGGTGCAAAAGAATGCTAAATGGGACCTCCATGTCAGTACACTGACAGAGTATTAACGGGTGAGAAGGATCCCTAGAGGTCTAAGAATGAATACCTGCCCTACGTTATTGAAAACAAATAAAGAGTATTGTGATAAATTTGAATCAATACTCAATAAGTGTTCTTATGACCTGATGGTCCTGACTGTGGAATCGCTAATTAAAGAGATAGCGATACAAGATGAAAAGATACAAAAGAACAAAGATGAACTTACCAGAATACTAACATCAGAAGAAATGGAGACGTTGAAGAAACAAGTGGAAGGTAAAACCAGTGAACTCCAGAAGGTCATTAAGGAAAGAAAGAGGCAGAAATTCCAGCGTGACGAGACGGATTACCAGACGGGTAATGTTTATAAGTGGAGGAGCGGTTACCAAGGATACCGCAGTAACAATAGACGTCACAACACAAGAAAGACGAACCGGAACCAAGGGAAACTACCAGGTGATGCGGAAGCAGCAGCGACGTCACCCTCCGAGTCAGATGACTCATCCCCTTTAGATTCAGGCAGCGAAAGAGAGGCGGAAGGAAGCACCGCAAGAGGAGGGAGTGTAAGGAGATCGAGCCGGAGAGGCAGACAGTTCCGTGGGAGACAGCGTCCCTGAATAAAGAAAATAACACCGTGGATATGTTTACGGACACAGAGGGGGTAAGACCTAGGCACTCTTCTGTGCTAAATATATCAGGCAGAGACTTAACTATTGATGAACTGAATCTTCTAGAGAAAGGGCTGACTTTTTGCCCATATACAGAGACTAATTTCTTTCACCTTAATAAAGATTTGCAAAAGTTTTTCAGAAGTATTAAGTTAAAAATGTGGTTCAAACTTAATATGTATGAGCAACCGCTATCTAATGAAAGTGATACTGTTTGGTCATTGAAGGAACTAGCATTAAGAAAGAAAAGTGTATTTAACCCTTCTATAACTGAACATAGCGTTAATACCTTTATTGAATTGGTGGAAGGAGATATTGAGAAATTGAGGGCTAAAGAGAGTAAAATCAGTAAGAGCCATCATAGTAAATTAAAAGGATACAATCTGACTAAAGGGGAGTCTAAGGCTATACAGACCCTTAAAATAAAATCTAAAGAGGTCACTATTAAAAAAGTGGATAAGGGTGGAGCAACAATAATCCTTGACAGAAATTATTACATCAGAGAAATAGAGAGTCAATTAGGGGATAAAGAGACCTATAAAAAGCTTAACTATAATCCAATAGAAAATATTCAGAAAGAAATTGATAATATACTGAATAATGCATATAACAACAAACTAATTGATAAAAAATTGAAGGAATATTTATTCAACAAAGAACCCAGAAACCCAGTATTTTATACTGTGCTGAAAGTGCACGAGGATGCTAATAGACCCCCTGGGAGGCCAATAGTCTCTAGTATAAACTCAACTTTCACTAACATCTCTATTTTCCTTGACAAAATATTACAACCAGAGGTATTACTAATGTCTTCATATCTAAAAGATACAGGGGATTTTCTAAGTAAGGCAAAAAATCTATGCCTAGAGTCAGATAAGTTTTTACTTTACACAATGGACGTTAAGTCCTTATATACAGCTATTAAGCATGAAACAGGTATTGGTGTTATTAGAAAAATCCTTAAGATCAATAAAAAACACACAGAGCAACAAGTAGAATTTATTGAAGATTTACTTAGCCTTATTCTGTACTGGAATCACTTCATTTTTCAAGACGACTGGTATGTCCAGATTAAGGGAACAGCCATGGGGACCAACGTTGCCCCATCATATGCCAACCTTTACATGAATGAAATTGAGGAAAGAGTCATCTATGAAAATGAAAAGTTTATTACATATGGAGCCACTTGGTGGCGCTACATAGATGACGTGTTTGGCATATGGTGGGGCAACGTTGAGTCCCTAAATGAGTTTGTTAAAGAAATTAATATGGCTGTAAAAGGGCTAGAATTTTCTGTTGTTTACAGTGAAGAATCTGTCTCCTTTCTGGACACAAGGGTCAGTAAGGAGGGGAATAAGCTTACATTTGATCTGTATGTTAAAGAAACCGATAGAAACACACTATTGAGTTACGATAGCTTTCACCCTAAGACCCTTATAAATTCCCTACCGAAGAGCCAACTATTGAGAGTGGATAGAATAGTTAGTAATAGTGACATTAAGGAGAAGAGATTGAAAGAAATGGAACAAAAATTTGTAAATAGAGGATATCCACAGGCATTAGTTAAGGAACATCTAGGTAAATTAAAAGGAGGAAAGGAAACAAAAAATAAAAACACTAATGCAGATAGAATGGTTCTAGTTACACAGTATAACCCAAATAGTGAACAAGTATCACGTATAATAAAAAAGCACTGGCATATACTTAAAGAATGTAACAAGGGTATGGAAGTGTTTAAAAATCCCCCCTTATGGCATATAGGAGGGTGAAAAACCTTAGAGATCAATTAACCAGTACTGATATAGGGTCTAAAAAGAAGGAAACACAGACATTTTTAAGTAAAAAACAATTAGGATGTTACCCGTGCTTAGGGTGTATAAGTTGTAATTCTATGATAAAAGGTAAATATTTTTTTCACCCTAGAAAAGGGAAAAAAGATGAAATTAAAGAATTCTTTACATGTGAATCTACTTACATTATATACCTTATAAAATGTCCCTGTTCCCTAATTTATATAGGGGAGACGACCCATAAGGCCCGTGAAAGTCAACACAGGTCTAATATAAGATGTAAAAATTATGAAGCGCCTGTATCTAATCATTTCTTAAAATGTGGCCATCACATCAGTCAGCTGAGATGGCAGATAATAGATAGTGTCAAACAACAGAGAAGTGGCCTTGATAGAGAAAAACTCCTTAAAGGGACAGACAAGTCAAAATTAAACTTTCATGATTCAGATAGGGCATGTAATTTTAAACAACTTTCCAATTTACTTCTATTATCTGATTTGCGCAATTCTTTAGATATCATTTGTTGAAAAAATAGCAATGCACATGTGTGAGCCAATCACACAAGGCCTTTATGTGCAGCAACCAATCAGCAGCTACTGAGCATATCTAGATATGCTTTTCAGCAAGTGATATCAAGAGAATAAAGCAAATTAGATAATAGAAGTAAATTAGAAAGTTGTTTAAAATGACATGCTCTTTCTAAATCACGAAAGAAAAAATTTGGGTTTCATGTCCCTTTAAACAATGAGAAATGTATTGGATATATGAGTTGGAAAGTTTGGCACCAAAAGGCCTTAATAGGGAGTTTGACTGGTCTGTATTTTTGTAGATACTTTTGTAAAATTATTTGTAGATATCACTATGTATCACTGTGTCTAGCAACAAGTGAGAATTAGAATAGTGGTTAAATTGTATCCACACAATATATCTATTCAAAAACTGTTCAAGATAAGCAAATGTATTTTATATATGTTTTTAATATATTATGAGACTGCTATACATATTATTCACCTGTAGGTGGCAGCAGAGCCACATTGTTTGGTGGTTGGCGCGAAAATATGGCTTTAAAAGTATGCAGTTTGATAAGTTGTAAATAGCATGAATAAGAGTCTATAAGGCTCGAAACGTCGCTTGTTTTCTGTATTTTGGAATAAAGATTATATGAGAATTCATAGTGCTGTGGACAATCGTTGGTTTTACATTTGTGAAGTTGGGGAACAGGCAGATTCCCGGTCTGCACGGGCACTTACTCCACAAAGGTTGCTGTCTCCAGTGTGTATTGGATGTAACTTAGGTTAGGGTTTATTTTACAGGTAAATTTGTATTTATTTTAGCTAGGTAGTTATTAAATAGTTAATAACTATTTAATAACTATTGTACCTAGTTAAAATAAATACAAACTTGCCTGTAAAATAAAAATAAATCCTAAGATAGCTACAATGTAACTATTAGTTATATTGTAGCTATCTTAGGGTTTATTCTATAGGTAAGTATTTAGTTTTAAATAGGAATAATTTATTTAATTGTAGTTATTTTATTTAGATTATTTAAAATTATATGTAAGTTAGGGGGGAGTTAGGGTCAGACTTAGATTTAGGGGTTAATATATTTATTATAGTGGCGGCAACGTTGGGGGCGGCAGATTAGGGGTTAATAAGTGTAGATAGGTGGCGGTGACATTGGGGGCGGCAGATTAGGGGTTAATAAATATAATGTAGGGTTCGGTGATGTTGGGGCAGCAGATTAGGGGTTAACTACAATGTAGGTGGCCCCGATGTTGGGGGCAGCAGATTAGGGGTTAATAAGTATAATGTAGGTGGCGCCGGTGTCCGGAGCGGCAGATTAGGGGTTAATAATATAATGTAGGTGGCGACGATGTCGGGGTCGGAAGTTTAGGAGTTAATAAAAGTAAGATTTGGGGTGTTTAGACTCGGGGTTCATGTTAGGGTGTTAGGTGTAGACATAAAATGTATTTCCCATAGGAATCAATAGGGCTGCGTTAGGAGCTGAACGCTGCTTTTTTGCAGGTGTTAGGTTTTTTTCAGCCGAAACTGCCGCATTGAATCCTATGGGGAAATCGTGCACGAGGACGTTTAGCCAACTCACCGCTACCGTAAGCTGCGCTGGTATTGAGGTGAGATGTGGCGCTAAATTTTGCTTTCTGCTCACTTTTTAGAGGCTAACGCCGGGTTGAAAAAAACCTGTAATACCAGCGCTGTTTGTAGGTGAGCGTTGAGCATATACTGAGCGTTAGCACCGCACGGCTTTACCGACAAAACTCTTAATCTAGGTGATAGTCACAAACTTAGGAGCCTGTATAAGAAACTCAGCAAATTAACAAACAGTTCAAAGACAGAAAGGGTTTCTGATATTATCTCCATGCCATCAAGCTGAGACATCTAGAATCTGGATGAAAAAAACAGGACCTTGAAATAGAAGGTCCGGATGCAAAGGAAACAGAAAGACAAGAAACTGGACATCAGAACAAGATCTACATACCAAATTCTACAGGAACAAGCTGGAGCAATCAGACACAGTACCTGGGAAATTTGAGATACAACCGAGAAGCCATAATAACTGTCTCTGGGTGACCCCAAAGCTCTGGTATCTGATTGAACATAACCCGATGAAGAGACCTCTCTTCCAAATGGAAAGACTAATGACTGAGAAAAACTGCTTCCCAGTTGTCCAGTCCTGGAATATGAACAGCAGAAATCAGACAGCAATTAGCTTCTGCCCAGGAAAGAGTTTGAGATACTATCTCTATAACTAGGGAACGGTAAGTTTCTACCTGATGATTAACATAAGCTACAGATGAAACATTGTCTAACTGAAAACAGAGAAAAGATTGCCTTTTCAACAGAGGCCAACCCTGAACTTCCTGAAGGGCCTTGAATATAGCCCAGAATTCTTAAACATTAATAGATAACCTCGCCACCCGAGGAGACCAAACACCTCGTGCCTTCTGAGACCTCTAGAAGGCCTGCATCCTGAAAAAACTTGCTACTGTAGAGATTACAGACCAAGAAGGATGAAGAAAAGAAGCCGCCTGCATAAAAGAGCTAATAGTTCAGCCACCAAGACAGAAACAGACTTGTTCTGGAGTGTAAATGAGTCCTTAGAGCCTCTGGATTGGGGGCCACACCTACATGCAGACTTGGATGGGGGAGAAGACATCTTTGACTGCTTAGGCCTGTTCCAGATAAACTAATGGGCATTGACCCTGACAGCATTCTCCAGAGCATATAGAATGGCCTGGAATGTAGTTTTGCCGCCTTGCAAGCAGAGGGTTTAGTGCTCAAGCTCAGTTATAGGTGCTGAAGCATTTTGCAAATGCTATCCTATTTATTTCCAGATGGAATCAAAGGTACTTTGATAATGGGTGGAGGAAAAAGATTTCTGAGCCCTATTCTAACTAAAGGGACAAAAAACAAATCAGAGCTTTATAAATACCTTAGGACTTCTTGTCCTGAGGAAGAAAAGCTCCTTAACCCCCAGACACCGTAGAAATAATGGGAACCAAACCAAAACCAAATAAAATCTCTCCTTGTAAAGAAAGAGATAAAAATCTGGAAATAGAAATCATGTCAGCAGACCAAGATTCTAGCCATAATGCTCTTCTAGAAAGAACACCTGAATACAAACTCTAACATTAATGAATCAAGGAAGACATCAGAAATAAAAAAAGTATTTGCATATTTAAACAACATAAAAAGGCTTACAAAACTTCACTGGTAGAATCATAAGAAAACTGCACAGAAATACAATATATCCAAAAGAGCCACAAGAGCAATTGATAATATTGAACTGAAAATATAACTTGCTTGCAAATAAGCTCCCCTAAGGAAGGATTTAAACTTCCTATCTAAAGGGACTATAAAGAAAGAAGTATCTTCCAAAGGAATAGAGTAAAAATGGCCCCAACAACTTTTGGGAATAGATTCCCAAAGTCCAATAATAGAAGCTGGAAAATTATACAAATGCTTAAACCTTGCAGAAGGAAAAGTATGCCTGGCTTAGTCCAATCTCTGGATATAATCTCAGAAACTCCAACAGGGACAAGAAACACATCAAGGGATTTAACCAAGGGTTTAAAAAACAATATCCAAAATGTAATTGGTATATCCCTATCTACTTTAGGATTATTAACCTCTAAATAACTAAGCAAAATGTATCTAAAAAAAGAGGATGTATATGCTCAACATAAAATGAATAAAAGGATGTTTCAGTTTAATGATCAAAGGGAAACTCTTGATCAACGGAGAAACGCATCATCTGAGGACACATCAGGCTCATTACTAGAAACATTAAGCATAACAGGATAAGAACTAGTAGAAGGTCAATTCTGAACTGACCATTTACACTTAGTTGAAAGAGGCATGGCTACCAACAATTCAGAACTGTTGTTTGAATTCAATTCTTAATTCCAGGAGAAAAAGTAGTAGATTCCGCCTGTAAGGAACAAACAGAAAGAGCAATAATACCTTTTGAAGCAAGAACAGTAGTAGAATGGTCAGAATGCATTAAAACATTAATGCCTTTATTGCATAACATTGCTGAAGGAAATACCTTATAATATCCAAATAGCACAGCTTTAAAGGCAGATTTAGGGACAAAATAATAAGGCTCCATAACTGCAAAAAAAGAATAATAAATGTAAATGCAGAAAACATAAATTTAAAAGATAATATCCCCATTAAAAGAGCTATTGAAGAAAGGGAGAGGCAAGCGTCAAACTTACATCATATTTAATAGAAAAGAGCGCCAAAAAGTAAACGATCACGCCGATGCACGCAGAACTGAAGGCCAGCATGCGTCAACATGAGACAACATGGGTCAAAAATGTACCTGTGAGAAAAACTAGCAGTTGGCAAAATATGTGCGTGAAAAACACTGAATGGCTAAAAATAAGGATGCACGTGAAAAAAATGATGCAGTGAACAAACTAAACAGATTATTTAAAAGGGGAAAATATCAAGTAACAATATACATATAACTGTCCCAAGGCTATGTACATATATAAAAATATATATAGTGATAACCTAAACAGCTTATAGAGTAGCAAGTAAATAAAAATATAGTACTCTGTTACTGGAGGAAACCAGTAGGAAGCCAAGACCAGTGTTGAAACATAAAAACATAGGAAATGGAATAGGAGTACATATCGATGAACCAAAGCGCAGAGACAAAGGACAAGTACCCGCAAACCACATGGCAAGGCTTGTGACTAAATCCCCACCGGTGGAAAATATGTCACTTCCAATACTACAAATACATCCCTGAAACAAGCAACAAGGGGAAACAGGCCTCAACATGATCTGGGAACCCCTCTCTCTGAAGAATCAACTGCACATCTTCATTCTTCCAGGTGAGGTGAGAGGGGTTTATAGAGTTCTTAGGACTCTCACCACCTGTATGAAAGAAAATACAGATTTGCATGGCATTTGACTAATGCACAATATGAAAAACTTATATAGTGGAAAGAACTCCTTGTGCTCTTATCTGGATATGAAGAAAGATTTATCAGCTAGTATTATTTTTATTAAAATAAAGTTTTACTCCTATGGTAAAATGGATATAGTGTGCTATGTTTGAACTAAGCTCTCTTTTCCAAAAGAAGAATCAGCCAATGAAAAAAGATTATCAACAAGAGAGAGAGAGAGAGGGGGGGGGGGGTTAGAAAAGCAACTATACACATTGTTCACTGATCCTAGAAGATTATTGTTGCTTCTCCAGTGGTGAAGCTCCTACAGGCCGAGTGGTAGAAGCTGTACAGTCTCTAAATGAAATAAAGATTGCCCAGTAATTTGGACCAGGACTGTACCTTTTGATGGAATTTGACTACATGAAAGTCTTTCTCTGTGAAAAAGAGGTGGTGTTATAATAGGAGTAAATTAGAAATCTGCTTAAAATTGCATGTTCTATCTGAATCATGAAAGTTTAATTTTGACTATACTATTCCTTTAAGAATAATGCTGGATACAGACTTGAACCTAATAAAGTTTATAATTAGGCATATGATTGCACCTAAACAGGCAAGGTACACATAGAACAAAATTTAATGTCTGGGGTTAGCTGTGCAAATCTTTTATTCAGAAGAAAATTGTATCTGTAGAGGACACAAATGAGCTAAAGAGAGCTGCACGTTTGTAGTATTAAAAAATATCAGTATATCAGTATCTTTATCATGGTACAACTAGTCATCACTTTATAACATGATTCATTTTATACTAAATCGTCACATTTTATGGAAACCCATCACAACATATTTAAATTATCACTTTAATGAATTTTCATATACAGAGTGGCACATTTAATTTAAAAGAAATATCACAAAATATTTTTAAATTCACAATTCCGTTCACTCTCTTTGATCATCATCATCAGTTCACTTCATTCTCTCTATCACCTTGCAGTCAGTAGTTCCCATTTGATTTACACATACTTTAATATAAGTTGATCACTTATAATACTGAAAATAAAACGAGGTATTAGATTTAATAGCTATATAACTTTTATAATAATTAATATTAACTTATTCCAACAACCAGCATACCTTACTATATAGGATTTTTTCAGCAGCAGTGACAATATAATACTGTCACAATTCCTACAATTATTTCCCTTTAATATAGGCAATATGATAAATAGGAGAAAATAAACATGTCCCAAGGGCTACACTATGAGAGGCTCATATAAGGATTTTTAAAGGGTATGATTCATCATGACGTCACGAATAGACATGACATTTGCCTTTTGCAAAAGCCTGAACCCGGCGAAACATGTTAAGGGGGGAGAGGGATAATGGGAACCCTTTTCAATAGAACAATAAAGTAGTTAGGAGCACCAAGCGAGTGGGGTTTTAAAATCACTATTTTATTATTAAATACAAAGTAAAAATAAAGGGTACAATGCCCTAGGTGAAACCTAAATAACAGGAGGCAAGTGAAACAATGGCTGACATGTTTCGGCTCTTGGCCGTACTCGTAGCCCATGTGTAAAATCTTTCACACACACACCTTTAAAAACAATTGCTGCTTTTCGATAGGAGTAGAGGAACACACCTTCTAACAATTTCTCCTATCAAAACAACCCTTGTGTTGCGTCAACTCAATTTAACTTTACCCCGCTCTGTGTACGGGGATATAAAACTAACACATGATTTACTTAAAGGGACCCATAGACTGTTACCCTAAACTATGTCCTAATATAGATTAAGTTAAACCGTTACACCTATGTAGCAAGAAACCAAAAATTATTAACTGTAACATTAGTAATTAACATCTTTCATGCTTTATTAACACACAGGAAGCTACTGTATAGTGTTATGGTTAAATGGTCTCCTACCAAAAACACCTGTAGGATACAGGGAAACCTAGCAAATGAATACTTCCTGCTCTAATTGTAACCCACTTCAAAGACTGGGACTGGCCATTAGCTACAAACTGTAGAGGGGGGGACGATATTGACACTTCGTTCTTCTGGGTGGAGACCAATTGTCAATGGCATCGGATCCTTGCTAGAACACTTATCTGAGTGGGTAGATGGTATTTTGCAGCTTCTAGTGGTAGAACTTTGGAGCTACCTTTCTGATACTAAACACATCCTTAATCTACTATCAGCAGTAGTTTGGAAAAAAGAACTATAGGTGGCTCACGGTTGATGTGTGGTCATTATATTCCACAATACCACATGATAAAGGATTGACTGCAAGTTCTTTTTGGACAGAAAGTTCAGTGAGGATGGAACATTTGTGGAATATGTAGTCGGGGTCATCAAATTTCTTCTTACACACAATTATTTCGAGTTTGGGGGGGGAATTCTTTCTCCAGAGGCGTGGGACGGCTATGGGGGCAACATTTGCCCCCTCCTATGCCAAACTTTTTATGGGTTGGTGGGAGCTGTTCCACGTCTTTGGAGAAATGAACCCCCTCAGGCGAGAGATTTTGTGGTATGGGCGCTTTATAGACAACCTGCTTTTCATTTGGAAGGGCACAGAGGAGAGCATGTGTGCATTTGTAGCCTACCTCAATGAGAATGAGGTTGGCATTAGCTTCACTTTTGAGTCACATGAAACAGAAATACATTTTCTTGACCTCACTCTCATGGGTACCTCAGATAGAGGTATAGAGTCCAAGATCTATTGTAAGCCAATATCAGGCAATTCTTTACTCCATGCCTCTAGCTGTCACCCTCAAAGAGTATTCGAGGGAGTGGCAAAAGGACAGTACATACGTTTAAAAAGAAATTGCACAAGCAACATAGAGTACGAGAGGCAGGCGGATGACTTAACAGTAAGATTTAAAGAGAGAGGGTATAAGCACTCTTCCATTCAGAAAGCAAAAAACTAATCAAGACATTGGATAGGGACACCCTTCTCAAAAGGTCTAAACGTAAGCAGACTAGTGAATTAGAGAGGCCCGATAACAAGGTATTGTTTATCACTGAATACTCCCAACAATATCCCCATATCTGCGAGATAGTGAGGAAGCATTTCCCTTTGATTGCAGCAGATGATGGCCTACAGGGGGCAGTGGAGGGTGTAATTAGATTTGCTTACAGGAAGGGTTTGACTATTGGAAATATTGTAGCACCCACGAGGCTTAAGGACACGGTTGTAGATAATTCAGCCTGGCTCAGAATGAAGGGAATGTATCGTTGTAACAACATGACCTGTGTGGCCTGTGCCAAAGTACTTATCGGCAGCAGCTTCAAATCATTGGTTACAGGGGAAACATTCCATATTAAAACCTGCCTCAATTGTCGCTCCACCTACATTGTGTATGTCATTTCTTGCATACAGTGTGGCCTTCAATATGTGGGTCTGTCCACCCGAGAACTCGGGTTAGGATTAAGGAGCACTTGGGAGACATCAGAGCAGGCACACTTACTACCCCACTGGTGAACCATTTTGCTAGGTTCCATGATAAAGATGTGACTCACTTCAGATGGAACCTAATTAAGAGGGTTTATAAAGTGAAGTCAGGTGTCAGTAGATCAAGAAAATTGGCAGAGAGAGAGGCCTTCTGGATATTCAGAATGAGGACTAGAATTCCAGAGGGCCTGAACTCTGAATTTGACCTTATTAATTTTTGGTAACACAAAGGTTCTAAATGAGGGTCCACCCAGAAGAACGAAGTGTTCTAGCAAGGATCCGATGCCACTGACAATTGGTCTCCACCCAGAAGAACGAAGTGTCAATATCGTCCCCCCTCTACAGTTTGTAGCTAACGGCCAGTCCCAGTCTTTGAAGTGGGTTACAATTAGAGCAGGAAGTATTCATTTACTAGGTTTCCCTGTACCCTACAGGTGTTTTTGGTAGGAGGTAATTTGACCATAGCACTATACAGTAGCTTCCTGTGTGTTAATTAAGCATGAAAGATGTTAATTACTAATGTTACAGTTAATGATTTTTGGGTTCTTGCTACATAGGTGTAACGGTTTAACTTAATCTATATTAGGACATAGTTTAGGGTAACAGTCTATGGGTCCCTTTAAGTAAATCATGTGTTAGTTTTACATCCCCGTACACAGAGCAGGGTAAAGTTAAATTGAGTTGACGCAACAGTTGACATTCGCATCCCTCCAGGCAGTTGGTAGTAACCATTGGGATAAGCACAGTCCCAGGAATAGTGATGCTGGAGCATGGAGGAGGAGAGGAGCGAATAGCTGCGTCACTTAGCAACATAAGGCTGAGTGAAAGAGGGGGAGGATTTTGACATCACAAGGGTTGTTTTGATAGGAGAAATTGTTAGAAGGTGTGTTCCTCTACTCCTATCGAAAGGCAGCAATTGTTTTTAAAGGTGTGTGTGTGAAAGATTTTACACATGGGCTACGAGTACGGCCAAGAGCCGAAACATGTCAGCCATTGTTTCACTTGCCTCCCGTTATAGAGTTTTCATCTAGGGCATTGTACCCTTTATTTTTACTTTTGTATTTAATAATAAAATAGTGATTTTAAAAACCTACTCACTTGGTGTTCCTAACTACTTTATTGTTCTATAATGCGGATGCTGTTTGGCCAATAGTGAGCACGGACGAGTTGGTGGGGTCCTGCAGGGGAAACTAATCAAACATCCGTGCATATCACCCCAAGGGTAGTGAATGAAGGTCTGAACAAGAGACAGCCCACGTAAGTGGATTGAGCACAGCACAGAGGGCACTATACGGACCGCTCACTACAACGTTTCCAGCACTTCATTACAGATCTGGGAGAGAGTTACAGAAGATACAAAGGGAGTCCCGTCCTTAAAGGGAAATGTCATTGTGAGTAAGCTGTTTTCGTTTATATTGCTGGAGTGTAGTTGTGAACTTTGAATGTTAATCTTCTCCATATTAAACACAGCACTCACATTTGTACAGCCTTGCTAATCTCTCATGAGGGAAGCTTTTTGGGATAAGTGAACACAGAGTTTTCAGGAATGGTGGATTTCGGGCAGTGATTGATGACTAAGTTGTCTATTATTAAATAATATTATATTGCATATTTTACATTTGAAAATGTAAGGGGTGATTCGCCCCAAGGTGGACATTGCACATGCAGGCCTGATCAAAGATTACATTTTGTACATTCCAGTGTGTGAGTCCTTCCTCCCCCCCCCCCCTTACCGTTTTTTTATAACCCTTTTTAATAATTGTGCAAAGATTTTGGCTTAATTTATTTTGACCGGATACCTTGCTGGCTAATATAGGGCTAGATTACAAGTGGAGTGCTAGTTTATCGCCCGTTTGCGGGCGCACAATAAATAATCAGCAATTACAAGTTATTGGTTATTGCTACTATGAGCTTGTGGTAGCAATTAGCGCTTATAAAATTAACCAGTGATCAGATCTCTGGTTACTTTTATAAATGTGCCCCAAATGCCCCCACAATACAGTGTTGTGTATTTTAAATGTATGCTTTCCAGATAAATTCCTTTCCTTCCTGGCAGGGAGAGTCCACGACTTAATTCCTCACTGTTGGGAAATAGAACACCTGGCCACCAGAAGGAGGCAAAGGGACCCCAGCCAAATTTTTAATCATCCCTCCCACTTCCCCTATCCCCCAATCATTTTGCCGAGGGAACAAGGAAATGGAGGAGAAACATCAGGGTATAAAGGTGCCAGAAGAAATAATATAAAAAAGGAGCCGCTCAACAAAATAAATTATGGGCGGGGTCGTGGACTCTCCCTGCCAGGAAGGAAAGGAATTTATTTGGTAAGCATAAATTATGTTTTCCTTCCATAAGGCAGGGAGAGTCCACAACTTTATTCTTTATTGTTGGGAAAACTATACCCAAGCTCCAGAGGACACGGGAGAAAACAAAAAAGAGGCGGACCCTATTCTGAGGGCAACACAGTCTGCAAAACTTTTCTCCCGAAAGCTGCTTCAGCCAAAGCAAACACATCAAACTTGTAAAATTTAGAAAAAGTGTATAAGGAGGACCAGGTAGCCGCCTAGAGGCTTTGTTCTTAACAGCCCAGGAGGAAACCACTCCTCTAGTGGAATGAGTCATTATCCTTTCAGGATCGCCCCACTGTCTCATACGCTAAGTGGATGACACTCCGCAACCAGAAAGATAGGGAAGTCATAGTAGCCTTCTGCCCCTTACGCTTCCCCGAATAGAGGAAAATTGTCTGAATTCCTTAGTAGCCTGAAGATAGAACTTTAAGGCACGAACTACATCTAGACTGTGAAGCAACCGTCACTTCGCTAAAGAAGGTTTAGGACACAAAGAAGGAACAACAATTTCTTGATTAATGTTACGATCCGACACCACCTTATGGAGGAACTCTAAATTAGTACTTAAAACCGCCTTATCAGCGTGGAAAACAAGATAAGGAGGGTCACATTGCAAAGCAGAAATCTCAGAAACTCTGTGGGCAGAGGCAATAGCCAACAAAAATTTTTCCAAGAAAACAATTTAATGTCAACAGTATGCATAGGCGCAAACAGAGCCTGCTGCAAAACACTAAGAACAAGTATGAGGCTCCAAGGCGGAGCCGCAGATCTAAACACAGGTCTGATCCTAGTCAGAGCCTTAACAAAGGACTGCACATCCAGATGCTCAGCCAAGATCTTGTGCAGTAGCACCGACAGGGCCTATATCTGTCCCTTCAGGGAACTAGCAGATAGACCCTTCTCCAGTCCATCTTGGAGAAAAGATAAAATTCTGGCAACCTTAACCTTATGCCAGGAAAAGCCATGCTCTTCACACCAGTACAAGCAAGTCCTCCACACTTTATGGTAGATACGACGAGTAACTGGCTTACAAGCTTGAACCAGAGTGTCGATAACACTCTCAGAAAACCCTCTCTTGGCTAAGACTACGCATTCAATCTCCCCACAGTCATCCTCAGAGAATCTAGATTTTGATGAACGAAGGCACCCTGTATCAGCAGATCTCTGCGACAAGGTAACCACTGAGCAGATGAGGACATCCCCACCAGATCCGCAAACCACGACCTTTGCGGCCAAGATGGCGCAATCAGATTCACTAATGCTCATTCCTGCTTGATGCGAGCCAACACATGAGGGATAAGCGGTAATGGAGGAAAAAAGTATATGAGTCTGAACCTCCATGGTACTGATATGGCATCTATCAGTTCCGCCTGAGGATCCTTCAACCTCGACCCGTACCTGGGTAGCTTGGTATGGAGGCGGGATGCCATGAGATCTATCTCTGGCATCCCCCACTCGCTGCATATCTCTGTAAACACCTCGGGTGGAAAGACCATTCCCCTGGGTGAAATGATTGCCTGCTGAGGAAGTCTGCTTCCCAGTTGTCCACACCTGGAATGTGGATCGCTGACAGCGTACATCTGTGAGTCTCCGCCCACTCTAGTATCTGAGATACTTCTCTCATCGCCAAGTGACTTCTCGTTCCCCCCTGATGGTTGATGTAGGCAACCGAGGTTATATTGTCTGATTAGAATCTGATAAACTGTGACGAACCAAGAAGGGACCAAGCCCCTTGAGGCATTAAAGATTGTCCAGAGTTCCAATATATTGATCGGCAGGGAGGAATCCTCCTGAGTCCACAGCTCTTGCGCCTTCTTGGCACCCCAAACAGCTCCCCAGCCGGAAAGGCTTGCGTCCGTAGTCACAATATCCCAGGGCAGTCTCAAGAAGCATGTGCCTTGGGACAGATGATCTGGACAGAGCCACCAAGAGAGCGAGTCTCTCGACAGGTTGTCCAGCACAATCTGTTGAAACAGATCTGAATGGTCGCCGTTCCATTGCCTCAGCATGCATAGTTTTAAGAGTCTGAGATGGAATCTGGCAAAGGGAATGATGTCCATACAGGACACCACAAGTCCGGTCACCTCCATACACTGGGCCACTGAGGGTCTCAAGGAGGCCTGGAGGGCAAGTTAAGCAGTAGTTAGCTTGCAACGTCTCTAATCTGTGAGAAATATTCTCATGGAGTCTATTATTGTCCCCAGTAAATTCACCCTTGTACTTGGAGTAAAATAACTATTTTCCAAGTTTATCTTCCATCCATGTGATCGAAGAAGACCGAGAAGAGACTCTGAGTGTTCTTCTGCTAGACGAAAAATGGTGGCTGTACCAAGATATCATCCAGGTAAGGCGCTACTGCAATATCTCATGTTCTGGAAATGGCTAGAAGAGCCCCCAGAAACTTCAAAAATATCCTTGGAGCAGTAGCAAGGCCAAACCGAAGGGCTATGAACTGGAAGTGCTGGTCCAGAAAGGCAAACCTCGGGAACTGAAAATGCTCCCTGTGAATCAGAACCTGAAGGTATGCATCCTTCAGGTCTATGGTGGTCATAAACTGTCCTTCATGAACTAGGATTGACCGGATTGTCTCCATTTTGAAAGCGGGAACACTCAGAAACTTCTTTAGGCACTTTAAGTCCAGAATTGGACGAAAATTTCCCTCCTTTTTTGGAACCATGAAAAGGTTTGAATAAAACCCCAAACCTCTTTCTGTTGTAGGTACCTAGACAATTACTCCTAGAGAGGAGAGATCCCGTACGCAACCTAAAAAGCTAGTTCTCTTTTCTGGTTTTGTATACAGTCTGGAGAGTAGGAATCAGCCCCTGGGCAGATGAGATTTTAATCCTATCCGGTATCCGTGAGATACAATCTTCAGGACCCAAGGGTCCTGTACATCCTGGAACCAAGCATCTGAAAAAAAGAGACAGTCGGCCCCCTTCTTGATCCGATTTCGGATCGGGGGCTGCCCCTTCATGCCGATTTTTGCTCGGCGTGCTTCTTAGTCTGTTTGGACTTATTCCAGGACTGTGCCGGTTTCCAAGTACTCTTGGGCTGTTCGGACTTGGGTGAGGACTGTTGTCGTCGTGATTTGTCATAACGAAAATTAGACAATTGCCGTCCTTTAGGCCTATTTGTCTTATTCTGCGGTAGGAAGGTACCTTTCCCTCCGGTAACCATAGAAATAATGAAGTCCAGCCCTGGACTGAATAAAATCTTCCCCTTGAAAGGAAGAGAAAGGAGTCTGGAATTAGAAGTCATATCCGCAGACAAAGACTTCAACTAGAGAGTCTGGCGGGCTAGGACCACAAAGCCAGAAGCCTTTGCATTTTGGTGAATTATCTTCATATTCGCATCACAGATGAAGGAGTTAGCAATTCTCAGAGCTTTAATTCTCTCCTGAATATCCTCGAGGGGAGTCTCCACCTCAATGAGCTCTGACAGAGAGTCGCACCAGTAGGTAGCTGCTCCAGCAACCACGGCTACAGCTGCCACCGGTATAAATAAAAATCCTGTATGTTGAAACATCTTCCTCAGAAAAGTTTCCATTTTCTTATCCATAGGCTCTCTAAAAGAAGATCTATCCTCCAGAGGGATAGTAGTACACTTAGCCAGCGTAGAAGTAGCGCTATCCATCTTAGGGATGGGGCCCTACAAATCTAATTGAGTGTGAGGGACCGGGAATAATACTTTAAAAGTAGACGAGGGAGAAAAAGAAGTTCCTATTCTTTCCCATTCGTTACTAATAATGTTCACCATCTTAACTGGCACAGGAAAAGTCAGAGGGACCTTCCTGTCTTCATAAACTCTGTCTAATTTAGCTATCTTAGGTTCCTCAGGGAGTTTAGCCTCTGGAACCTCTAGTGTAGACAGAACCTCCTTAAATAAAAAATGCAGATGCTCAATTTTAAATCTAAAGGAGGGTTCCTTCGCTGAAGGAGGTTTAGAAACTGAAGTTCACCCTCTGAAGCTACAGAGGTTAACTCATCCTCGGATAGCTGGGACATAGTAGCTAAATCCAACAAATATTTAGATGACTCTAGGTCAGGAGAACTATGTTTAACCTTTCTCTTATATTTGCTAGAGGGAGGTAAGGCACTCAGGGCCGCAGACACCGCTGATTGTAACTGCACGGTAAAGTCCAAAGGAAAAAAGCCCCCTCCAGATAGAGAATGAGTTGAGCTGCGGGGAACTGCATGTGGAGTGGGTAGTGTAGAAAGGGTAGTAATCTCTAGGGACACAGATTCCTGAGAGGTAGACGGCTCAGGGGGGCTAATAGCGCTATGAGTATTAGCAGGCTTGTCTCCCTTCTTAGACTTTAGAACAGTGGTTAGGCAAATGGAACAAAATTGAGCAGGCGGCAAACCACGGCCTCCTCACAATATAAACAGGAATTATTCATCAGTACAGAAGGAGCAGAACCTTCTAATGCAGTATCAGAGTCTTCCATAGCTAAGCTATATTCACAGAAGGACAGACAAAAAAAAACCTTTTATTAAAAAATAACGGCACCTTTATAATCCCAATGGCTGGGGCGCTCACCACCTCCTAGACCTAAACAGCTAACGGTGAAATGCTCTCCTTAGGAGTGATGTCCACAGCAGGATTGTAGGAAAAATAAAAGACTGCACCCGGTCACGTGGTGTGTAGGACGGGACTTCCCCTGCTATGAAAAAGACGCTAAGCTATTATGAGCTGCGCAACACTCAAAAACAAAAGTGAAACCTGTTTGTTCCAAACCAAAAGCACACAGTCTATGAGCCTGAAAAAACTCTCACATTAAAGCAGTTTTAAATAACCCCTTGCTATTCAAATAATCTCCCTGAAGGAGATATTAACCCTTGATCCTATTGAGGCATAAAGGAGCCACACTGTGACCCTGTATAGTAAAAGTGTATATATAAAAACGGTCTTACCCTCCAGGATCTATGCTGTGGAACAGGCACAGCCTCTCAAGTGTGACAGTCTTGCAGCCACGCTCTGACATGGACTTGAGTGTGTCACAGCAAGCAGTGAAACTCGTCAACACTGATTGCTCAGGAGCTGCCAGGCGACAGTCTGGATGGGCTCGCAGAAATACTTTCCCTGCATCTCCAGACTCTAACTTTCATCAATATTCTAACTTAGAGGTTGACATGATTACTTACAACTCCAGTCCTTTCTTGAAGGGAACATAGTCTATACAGGGACTATCCAAATCTTCTGACACTTCTCTGCCACCTTCTATAGTGACGAAAGGCAAAGAATGACTGGGGGATAGGAGGAATGGGAGGGATATTTAAGCCTTTGGCTGGGGTGTCTTTGCCTCCTCCTGGTGGCCAGGTGTTGTATTTTCCAACAGTAAGAAATGAAGTTGTGGACTCTCCCTGCCTTATGGAAGGAAATACAAATTGTAGCATTTTTATTTTTTAATAAAATAACTGCACCAGGCAGTTTTGGGGGCTAAAGTTGGTGGGTGTGGGGTGTTTGAAAAAAATGGCACTGAAAAGTGCCTTTACATTGCGTTCTATGGGAACTGTGTGTTAACTGTAAAAATATATGTATATGCTTATATACATATATATTTATGTGTTAATAAGTGTATTGCTGCGTGACTTACCCTCTTCACTGAGCTTTAGTTCCGTGCTGTGTATGACAGAATCCGAACGAGGCTCCCATTGGAGCCTATGGAATAGCACTCTAAGGAGCACAATGCTTCCCAGCAAATGTGAAAGCAAGCTCGCTTCGCATTGAAGTAAACTTGTAATACCAGCGCACATTAGCGTGCACTGGTATTACTCAGTGGAGTGCAAATATTGCTTTATCACTAATCTGGCCCATAGTGAGAAGGTGAAGAGAGTACACCACTCTGGTGAAATTTACAGATCCAATAATATTGCGTAGTAAAATCTAGATTTGATCATAACTAAAACTAAAAAAAACGGTAGTGAATATAATTCATGGTATGCCAGTTTTAAGTTGGTAAAGGACAAATATGTGAAAATAAAATATTATTAAATAAAGACATACAGTGGACGGTTTGCATACTTATAAATGCACCCTCACAGAGTAATCAGCAGTAATTTACAGATAAATGTATTACACATTTGATTATAGTTATCAACTAAATGGTGATACATAGGATCCATAATAATATAACTATATGTTAACACACATTATGATTTTGCTATACTTACAAGTCTAACTATATATTTAATCTGAATACTTACCTGCTTAGGAAAAAACTATTTTACTCATAAAATGTGTTTTCCTATTCAAACAGGTATACAGTGTTTCTACCAAACTTAAGATCGGTCTAGACCTATTAGAATATTGCAATAGTGTTGCCATATATTGTAACGTTTACCTAATACAATTTAAAGGGTTTATTTCTTCTACCATATGATGACAATATAGTGTAATTCTTATACACTCATTGTATCTGATCTATGATTATAAAGTGTACTAAGTTACTTTCAACATTTGCTCAGATTCATCTAGACCTATTAATGATAGAACATTGCAATATTGTTGCCATATAATGTAACATTTTTAGCACTGTTGTGTAAATATGTTTATGTAACACAGACTAAAGAGATTATCTTTCCAACCACTGGATGGCAGTATAGTTTTATGTCTGTAAACGTTCCATAACAGTGTGACAATAATAACAACCATTTATTATGGTTGGTTACCTTTACACAAGTGAGGGCATAGCAGGAATAGATTAATTTGGAAAAAAAACCAGGAGGTGGTCACAATATTTTCACTCAGATATTTTGAATATAATGGATTGAAAACCCATATAATAATTGTTGTTTGTAGCAATTGAGTGATTAAGAGATCATTCACTCTCACAAAGATAACTTATTATTTATGCATGGAGGAGTCTCATTTTTTTAAAAATTTCACAACCCATTTTTAAATATCCAAATAAAGATTTTTGCTTTAAACACATAAGGATTTCTATAATGAAGAGGACCCTGGGTGCTTAAAAGGGGTATCCTTTTGTAGTTACTAAAACAAGAAAATGTAATGAGAGCTGCAAACTAAGAGGGCATCATTCTAAAGAACAAGCTACTAAGCATTGTTTATTCCCAGATGTGCACTCCTCTCTATTGGGGATCTGTCACACTATTGGTTATGAAGGAATCAAGCCATGGAGCCAATGCCTTAGACAGATATAGCTACATCTTCATTTACGCGGCTCATAAGCATTTAAAAAATACATCTGTGGTTAGCTGTGGCTGGCACCACACTGGCATATTTGTTATATTAAAAAGCTGGAGGGCTGGACAAGTGAGTGGAATCTAAAACATAGAAACATACAAAGTTAAATTAGCACTTTACTGACAGAACTAAAAGAGAAAAGGGATTTGGAAATTATTATTTACGATGATTTGAAGCTTGTTAAATAATGCTGTAGTACAGCAGTAAAATAAGTAAGGCATTGTTGGAAACATTATTAGTATCACAATAAGTGAGGTTCTCATTCCACTTTACAGATCATTAGTTAGGCCTTATCTTTAACCACTTAAGGACCGCGCTATTTCCAGTGACCAGAAGTGAACCGCACTGTATATTAAAAAGGAAACCCTTAACGACCGGCGACTTACATATGTCACAGTTGTTAAGGGGTTAATATTGTATACAACTATGGAGAATATAGTTGAATTTAAATACAATAAAATGTCTTCAAAGAAGGGCTACGAAAATGTACATTGCCTAAAAAATAAACCATAGAAGCAAAGACTTAAACTGATGGTAAACTTTACTTAATCAAATGCCATATATGTAAACTTTTCCATTAAAAAAAGTATATGTGGGGGGGGCGGAGCTGGCCGCAAAATGGAGAGGACACGCTTTTGCTAAGCTCCGTGATCACAGACTAATAATCTCTACTAAATAGATATCTAAAAAGCCAATTTTGCCTCTAAATATCCCTGTACACGCCTGATCATGCTAGGAGCTCAGAGACTTGACGTTTATCACTGGATCCAGCTGATTACTTAGCCTACGCTCCCGATGACCTGCTGGCCCACATGGCGCATCCCGTATCAGCCTAGTCACACAAGAGGCCCTCATTCAACCCGGACATGCCTCTACATTGACTAGAGGCCAAACGTATAATAAGGGGCCAGTTCTTACCATCGTTCCTCACGGATTCTGCCTAACTTGACTTGCGGGGTGCTCAAGTATAAGAATGGCATTAATTACACAGACAGCAATAAAGTTACCTAAGATGATGCATATGCCTATGGCAGCACAGTTTGCTGACACACAAGCAGCCCTGGAGAAAGATAGCTGCATTATCCCGGGAGGTACTCTGTCCCTGGTGGCTCTGTGGGAGGATGCGGCCGGCCCCTCAGAGATCTGATGCAATCTCACACCAGATGCGCTGATTCCTGAGTTGGAGACAATGAGAGAAGCTGGAACAAAAGGATCTACAGTGTAACTAACCATGAAAACCCCTAGACGCAGGTATACATCTTGGGACTGGCATCTTCTCATTATCCTTTTGGGTCCTGTAACTAACTTCACAGTGGATCTCACGAAGAGTCACTTGATCCAATTTGTGTCCTGGACTGAGCTTGTACAGAATTTGACTTCTCACTATAAACTTGGGATCAGTTAAAGACAGCAGCTACTTTGTTCTCATATAGTTCGGATAATAGATGTGGATATTTTCCTGGTCAGACCTCTGTAGTTGAATTAATAATGTTTTTTTTTTTAATATTTTTTTTTTATTGAGGTAAAGTTGTGGCGGACAAACATACGGCTAGATTTAGAGTTCTGCGTTAGCCGTCAAAAGCAGCGTTAAGGGGTCCTAACGCTGCTTTTGGCCGGCCGCTGGTATTTAGAGTCAGGCAGGAAAGGGTCTAACGCTCACTTTAAAGCCGCGACTTTTTCATACCGCAGATCCCCTTACGCCAATTGCGTATCCTATCTTTTCAATGGGATCTGCCTAACGCCGGTATTTAGAGTCTTGGCTGAAGTGAGCGGTAGACCCTCTACCGACAAGACTCCAACCGCAGAAAAAAGTCAGTAGTTAAGAGCTTTCTGGGCTAACGCCGGTTTATAAAGCTCTTAACTACTGTGCTACAAAGTACACTAACACCCATAAACTACCTATGTACCCCTAAACCGAGGTCCCCCCACATCGCCGCCACTATAATAAATTTTTTTAACCCCTAATCTGCCGACCGCACATCGCCGCCACCTACATTATCCCTATGAACCCCTAATCTGCTGCCCCTAACATCGCCGACACCTACATATTTATTAACCCCTAATCTGCCCCCCCCAACGTCGCCGCTACCTACCTACACTTATTAACCCCTAATCTGCCGACCGGACCTTGCCGCCACTATAATAAATGTATTAACCCCTAAACCGCCGCACTCCCGCCTCGGAAACCCTATAATAAATAGTATTAACCCCTAATCTGCCCTCCCTAACATCGCCGCCACATAATTTCAAGTATTAACCCCTAATCTGCTGACCGGACCTTTGCCGCTACTCTAATAAATGTATTAACCCCTAAAGCTAAGTCTAACCCTAACACCCCCCTAAATTAAATATAATTTTAATCTAACGAAATAAATTAAATATTATTAACTAAACTATTCCTATTTAAAACTAAATACTTACCTGTAAAATAAACCCTAATATAGCTACAATATAACAAATAATTATATTGTAGCTATTTTAGGATTTATATTTATTTTACAGGCAACTTTGTATTTATTTTAACTAGGTACAATAGCTATTAAATAGTTATTAACTATTTAATAGCTACCTAGTTAAAATAATTACTAAATTACCTGTAAAATAAATCCTAACCTAAGTTACAATTAAACCTAACACTACACTATAATTAAATTAAATAAATTAAATAAATTACCTACAATTACCTACAATTAAATAAACTAAACTAAATTACAAAAAAAAACCCCACTAAATTACAAAAAATAAAAAAAGATTACAAGAATTTAAGCTAATTACACCTACTCTAAGCCCCCTAATAAAATAACAAAGCCCCCCAAAATAAAAAAATTACCCTACCCTAATCTAAATTACAAAAGTTAAAAGCTCTATTAACAGCCCTTAAAAGGGCTTTTTTTTTTTTGTAAATATTTTTTTATTGAGGCATAAAGAAAATACAATTGAAAGCATCATTTGCTTCAGGAGCAGAATAATAACCATAGTCAAGGAAAATAAAGAATACACAATACTATTACCGCTATGTACTGTATACATAAGTGGGTACTTCATAATCATATTAGTCAAGCGGCAAGTCGCAAAGATTAGACTATAAACAAATATAACAAATGTTAGATAACTGAACCCCATTTTTTTTTAACTGTATAGAGAAGTTCCCCTCATACTTGCATAAAGTGTAACACATATTACCCCTGTTAAGCTCTAGCAGCCTATCTTGGACTGCTGAAATTATAGAGAGGAAGATATCTGGGGGCATGTAGGGGAAAAAGATAAAAGGGCCACTTTTGGACCCGCAGGACAGTAATTGAACAAGTTAGGTAAAAATTAAATTGAGAAGGAAACCCTCATTACTAGTAATTGAGAGAATGCATTTGGGGGAGGAAGTAAAGCAAAACATCATAGCGCATACAAACATCATGGGATTTCACAAAATAGGGCATGGTAACATTTTGGAAGTTTACATATGCGGATACTCAATCAACCATGTGGGTACAACAGGCATCCATCAACTTAATAAAGAGTTAATAAGACTGGCCATAAGCGATAGGAACAAGAATCACATAATAGTTTAACTTACGGAACAGAGCAGACAGACAGAGCCCTGATTAGAGAGGCTTAGGTAACGTTTAGGAGTAGATTAATCGAAAGGTTCTATATCCACTAATTATATTGTCATACATATAGAAAGGAAAACGGCTGACTAGCTTACATTCAGCCCCGCTCTGACAGCTGTAGTACTCAAGGATAACAAATGTTCATCACATCAAAACTTTAGGTTTGCGATCTCAGTCTCAAAGTATTATTTAGTCCTTGAAACCTTTTTAGCCCACTCCATGCCGATCTTCTTGGGGAACTCTCACCCGGCCAGGGAAGCCTGAATAGCCAATACCAGATCGTGCAGGGGGTACAGCAACCCCGAAGTCCACAGAACCAGGGAAGATCTTAACCGATATCAGCCATCCTCCCAGCAGTAAGCGACTCATGGATTCCCATAGAGCTGTCAAGTCTCCACTATGTTCCCACCAGCACAATGCTTGCAGGCCGTGTATCTCCGACTTGTCTTCACAGCCGCTCCGGACCTTCAGTATAGGGGGTGTCACCCATGCAGGATTTATCCAGTGGCGCCAGACTGCTTGAGTGACACTGAGAGTCTCTCTCAATCTAGTAATCTGTGACAGAGGCGCCGGGGGCAGCGGAGTGAAATCATCCGGCATAGAGACAGACCCCGCACATAACATCTTTGCCCCTGTAAGTATTTCTCTATATGGAGCGGGGTTATCTCCCATTGCGAGCCGTGGCTGTTGGGCTGAGCAGGTATGTATAGGCAGTTGGGGGTTCGTTGTAGGGCTCCCTCCTACTTCAGGGGCATCTGCCTTCCCGGTATGTGTGAGAGCGGGATCTGACCCCAACCATGCTGCTGAGAATTTACCTGCGCCAGTCTTCTGTAGGTCCCCACTTCCAGTCGCCCGCTCAGTGTTGATGGAGATTCTGCTGTCTTGCTGTGTGTCAGGCAGGCTAAAATATCTGCAATGGGTGGAGGGCTCGGGGTCCCCTGCTTGTGCCGTATATATGGGGGCAGGCTCAGCGCTAGAAAGGTTCCCTTCATAAGTAAATGCTGCCGCCATTTTCTCTGTGAACTGCAATATGTGTTCATTTAGGAGCTTACATATCCCCTCGATTAGGATAGCTGCGTCAGGTTCCATGTTGCTGAGATTTTCAGTGTCTACGCACTACATACCCGGCTTACAAGATACCGGGGGGGTGTTGAGAGCCTCTCACTTACGTGGCTGCCTTAGGCCTCAACTCTCCAGATCAGTCATTAAGGGTGGTAATCCCAAGGTTTTGGTAGTATTCGATTCAGCTTAGTAAGCAGAGTTTAGTGATCAGGATGAGGTAGATGGATGGTCCTCATAGACACCAATAAAAGGCAAATTATTGATGTTTCCCACAGAACAACTGATATTGCGACCATTCAAGGTGCTGCCTAGAGTCACGCCCTCCCTTAAAAGGGCTTTTTGCGGGGCATGCCCCAAAGTAATCAGCTCTTTTGCCTGTAAAAAAAAACACAATACCACCCCCCAACATTACAACCCACCACCCACATACCCCTACTCTAACCCAAACCCCCCTTAAATAAACCTAACACTACCCCCCTGAAGATCTCCCTACCTTGAGTCGTGTTCACCCAGCCGGGCACCGATGGACCAAAAGAGGACATCCAGAGCGGCAGAAGTCTTCATCCTATCCGGGCAGAAGAGGACATCCGGACCGGCAGACATCTTCATCCAAGCGGCATCTTCTATCTTCATCCATCCGACGAGGAGCGGCTCCATCTTCAAGAACTCCGGCGCGGAACATCCTCTTCCTTCCGACGACTACCGACTAATGAAGGTTCCTTTAAGTGACATCATCCAAAATGGCGTCCCTCGAATTCTGATTGGCTGATAGGATTCTATCAGCCAATCGGAATTAAGGTAAGAAAATCTGATTGGCTGATTGAATCAGCCAATCAGATTCAAGTTCAATCGGATTGGCTGATCCAATCAGCCAATCAGATTGAGCTCGCATTCTATTGGCTGTTCCGATCAGCCAATAGAATGCGAGCTCAATCTGATTGGATCAGCCAATCCGATTGAACTTGAATCTGATTGGCTGATTCAATCAGCCAATCAGATTTTCTTACCTTAATTCCGATTGGCTGATAGAATCCTATCAGCCAATCAGAATTCGAGGGACGCCATTTTGGATGATGTCACTTAAAGGAACCTTCATTTGTCGGTGTTAGGGTTAGACTTAGCTTTAGGGGTTAATACATTTATTAGGATAGCGGCGAGGTCCAGTCGGCAGATTAGGGGTTAATACTTGAAATTAGGTGGCGGCGATGTTAGGGAGGGCAGATTAGGGGTTAATACTATTTATTATAGGGTTTGCGAGGCGGGAGTGCGGCGGTTTAGGGGTTAATACATTTATTATAGTGGCGGCGAGGTCCGGTCAGCAGATTAGGGGTTAATAAGTGTAGGTAAGGTAGCGGCGACGTGGGGGGGGGGGCAGATTAGGGGTTAATAAATATAATATAGGGGTCGGCGATCTTGGGGGCAGCAGATTAGGGGTACATAGGGATAATGTAGGTGGCGGCGGTGTCCGGAGCGGCAGATTAGGGGTTAATTGTGTAATGCAGGTGACAGCGATGTCGGGGTCGGCAGATTAGGGGTTAATAAGTGTAAGGTTAGGGGTGTTTAGACTCTGGGTTCATGTTAGGGTGTTAGGTGCAGACTTAGAAAGTGTTTCCCCATAGGAAACAATGGGGCTGCGTTGGGAGCTGAACGCTGCTTTTTTGCAGGTGTTAGGTTTTTTTTCATCCCAAACTGCCCCATTGTTTCCTATGGGGGAATCGTGCACGAGCACGTTTTAGCTGCTTACCGCTACCGTAAGCAACGCTGGTATTGAGGGTTGAAGTGGCGGTACATTAGGCTCAACGCACCCTTTTCTGAGCCTAACGCAGCCATTCAGACAACTCTAAATACCAGCGTTGTCTTAAGGGTGCGCTGGGAAAAAAAGCAGCGTTAGTTACGCGGGTCTTTATCGACAAAACTCTAAATCTAGCCGATAGTTTTACAGCATTAAATAGGTACATTCCAAGTTAACAGAGTTTATCATTAGAGTTACATATTAGAATTGCATATGTAAAACAATGCCTGCTATTTCTATGACATATAGCCAATAGTATTTACAGTTGCTGTAAGAAAAAGAAAAAGAAAAATTCAACAGTACGCCAATACAAATTTTAAACCTTCTTATCTGTCTAAAGAGGCCGCTCTTGGACCTTATACCATGTGTAATAACTGGCGCTTATAGAAGGTTACCTTAACTTGAAGAGACCACTTATGGGTCTCATTGCCTGAACCTCATATTTTAATTTTATTTTGCTATATGTTTATAACAAAGGGGGAATAAAGAACTTTCCTTCTGGAAATATTGGTTTACTTGGGGGATTTAGCATGTAGGAGCCCCTCTTGAAGTTTACTATAAACCACATTTCTTTATCATAAAAGAGAAAAAAAAAAAAAAAAAAAAGGGATTATAAATATGCACACATATTAAGGATAGGCTCGTGGGTATACCTATTAAGTAGTTGCATAGTTCAATATGGTAGTTAGTAGTTTGTACCTATAATGCACATTGTATTTTGTGAGCTTAAATGGAACAGTGATAGAATAGATAACCTTAACTAGTAATTATATTGTTGGAGCAGCTTATAACTTCTGAATTAAATTGCTAATGAACCAGTCATCTCAATAATAGAATTAGGTGCATTATACCTTCTTAATGAATAGTTGCCCAGTCAAAATTATCTGGAAACATCAAAATAGAGTAATACTGAGGTGAAATTACTGCTTCTGAATGGATAAAACTATACAAGGTTATCATATGAGTAAATGGGAGTTAAGCACTCATCTCTTATATCAAACAAATAACTAGTATAAATGGAAAGAAAAACCACAAGAAACAGGGAATTGCATATGTAAAATGAGCCTGTAGGTCCTTACTTTAACTCTTACTTCAGTAAAGAAAAAACAATCGGCTAGATTTAGAGTTTTGTCGGTAAAGACCCGCGTAGCTAACGCTGCTTTTTTCCAAGCGCACCCTTTAAACAACGCTGGTATTGAGAGTTGTATGAGTGGCTGCGTTAGGCTCAGAAAAGGGAGCGTTGAGCATAATTTAGCTCCACTTCAACCCTCAATACCAGCGTTGCTTGTAGCGGTAAGCTGGCAAAACGTGCTATCCCCATAGGAAACAATGGGGCAGTTTGGGCTGAAAAAAAACCTAACACCTGCAAAAAAGCAGCGTTCAGCTCCTAACGCAGCCCCATTGTTTCCTATGGTGAAACACTCTCTAAGTCTGCACCTAACACCCTAACATGAACCCTGATTCTAAACACCCCTAACCTTACACTTATTAACCCCTAATCTGCCGCCCCCGCTATCGCTGACACCTGCATTTTATTATTAACCCCTAATCTGCTGACCGGACACCGCCGCCACCTACATTATCCCTATGAACCCCTAATCTGCTGTCCCTAACATCGCCAAACCCTATATTATATTTATTACCCCCTAATCTGCCCCCCCCCAACGTCGCCACAACCTAACTACACTTATTAACCCCTAATCTGTGGACCGGACCTCGCCGCCACTATAAAAAATGTATTAACCCCTAAACCGCCACACTCCCGCCTCGCAAACACTATAATAAATATTATTAACCCCTAATCTGCCCTCCCTAACATCGCCGCCACCTATCTACAATTATTAACCCCTAATCTCCTGCCCCCAACGTCGCCGCTACTATAATAAAGTTATTAACCCCTAAACCTAAGTCTAACCCTAACACCCCCCTAACATAAATATAATTTAAATTAAACGAAATAATATTCCTATTATTGAATAAATTAATCCTATTTAAAACTAAATACTTACCTATAAAATAAACCCTAATATAGCTACAATATAAATAATAATTACATTGTATCTATTTTAGGATTTATATTTATTTTACAGGTAACTTTGTATTTATTTTAACTAGGTACAATAGCTATTTAATAGTTATTAACTATTTAATAGCTACCTAGTTAAAATAATTACAAAATTACCTGTAAAATAAATCCTAACCTAAGTTACAATTAAACCTAACACTACACTATCATTAAATTAATTACCTACAATTATCTAAACTAAAATACAATTAAATAAACTAATCTATAATACAAAACAAACAAACACTAAATTACAAAAAATAAAAAAATATTACAAGAATTTTAATCTAATTACACCTAATCTAAGCCCCCTAATAAAATAAAAAAGCCCCCCAAAATAATAAAATTCCCTACCCTATTCTAAATGACAAAAGTAATCAGCTCTATTACCAGCCCTTAAAAGGGCTTTTTGCGGGGAAAGTAATCAGCTCTTTTACCTGTAAAAGAAAATACAATACCCCCCCCCAACATTACAACCCACCACCCACATACCCCTACTCTAACCCACCCAAACCCCCCTTAAAAAAAACTATCACTAACCCCCTGAAGATCTCCCTACCTTGAGCCGTCTTCACTCAGCCGAGCCGAAGTCTTCATCCAATCCAGGCGATGTGGTCCTCCATCCGGTAGTTAATTATGGAAGTTAGTAGTTTGTATCTAATATGCACATTGTATTTTGTGAGCTTAGATGGAACAGTGATAGAATAGATACCCATAACTAGTAATTATATTATTGGAGCAGCTTAGAACTTCTAAATTAGGATTGTAAGTGAACCAGCCCTCACAATAGTATAGTTAGGAGCAATATACCTTCTTATTTTTAGATGGCACTAGGATCATGCCATCCCGGCCGCAGACAGCAAGACCCCACTGCACCATTACAACAAGGAATGAATAGTTTGCCCTGCTAAAATTAGCTGGTAACATCAAAAAAGAGAGTATTACTGAGGTAATATTACTGCTTCTGAGTGGGTAAAACTATACATGGGTATCATGTGAGTAAATGGGAGTTAAGTACTCATCTCTTATATTAAACAAATATCTGGCATAAATAAAAAGAAAAACAACAAGAAATAGGGAATTGCATATATAAAGAAAAACTGTAGGTCATTACTTTAGCTCTTAATCCAATAAAGAAAAAAACAATGCAAGTCTGGATAGGTGTATTCAATTATATGCATACCTAGATATAAACAAATATTGCTTTTTATCTTGTGCTTTCAAATGGTTATTAGCTAGAGGTCCATAGGAAGCTAAATTCCCAATAATATGGTAGAAAGTCTGCTTGGCTTTAAGTTTTCAAAAAGGCAGTGAGTTTGCAAGGGCTTCACTGTTCGCCTCCTTAGTCCGTACTTATGTAGTGACCTAACCTACACCAGTCCTAAGCACAGCAATGTGGGACTTGGGGCATATGGGGCCGCAATAGAAGCTTGAACAAACTTGCCTGTATGTCTGGATACCGCTCCTCGTAGCAAGTAGTCGTGCACTGAAGTCCCTTAGCAGGCTATCTTCTAACCTGTGCAAAACCGTCGCTAGATTGTGTACCGTGTTAGGCATTTGCCATAGTCCTTGTGATGTCTGCTTAGAGACCTGGATGACTGTCAGATGGATATTGTGCGGGACCTCTTGCTTCTTCTGGGTAGATCGTCTCAATGACATCATGCCTGCTGAACACGAGTCGGCAGCATGTTGAGCTGATGTGGTTAGGTTGATCACAATCAGGTTTACGGTATCGACTGGTACAAACGCTCTCTCCCGGAGGCGTCCATCAATTGGAGATGTGTCAGTCTGCCACTGCTCTGGGAGGTTACTTTCTGTGATAGGCTTCAGGCTAGGCGTCCCCATATTCGCACTGAGCATGCTGCTCTTCTGAACTGTGCCACCGCCATTACTCCAGGCTGCATCTACTGCGCTCTCAAGCCGTGCAAAGTGTTTATCCAATATTTTAGTTATCTGCTCAAGCAGAGCAGCTCCCCCAAGCTCCATCCGGTATAGTTGATAAATGAATCCCCGCTGAAAATGAATAGAATTAGTACTCTGTGTATTATTGCAGTAACTGGTGAGGTAGTACTGCTCCTTAATGACAGGCCCGCAAAGGGTACCCGCCGGGGGGGTCTAGATGATGGTAACAGTGCTCAACGTAACTTGAGAGCCCGGGTGAATTTGTAAAATTCTGCAGCCACGAGGTTGTAAAGATGGCCACCTCTTATGCAGAGTTAAAGTAGAGCTCCGGTCCTAATTCAGAGGAGTAGCACCAGAGGTTAAATTTGGCTTTCGCCAACAGCTACATAAGAGTCCAGGTTGTACTCAAGGGGATTTTCAAGGTTCAACTCCATGATAGACGATAGGTAAAGTTGCATAGAATATAGTCAGGACCAGAGCAACAAGAATATGCGACCATTCTCGTGCTCTCCGGGCTCCGCCCCCCAAATTAATAATGGTTTTGGCATATTAGTGCTAATTCTATCAAGAGCATGGAGCAAGGGATTTCATTACATGACGATAATCAATCTGAGGTTTAATTTAATCCTATTGTATATGACATAGTTGCCATACATGCAGTAGAAATTAATACATATATCCATAATTATATTGTGTGGTTATATATTAGTTACCCCTCACTGCCTATTATGTATAGCACACATTATGAGCCATTTATTTATCTTCATCTTAAGTAAAGCTTTTTTTTTTTTATCTAGGTTTGCAGTATGCTATTAGATGATATTGTTCCTCCCCTTAAGTGACACCACCCTCTATTTAGCTTAAATGGGTCTATGATATAAGGCTGATAAACTGGGGCATCACTATGGACATTTAGCTTTGTATCCATATATGTCAATATCTCAAATTGCACTCACTGGACAGAGGTATCACGCGTCCTCTATATTAATTTCCTCCTTATGTTTTATATTCCCTTTCTTAAACCCGAGAGAGACCATCCTAGATGCTAACCCCCGTCCCTGTGCGTACTATATTGTCATGGGCAAAAGAGTTGCACTCTATAATTTGGGGAGGATTCAAATATTTGAATATGAGGCTCCAATTAAACATGTTAGTTAATTTTCATATATATTGTTTTCATAAATGTTGCCAACAAAACTGGAAGTTGTACAGCCTCATATTGCTCATTTGAGGTTCACAATATGTTCAGCATGGTCTTCCCTGCTAGCATCTGAATTGTTACCCTGCAGAACACAAAACATTAGAGACCACAATACTTTACACCTCCTAATATTAGTACTCCTAGACACCTAGCCTTATTCCTAGAAGATGTTGCTAACAATATGATGTTTAGTTAACGGTCCTTTTGTGGACTATGTAGGTATAGTGAAGAACTTAAATTGTATACATGCTTAATGTGTATCTTAATATTTCATATTCATACTTGAAACCAGATGTGACCCCCTCTGGCTCAACAATAACTCCACCTCTAACACAGCTAGACCACTGAGCTTGATGTATGTTAGGTGTGTACTTGATATGTATTTTAATACCCCATATATATATCTGAAATCAGACATGTCTCCCACTGACTCAATAATGTCACTTTTTACCCAGCTAGATCATTGAGCCTATGTTTGGAAGCTCCAGTCGAGTTCACATACTTGTAAGCTTCTGCAAGGTCCACCCCTTACCTAGAAACGGATTGTCTGTATGGCAGGGTTAATTACACTGTACGTTATTTCCCGGACATTTGCGGCAGGGTTTAGTGTACAAATATATTATGGCAACCTCTTGGGGCTTCTGGCTCTTTAAGAGCCAATACTTACACTACATAGTAGGGATAACGGACTAATATAAAGCAAATATTAATGTGACATTTAACAATGAGAGTTGTCTTACGTCTTTCATCCAGGCTAGACACATTTAGGGAGCACTAGAGATAGCTCTTTTCTATATTTTAGATATAGCATTGTTCTACTACATTCACAATGTTTTGCTTCCCATGTTACTTGATATATTACATTGCATGTTTGATATACTAGTAGATATTGATTTCCCACTTTTTTCTATCTGATCCCATATTTAAGGCAGATCGGATTTTCAATTTATCTAGGCATAAGAATTTATCTTTATTATTAAAAAGCGTACCTCAATAGAGAACTATACCCCTCTATCATTACCGGATGTCTTCATTTCATTCCCCTCATTACTTTGTTTGGTTACTCCGGACGGCTCCGCCCCCCCTCTTTGCTAATAAGAGCGGCTTTGGCCTGCTGTATTCCTTTCCCCCCCTATATACTACGGCCCAAGAGTGGCCAACTCATAAGCTCCCTCCCCATGTACTACTTTCACTAGATTGCATGGCTCCAAGAGTGGCCTCTCTAGCATTGTGGGGAGCATTTGTTTTGTGACATAATATAAAAAAGAAGTCCCATCTACCTTAGTCCAGATTTGTCTGTCACACGGTAACTGAACTTGTCTGATAATTTACCCCATATAGTAGACTTCAATCTCACTTTACAGACAATTACAACACTAGGGCCTCGATTCGATATGCAGCGTCGCCCGCAAAAGCCGGCGACGCCAAATTTTGCGCTGGTTTGGTATCACATATACGGCGTAACCTAGAAGTTACGCTCGTATATTTCTGCCTTCGGCCGTAGTTTTTTGGCCCATAGACAGGTATACCAAATAAGTGCAGTTTGGTATCCAATATACAGCGTAAGGACTTACGTGGCGAAAATGGAGAAATCTTACTCCATTTTCACCTCGCCACAAATTGCAGGCGTAGTAAGCCTTACGCTGTGTATTGGAGCCGCGTAACTCCCTAAACTACCTGCAAAATAAAACCTAACACCTAACGCATGCGCAATGTCTATCTACCTGTCAACCGCAAACTGCTAAATAAAACCTAACACCTAACGCATGCGCAATGTCTATCTACCTGTCAACCGCGATCCCCCGCCGCAATCCCTAATAAAGTTATTAACCCCTAAACCGCCGCTCCCGGACCCCGCCGCCACCTACATTAACTACCCCCTAATGTGAGCCCCTTACACCGCCGCCACCTACATTAACTACCCCCTAATGTGAGCCCCTTATACCGCCGCCACCTTTATTAACTACCCCTAATGTGAGCCCCTTACACCGCCGCCACCTACATTAACTAGCCCCTAATGTGAGCCCCTTACACTGCAGCCACCTACATTACCTACCCCCTAATGTGAGCTCCTACACCGCCGCCACTTATATTAAAATTATTAACCCCTAATCTAATCCCCCTATACCGCCGCCACCTATATTAAATTATTAACCCCTAATCTAATCCCCCTATACCGCCGCCACCTATATTAAATTATTAACCCCTAATCTAATCCCCCTATACCGCCGCCACCTATATTAAATTAATTAACCCCTAAAATACTAAAATATCCCTACCACTAAACCTAAGTTTAACCCTACAAATAGCCCTGAAAAGGGCTTTTTGTGTGGCATTACCCCAAAGTAAACAGCTCTATTGCCAGCCCTTAAAAGGGCTTTTTGCGGGGCTTTGCCCCAAAGTAACCAGCTCTTTTACCAGCTCTTAAAAGGGCTTTTTGCGGGGCATTGTCACAAAGTAATCAGCTCTTTTGCCTCTAATCTAAATCCCTCTACACCGCTGCCACCTATAATAAATGTATTACCCCCTAATCTAATCCCCCTACACCGCCGCCACCTATATTAACTATATTAACTCTAATTATATTAGGGTTAATATAGTTAATATAGTTATTATATTATATATATTAACTATATTAACCCTAATTATATTAGGGTTAATATAGTTATTATATATATATATATATATATATATATATATATATATATATATATATATATATATATATATATATATATATATATATATATATAGTATAATAACCCTATCTAACTCTAACACCCCTAACTAAATTCTTTTATTTTATTCTTTTTTATTAAAATAAATCTAATTAATATTAATATTATTAATTAAAATATTCCTATTTAAATCTAAATACTTACCTATAAAATAAACCCTAAGATAGCTACAATATAATTAATAATTACATTGTAGCTATTTTAGGGTTTATATTTATTTTACAGGTAACCTGGTATTTATTTTAACTAGGTACAATAGCTATTAAATAGTTAATAACTATTTAATAGCTACCTTGTTAAAATAATTACCAATTTATCTGTAAAATAAATCCTAACCTAAGTTACAAATACACCTACACTATCAATAAATTAAATAAACTACAAATATCTAAACTAAAATACAATTAAATACACTAAACTAAATTACAAAAAATAAAAAAAGATTACAAGATTTTTAAGCTAATTACACCTATTCTAAGCCCCCTAATAAAATAATAAAGCCCCCCAAAATAAAAAAAATTCCCTACCCTAATCTAAATTACAAAAGTTAACAGCTCTTTTACCAGCCCTTAAAAGGGCTTTTTGCGGGGCATGCCCCAAAGTAATCAGCTCTTTTGCCTGTAAAAAAAAAACACAATACCACCCCCAACATTACAACCCACATACCCCTACTCTAAACCCACCCAAACCCCCCTTAAAAAAAACTAACACTAAGCCCCAGAAGATCTCCCTACCTTGAGTCGTCTTCACCCAGCCGGGCCGAACTCTTCATCCAATCCAGGCGATGTCTTCATCCAAGCGGCAAAGAAGAAGTCTTCCATCCAGGCGATGTCTTCATCCAAGCGGCAAAGAAGAGGTCCTCCATCGTGGCGAAGTTTTCCTCCAAGCGGCATCTTCAATCTTCTTTCTTCCGACCTCCGACGCGGAACATCCAGCTGGCCATAAAGCTGGGGGCTTTATTATTTTATTAGGGGGCTTAGAATAGGTCTAATTAGCTTAAAAATCTTGTAATCTTTTTTTATTTTTTGTAATTTAGTGTTTGTTTGTTTTTGTAATTTAGTTTAGTGTATTTAATTGTATTTTAGTTTAGATATTTGTAGTTTATTTAATTTATTGATAGTGTAGGTGTATTTGTAACTTAGGTTAGGATTTACTTTACAGGTGAAAAGGGTTAAATCCGTGCCAATAGTAATGTTTCTATTACAAAGCCCACTAGGATGAACTAATTTTTTTATGACCATTCCAATAAACATCCAATAAGTGTGTGTGTCATATGACACTCTTGAAGTCTAGCCCTTTGAAAGCAATTAGGAAGCCTATGTAGAGAGTGGGTAGGGTGGCTCTCTATGTCACACCCCTGGAAAAAATGAAAATGAAGGAGGTGGAGGAACAGAAAATACCAAGTAGGATTATACATCTTGTATATATATATATATATATATATATATATATATATATACACTAAACTAAACAAGAATAATTATGTGGTTTTGCTTGTATGCTAATATATTTTTCATTGCAACATTCTTAAAGTCTGAAATTTGCCATCACTTTAATATGAAATGCATAGAGACGAGAAAGGAGAGCAGTGATATGGGGGAAACCAGTAATTATATAACAGATTTAATAAACTTGAGTATGAAAGTATGTCTCACATCAGAAGATGATATCAGGTTGAAGGGTATCAGGTTTAGGAGTTATTTGTGTAAGAACGTCTTTATAAAAAGGATGGGTTATTCATGGAATAAAGCTCCAACAGGAGTTCTTATTCCTTCATTTACTGCTACACAAACATACCCCATACAAAATTTGACATGAATGAAACATTTATAGAATATTATATTGTAGTCTAAAACCTTAACCAATCTGATCCTTTAAAGGTTTATACCTAATAAAAAAAAAAACAGATTGGTGCTTTCTGCAAAATTCCATAATAATCTACTTTGCCATTTGGGCTAGAGTCCTATTTAATCATTACCCACAGGCTATTATAGTGTTTGGAATTGGAATATCTGTATCTCCATATATTACAGACCTTAAAATATAAAAATATAAAGGTACAACAGTGAGACTCAGCACACATGACATATAGGGAATTCTTTTTCTGGGTCATTTGCCGGCAACTCCTCCTCTTCAATGCCTCTGTCTGTTGGAGTACTTCAAGGATCTGTTCTGGGTCCTCTAATCTTCTCCATTTATACTTCTTCGCTGGGTAAACTTATCAACAGTTATGGCTTCAAATATCACCTCTATGCTGACGACACCCAGATCTACCTCTCCACCCCTGCTCTTTCTCCCTCTGTCCTTTCTCCTGCCAGCGACTGCTTATCTGGTGTTTCTTCCTGGATGGCCTCTCACTACCTAAAGATTAACATGTCCAAGACTGAGCTCCTTCTCATCCCCCCCTCAAGCTCTACGCTGACTTCTCTATCCCTGTTGACGGCATTACCCTTTCCCCATCGCCCCAAGTCAGCTGCCTCGGACTCAAATCTATCCTTCATCCCCCATATCCAATCGCTTTCTACATCCTGCCGCAACCATCTACGCAATATTTCCAAGATTCAACCTTTTCTGTGCGCTAACACCACAAAGCAAATAATCCACTCCCTTGTTATTTCCCGACTTGACTACTGCAATAACCTACTTACTGGCCTTCCTCTTTCCCGCCTCTCCCACCCTTCAATCCATCCTACATGCCTCTGCCAGGCTGATCCACCTTTCCCGTTGCTCTGTATCTGCTGCACCTCTCTGCGAGTCCCTTCATTGGCTCCTCATTCACAGCAGAATTAAATTAAAATTCTCACTCTTGCATACAAAGCGCTTACCAACACCTAATCTCTCTAATCAACAAGTATACTCCAGCCCGCCCACTAAGATCCAACAATGACCTGCTCCTTGCATCTGCGACTATCACCCTCTTCTCATGCTAGACTGCAGGACTTCTGTCGTGCAGCACCTGCCCTCTGGAACACTCTCTCTTGTGCTGTAAGGCTTTGTCCTAGTCTTTCTTCCTTTAAATGTGGTATTTAATGCTCCTGCTTGCTAACTCTGCTAGAAGTAAGCTTTTGCGCGCATCAGGTAGCACTTGTATTACAAGTTGAAACTAAAATGTTTTTGCTAGCGGTGCGCGCAAAAGCTTACTTCTAGCAGAGTTAGCAAGCAGGAGCATTAAATACCACATTTAATGCTCCTGCTTGCTAACTCTGCTAGAAGTAAGCTTTTGCGCGCATCAGGTAGCACTTGTATCACAAGTTGAAGCTAAAATGTTTTTGCTAGCGGTGCGCGCAAAAAGCCAAACCTAAAATATCACAATCCCGTTAACGTATTCCCCCATAGAAGTCAATAGAGCAAAAACATAATTTATGCTTACCTGATAAATTTATTTCTCTTGTGGTGTATCCAGTCCACGGATCATCCATTACTTGTGGGATATTCTCATTCCCAACAGGAAGTTGCAAGAGGACACCCACAGCAGAGCTGTCTATATAGCTCCTCCCCTCACTGCCATATCCAGTCATTCGACCGAAAACAAGCAGAGAAAGGAGAAACCACAGGGTGCGGTGGTGACTGTAATTTAAAATGAAAAAATACCTGCCTTAAAATGACAGGGCGGGCCGTGGACTGGATACACCACAAGAGAAATAAATTCATCAGGTAAGCATAAATTATGTTTTCTCTTGTTAGGTGTATCCAGTCCACGGATCATCCATTACTTGTGGGATACCAATACCAAAGCTAAAGTACACGGATGAAGGGAGGGTCAAGGCAGGTACTTAAACGGAATGTACCACTGCCTGTAAAACCTTTCTCCCAAAAATAGCCTCCGAAGAAGCAAAAGTATCAAATTTGTAGAATTTTGAAAAAGTATGAAGCGAAGACCAAGTCGCCGCCTTGCAAATCTGTTCAACAGAAGCCTCATTTTTAAAGGCCCATGTGGAAGCCACAGCTCTAGTAGAATGAGCTGTAATCCTTTCTGGAGGCTGCTGGCCAGCAGTCTCATAGGCTAAGCAGATTATGCTTCTTAGCCAAAAAGAAAGAGAGGTTGCCGAAGCCTTTTGACCTCTCCTCTGTCCAGAGTAGACAACAAACAAAGCAGATGTTTGACGAAAATCTTTAGTAGCTTGTAAGTAAAACTTTAAAGCACGAACCACGTCCAGATTGCGTAATAGACGCTCCTTCTTTGAAGAAGGATTAGGACACAAAGATGGAACAACAATCTCTTGATTGATATTCTTATTAGATACCACCTTAGGTAAAAACCCAGGTTTGGTACGCAGAACTACCTTATCTGCATGGAAGATCAGATAAGGAGAATCACATTGTAAGGCAGATAACTCGGAAACTCTATGAGCCGAGGAAATAGCTACCAAAAGAAAGAACTTTCCAACATAAAAGTTTGATATCTATGGAATGAAGAGGTTCAAACGGAACCCCCTGAAGAACTTTAAGAACCAAATTTAAGCTCCAAGGTGGAGCAACAGGTTTAAACACAGGCTTGATTCTAACTAAAGCCTGACAAAATGCCTGAACATCTGGGACATCCGCCAGATGCTTGTGCAAAAGAATAGATAGCGCAGAACTCTGTCCCTTTAAGGAACTAGCTGACAATCCTTTCTCCAATCCTTCTTGGAGAAAAGATAATATCCTGGGAATCCTGACCTTGCTCCATGAGTAGCCCTTAGATTCACACCAATAAAGATATTTACACCATATTTTATGATAGATTTTCCTGGTGACAGGCTTCCGTGCCGGAATTAAGGTATCAATGACTGACTCGGAGAAACCACGCTTTGATAAAATCAAGCGTTCAATCTCCAGGCAGTCAGCCTCATAGAAATTAGATTTGGATGGTTGAAAGGACCTTGAAGTAGAAGGTCCTGTCTCAGCGGCAGAGTCCATGGTGGAAAGGATAACATGTCCACCAGATCTGCATACCAAGTCCTGCGTGGCCACGCAGGCGCTATCAAAATCACTGATGCTCTCTCCTGCTTGATTTTGGCAATCAGACGAGGGAGCAGAGGAAATGGTGGAAACACATAAGCCAGGCTGAAGGACCAAGGCGCTGCTAGAGCATCTATCAGCGTTGCCTTGGGGTCCCTGGACCTGGATCCGTAACAAGGAAGCTTGGCGTTCTGGCGAGACGCCATGAGATCCAGTTCTGGTTCGCCCCAACGAAGAACCAATTGTGCAAACACCTTCGGATGGAGTTCCCACTCCCCCGGATGAAAAGTCTGTCGACATAGAAAATCTGCCTCCCAGTTCTCTACACCTGGGATATGGATAGCTGATAGGTGGCAAGAGTGAATCTCTGCCCAGCGAATTATCTTTGAGACTTCTAACATCGCTAGGGAACTCCTTGTTCCCCCTTGATGGTTGATGTAAGCCACAGTCGTGATGTTGTCCGACTGAAATCTGATGAACCTCATTGTCGCTAGATGAGGCCAAGCCTGAAGAGCATTGAATATCGCTCTCAGTTCCAGAATGTTTATTGGAAGGAGTGACTCCTCCTGAGTCCACGATCCCTGAGCCTTCAGGGAGTTCCAGACTGCACCCCAACCTAGAAGGCTGGCATCTGTCGTTACAATTGTCCAATCTGGCCTGCGAAAGGTCATACCTTTGGACAGATGGACCGAGATAGCCACCAGAGAAGAGAATCCCTGGTCTCTTGGTCCAGATTCAGTAAAGGGGACAAATCTGTGTAATCCCCATTCCACTGACTGAGCATGCATAGTTGCAGCGGTCTGAGATGTAGGCGTGCAAACGGCACTATGTCCATTGCCGCTACCATTAAGCCGATTACTTCCATGCACTGAGCCACCAAAGGGCGAGGAATGGAATAAAGAACACGGCAGGAATTTAGAAGTTTTGATAACCTGGACTCCGTCAGGTAAATTTTCATTTCTACAGAATCTATCAGAGTCCCTAGGAAGGAAACTCTTGTGAGGGGGGATAGAGAACTCTTTTTCTCGTTCACCTTCCACCCATGCGACCTCAGAAATGCCAACACTATGTCCGTATGAGACTTGGCAATTTGGAAGTTTGACGCCTGAATCAGGATGTCGTCTAAATAAGGGGCCACTGCTATGCCCCGTGGCCTTAGGACCGCCAGAAGCGACCCCAGAACCTTCGTAAAAATTCTTGGGGCTGTAGCTAACCCAAAGGGAAGAGCTACAAACTGGTAGTGCCTGTCTAGGAAGGCAAACCTGAGTAACCGATGATGATCTTTGTGTATCGGAATGTGCAGATAAGCATCCTTTAAATCCACTGTAGTCATGTATTGACCCTCCTGGATCATAGGTAGGATGGTACGAATAGTCTCCATCTTGAATGATGGAACTCTGAGGAATTTGTTTAAGATCTTTAGATCCAAAATTGGTCTGAAGGTTCCCTCTTTTTTGGGAACCACAAACAGATTTGAGTAAAATCCCTGTCCCTGTTCCTCCTTTGGGACTGGATGGATCACTCCCATAACTAGGAGGTCTTGTACACAGTGTAAGAATGCCTCTCTCTTTATCTGGTTTGCAGATAATTGTGAAAGGTGAAATCTCCCTTTTGGGGGGGAAGCCTTGAAGTCCAGAAGATATCCCTGGGATATAATTTCCAACGCCCAGGGATCCTGGACATCTCTTGGCCACGCCTGGGCGAAGAGCGAAAGTCTGCCCCCTACTAGATCCGTTACCGGATAGGGGGCCGTTCCTTCATGCTGTCTTAGAGGCAGCAGCAGGCTTTTTGGCCTGCTTACCCTTGTTCCAGGTCTGGTTAGGTCTCCAGACCTTCTTGGACTGAGCAAAAGTTCCCTCTTGTTTTGCATTAGAGGAAGTTGATGCCGCACTTGCCTTGAAGTTTCGAAAGGCACGAAAATTAGACTGTTTGGCCCTTGATTTGGACCTATCCTGAGGAAGGGCATGACCTTTTCCTCCAGTGATATCAGCAATAATCTCCTTCAAACCAGGCCCGAATAGGGTCTGCCCCTTGAAGGGAATGTTTAGCAGCTTAGACTTTGAAGTAACGTCAGCTGACCATGATTTAAGCCATAGCGCTCTGCGCGCCTGGATAGCAAAACCAGAATTCTTAGCCGTTAGTTTAGTCAAATGAACAATGGCATCAGAAACAAAAGAATTGGCTAGCTTAAGTGCTCTAAGCTTGTCAAGTATGTCATCCAATGGCGTCGCTACCTGTAAAGCCTCTTCCAGAGACTCAAACCAGAACGCCGCAGCAGCAGTGACAGGAGCAATGCATGCAAGGGGCTGTAGGATAAAACCTTGTTGAATAAACATTTTCTTAAGGTAACCCTCTAACTTTTTATCCATTGGATCTAAGAAAGCACAACTGTCCTCGACAGGGATAGTAGTACGCTTTGCTAGAGTAGAAACTGCTCCCTCCACCTTAGGAACTGTCTGCCATAAGTCCCGTGTGGTGGCGTCTATTGGAAACATTTTTCTAAAAACAGGAGGGGGAGAGAACGGTACACCTGGTCTATCCCATTCTGTAAATAATAATTTCTGTAAACCTTTTAGGTATTGGAAAAACATCAGTACACACCGGCACTGCATAGTATTTATCCAGTCTACACAATTTCTCTGGCACTGCAATTGTATCACAGTCATTCAGAGCAGCTAAAACCTCCCTGAGTAACACGCGGAGGTGTTCAAGCTTAAATTTAAATGTAGAAATATCAGAATCAGGTTGCATCATCTTCCCAGAGTCAGAAATATCACCCACAGAAAGAAGCTCTCCTTCTTCAGCTTCTGCATATTGTGAGGCAGTATCAGACATAGTTCTTAAAGCGTCAGTATGCTCTGTATTTCGTCTAACTCCAGAGCTATCTCGCTTTCCTCTAAATACAGGTAGTCTGGCTAATACCGCTGACAGTGTATTATCCATGACTGCCGCCATGTCTTGTAAAGTAAACGCTATGGGCGCCCTGGATGTACTTGGCGCCATTTGAGCGTGAGTCCCTTGAGCGGGAGTCAAAGGATCTGACACGTGGGGAGAGTTAGTCGGCATAACTTCCCCCTCGTCAGATTCCTCTGGTGATACATTTTTTAAAGACAGAATATGATCTTTATTGCTTAAAGTGAAATCAGTACATTTGGTACACATTCTAAGAGGGGGTTCCACCATGGCTTTTAAACATAATGAACAAGGAGTTTCCTCTATGTCAGACATGTTTATACAGACTAGCAATGAGACTAGCAAGCTTGGAAAACACTTTAAATCAAGTTAACAAGCAAATATAAAAAACGGTACTGTGCCTTTAAGAGAAACAAATTTTGTCAGAATTTGAAAAATAGTGAAAAAAGGCAGTAAATCAAACAAAATTTTTACAGTGTGTATAATAATCTAACAGAGCATTGCACCCACTTGCAAATGGATGATTAACCCCTTAGTTCAAAAACCGGATAAAAAAAACGATATAGACGTTTTTTAACAGTCACACCAAACTGCCACAGCCTTGCTGTGTGCCTACCTTCCCCAACAAACGATTTTGGAAGCATAAGAGCCCTTTAGAGATGTCCTGTAGCATTCAGGGAACTCCTGGATGTCTCAGTCTGTAATAGTTAATGCACAAAAAAGCACTAAACTAGGCCCCTCCCACTCATAGTAACACAGTGGAAAGCCTCAGGAAACTGTTTCTAGGCAAATTTAAGCCAGCCATGTGGAAAAAAACTAGGCCCCAATAAAGTTTTATCACCAAAGTATATATAAAAACATTTAAACATGCCAGCAAACGTTTTATATTGTAAATATAAAAGAGTATTACCTCAGAAAGTAAGCATGATACCAGTCGCTATTAAATCACTGTATTCAGGCTTACCTTACATAAATTTGGTATCAGCAGCATTTTCTAGCCTTCACATCTTCTAGAAAAATATTAACTGCACATACCTCATAGCAGGATAACCTGCATGCCATTCCCCCGCTGAAGTTATCTCTCTCTTCAGACATGTGTGAGAACAGCAATGGATCTTAGTTACAACCTGCTGAGATCATAGAAATCCCAGGCAGTAAATCAAACAAAATTTTTACAGTGTGTATAATAATCTAACAGAGCATTGCACCCACTTGCAAATGGATGATTAACCCCTTAGTTCAAAAACCGGATAAAAAAAACGATATAGACGTTTTTTAACAGTCACACCAAACTGCCACAGCCTTGCTGTGTGCCTACCTTCCCCAACAAACGATTTTGGAAGCATAAGAGCCCTTTAGAGATGTCCTGTAGCATTCAGGGAACTCCTGGATGTCTCAGTCTGTAATAGTTAATGCACAAAAAAGCACTAAACTAGGCCCCTCCCACTCATAGTAACACAGTGGAAAGCCTCAGGAAACTGTTTCTAGGCAAATTTAAGCCAGCCATGTGGAAAAAAACTAGGCCCCAATAAAGTTTTATCACCAAAGTATATATAAAAACATTTAAACATGCCAGCAAACGTTTTATATTGTAAATATAAAAGAGTATTACCTCAGAAAGTAAGCATGATACCAGTCGCTATTAAATCACTGTATTCAGGCTTACCTTACATAAATTTGGTATCAGCAGCATTTTCTAGCCTTCACATCTTCTAGAAAAATATTAACTGCACATACCTCATAGCAGGATAACCTGCATGCCATTCCCCCGCTGAAGTTATCTCTCTCTTCAGACATGTGTGAGAACAGCAATGGATCTTAGTTACAACCTGCTGAGATCATAGAAATCCCAGGCAGATTCTTCTTTTTTCCTGCCTGGAACAAAATAGCACAACTCCGGTACTATTTAAAAATAATAAACTCTTGATTGAAGCAAAATAACAGCTACATTTCACCATTTATCTCTTACTACCTCCATGCTTGTTGAGAGTTGCAAAAGAATGACTGGATATGGCAGTGAGGGGAGGAGTTATATAGACAGCTCTGCTGTGGGTGTCCTCTTGCAACTTCCTGTTGGGAATGAGAATATCCCACAAGTAATGGATGATCCGTGGACTGGATACACCTAACAAGAGAAAAAAGTGGAAAAACCCTAACACCCTACTTGCAAACCCAACATGAAAATATTATAATTTCAAATTCCAATGTTCTTCACATAGCAGAATATCTTTTGTTTATTCATAAACACATATTTCTACATATATCTGATGGTATATACATGGTTTTATCTATTTACAAATACAGAACATTTTAATTTGAAATATTTACAGTAAATACACAGTTAAACACATAAATGAATACATATAAATGAATAGTGCATAAATATGTTTTCACATGTTTTCATCTACTTAAAGGGATAGTCTAGCCAAAATTAAACTTTCATGATTCAGAATTTTAAACAACTTTCCAATTCACTTTTATCATTAAATTTGCTTTGTTGTCTTGGTATTCTTAGTTGAATGCTAAACCTAGATAGGCTCATGTTCTAATTTCTAAGCCCTTGAAGGTCACCCCTTATCTGAATGCATTTGACAGTTTTTCAAAGCTAGAGGGTGTTAGTTCATGTATGGCAAATAGATAACATTGTGCTCACGCCTATGGACTTACTTATGAGAAGGCACTAATTAGCTAAAATGCAAGTCTGTCAAAAGAACTAAAATAAGGGGGCAGTCTGCTGAGTCTTAAATACAAGGTAATCACAGAGGTAAAAAGTATATTAATGTAACCGTGTTGGTTAAGGAAAACTGGGGAATGGGTAATAAATGGATTATCTATCTTTTTAAACAATAAAAATTCTGGAGTAGACTTTTCCTTTAACTGCAAAGGGCTCCAGTATACTTATATATATGCCTGTATATGTATACATATGTATTTATGTGTTTATATGTGAATATATGTCTGTAAATACATATACATATGTACACACACACACATCTATGTATATCTATGTTAAAGCCCTTTGCCTGACTTTTTTTTTCTAAAAAAAACTTAACACTATAATAAAAACTAAATTTATGCTTACCTGATAAATTGATTTCTTCTATGGTAAGACGAGTCCACGGATCCATCCTTTACTTGTGGGATATTATCCTTCCCTACAGGAAGGGGCAAAGAGCACCACAGCAGAGCTGTCTATATAGCTCCTCCCTTAGCTCCACCCCCCACAGGAAGAAAAAGGAGAAACTACAAGGTGCAGAGGTGACTGAGTTTAAATAAAAAAATACAATCTGTCTTAAAATGACAGGGCGGGCCGTGGACTCGTCTTACCATAGAAGAAATCAATTTATCAGGTAAGCATAAATTTAGTTTTCTTCTATAAAGGTAAGACGAGTCCACGGATTCATCCTTTACTTGTGGGATACAATACCAAAGCTACAGGACACGGATGAACGGGAGGGACAAGACAGATGGTTAAACAGAAGGCACCACTGCTTGAAGAACTTTTCACCCAAAAATAGCCTCCGAAGAAGCAAAAGTATCAAATTTGGAAAATTTGGAAAAGGTATGAAGCGAAGACCAAGTCGTAGCCTTACAAATCTGTTCAACAGAAGCATCATTTTTAAAAGCCCATGTGGAAGCCACCGCTCTAGTAGAGTGAGCTGTAATCCTTTCAGGAGGCTGCTGTCCAGCAGTCTCGAATGCCAAACGCATGATGCTTTTCAGCCAAAAAGAAAGAGAGGTAGCCGTAGCTTTTTGACCTCTACGTTTTCCAGAATAGACAACAAACAAAGAAGACGTTTGACGGAAATCTTTGGTTGCTTGCAAGTAAAACTTCAAACCACGAACCACGTCCAAGTTGTGCAACAGACGCTCCTTCTTAGAGGAAGGATTAGGACACAGAGAAGGAACAACAATTTCCTGATTGATTCCTATTAGTAACAACCTTAGGAAGGAATCCAGGTTTGGTACGCAAAACCACCTTATCAGCATGGAAAACAAGATAAGGCGAGTCGCATTGCAATGCAGATAATTCAGAAACTTTTCGAGCTGAAGAGATAGCAACTAAAAACAGAACTTTCCAAGATAGAAGCTTAATATCTATGGAATGCATAAGTTCAAACGGAACCCCTTGAAGAACCTTAAGAACTAAATTCAAACTCCATGGCGGAGCAACAGGTTTAAACACAGGCTTGATTCTAACTAAAGCCTGACAGAACGACTGAACGTCTGGAACATCTGCCAGACGTTTGTGCAGTAGAATTGATAAAGCAGATATCTGTCCCTTTAAGGAACTAGCTGATAACCCCTTCTCCAATCCTTCTTGGAGGAAGGACAAAATCCTAGGAATCCTGCTCTTACTCCATGAGTAGCCTTTGGATTCGCACCAATAAAGATATTTACGCCATATCTTATGATAAATTTTCCTAGTGACAGGCTTTCGAGCCTGAATCAAGGTATCTATGACCGACTCAGAGAAACTCCGCTTGGATAAAATCAAGCGTTCAATCTCCAAGCAGTCAGCCGCAGAGAAACTAGATTTGGATGCTGGAACGGACCTTGAGTCAGAAGGTCCTGTCTCAGAGGCAGAGTCCATGGTGGAAGAGATGACATGTCCACCAGGTCTGCATACCAAGTCCTGCGTGGCCACGCAGGTGCTATCAAGATCACCGAAGCTCTCTCCTGTTTGATTCTGGCAATCAAACGAGGAAGGAGAGGAAATGGTGGAAATAGATAAGCCAGGTTGAACGACCAGGGTACTGCTAGGGTATCTATCAGTACTGCCTGAGGATCCCTTGACCTGGACCCGTAACAAGGAAGTTTGGCGTTCTGACGAGACGCCATCAGATCCAATTCTGGTGTGCCCCATTGCTGAATCAATTGTGCAAACACCTCCGGATGGAGTTCCCACTCCCCCGGATGAAAAGTCTGACGACTTAGAAAATCCGCTTCCCAGTTTTCCACTCCTGGGATATAGATTGCTGATAGATGGCAAGAGTGAGTCTCTGCCCATTGAATTATTTTGGTAACCTCTATCATCGCTAGAGAACTCTTTGTTCCCCCCTGATTGATATATGCTACAGTCGTGATATTGTCCGACTGGAATCTTATGAATCTGGCCGACGCCAGCTGAGGCTAAGCCTGAAGCGCGTTCTCAGTTCTAGAATATTTATCGGGAGGAGAGCCTCCTCCTGAGTCCACAATCCCTGTGCTTTCAGGGAATTCCAGACTGCACCCCAGCCCAATAGGCTGGCGTCCGTCGTCACTATGACCCACGCTGGCCAGCGGAAACACATTCCTTTGGACAGATGATCCTGTGACAACCACCAAAGAAGAGTCTCTTGATCCAGATTTATCTGAGGAGATAAATCTGCATAATCCCCATTCCACTGCTTAGGCATGCAAAGTTGCACTGTTCTGAGATGCAAGCGAGCAAACGGAACTATGTCCGTTGCCACTACCATTAGACCGATTACCTCCATACACTGAGCCACTGACGGCCAAGGAATGGAATGAAGAGCTCAGCAGATGGATAAATTCTTTGATTTCCTGACCTCCGTCAGAAAAATTTTCATGTCCACCGAATCTATCAGAGTTCCCAGGAATGGAACTCTTGTGAGAGGGATAAGTGAACTCTTGTTTACGTTCACCTTCCACCCATGAGAAAGCCAACACGATGTCCGTGTGAGACTTGGCTAGTTGGTAAGTTGACGCCTGGATTAAGATATCGTCCAGATAAGGCACCACCGCTATGCCCCGCGGCTTTAGAACCGCCAGAAGGGACCCTAGCACCTTTGTGAAAATTCTGGGAGCCGTGGCCAATCCGAAGGGAAGAGCCACAAACTGGTAATGCTTGTCCAGAAAGGCAAACCTGAGAAACTGGTGATGATCTTTGTGGATAGGAATGTGTAGATACGCATCCTTTAAGTCCACGGTGGTCATATATTGACCCTCCTGGATCATTGGCAAAATAGTCCGAATGGTCTCCATCTTGAAGGATGGGACTCTGAGGAATTTGATTAGGATCTTGAGATCCAAAATTGGTCTGAAAGTTCCTTCTTTTTTGGGAACCACGAACAGATTGGAGTAGAACCCTTGTCCCTGTTCTGTTTCTGGAACTGGGCAGATCACTCCCATGGAATATAGGTCTTCTGCACAGCGTAAGAACGCCTCTCTTTTTGTCTGGTTTACAGACAATTGAGAAAGATGGAATCTTTGAAATCTAGAAGATTCCCCTGGGTTACTATTTCTAAAGCCCAGGAGTCCTGAACGTCTCTTGCCAAGCCTGAGCGAAGAGAGAAAGTCTGCCCCCTACTAGATCCGGTCCCGGATCGGGGGCTACCCCTTCATGCTGTCTTGGTGGCAGCAGCAGGCTTCTTGGCCTGTTTACCCTTGTTCCAAGTCTGGTTAGGTCTCCAGACTGACTTGGATTGAGCAAGATTCCCCTCCTGCTTTGCGACAGGGGAAGAGGGACCACCTTTGAAGTTTCGAAAGGAACGAAAATTATTTTGTTTGGTCCTCATCTTATTCGTCTTATCCTGAGGAAGGGCATGGCCTTTCCCTCCAGTGATGTCTGAAATGATCTCTTTCAGTTCAGGCCTGAATAGGGTCTAACCCTTGAAAGGGATGGCTAAAAGCTTAGCTTTTGATGACACATCAGCAGACCAGGACTTAAGCCATAACGCTTTGCGCGCTAAAATGGCAAAACCTGAATTCTTCGCCGCTAATTTAGCCAATTGAAAAGCGGCATCTGTAATTAAAGAATTAGCTAGCTTGAGAGTCCTAATTCTATCCAGAATATCTTCTAATGGAGTCTCAACCTGAAGAGCCTCTTCCAGAGGAGAAGAAAACCTTGATGAACAAATATTTTCTTCAGGAGACCCTCTAATTTTTTATCCATAGGATCTTTGAAAGCACAACTGTCCTCAATAGGTATAGTTGTGCGCTTATCCAAGGTAGAAATAGCTCCCTCCACCTTAGGGACCGTCTGCCACGAGTCCCGCATGGCGTCTGATATGGGAAACATTTTCTTAAAAGTAGGAGGGGGAGCGAACGGAATACCTGGTCTATCCCACTCCTTAGTAACAATTTCCGAAATCCTCTTAGGGACCGGAAAAACATCAGTGTAGGCAGGAACCTCAAGGAATTTGTCCATTTTACACAATTTCTCTGGAACTACAATAGGGTCACAATCATCAAGAGTCGCTAAAACCTCCCTGAGCAATAAGTGGAGGTGTTCTAGTTTAAATTTAAAAGCCGTCATATCTGAATCTGTCTGAGGGAACATATTTTCAGAAATCTCTCCCTCAGCCAGCAAATCCCTCACTTCAGAACATTGTGAGGGTACATCAGATATAGCTAATAAAGCGTCAGAGGGCTCAGCGTTTGTTCTCACACCAGACCTACTGCGCTTCCCCTGCAACCCCGGCAGCTTAGATAAAACCTCAGTGAGGGTAGTATTCATAACTGCGGCCATATCTTGCAGGGTGAAAGAATTAGACGCACTAGAAGTACTTGGCGTCATTTGTGTGGGCGTTAACGGTTGTGACACTTGGGGAGAATTAGATGGCATAACCTGATTCTCTTCTGACTGAGAATCATCCTGCGACATACTTTTAGTAGCTAAAATATGTTCTTTACAATTTATTGACCTTTCAGTGCATAAGGGACACATTCTAAGTGGAGGTTCCACAATGGCTTCTAAACATATTGAACATTGACTTTCCTCAATGTCAGACATGTTGAACAGGCTAGTAATGACTACAAACAAGCATGAAAACACTTTATTTAGTGAAAAAAATAACAATCTTAAAAAACGGTACTGCGCCTTTAAGAGAAAAAAAAGCATACACGTTCTGCAAAACAGTCTAAACATGCACCAAATTTTTCAAAATGTTGTATGTAGACCCACTATAGGTAGTTAAGATTGCACCACAATTTTTTTTAACAATTAACCCCTTAATGTCCAAACCGGATCGAAAATAGGCCCAGATCCGGAAAAAGACCCCTCAGCCCCTTGCCACAACCCTGCTGTGGCCCTACCTGCCCTCTGGGATCGAAAGTGTGGGGTAAAAGCTTCAATTTGGCCCAAAACATACACCAGGGCCCTCAGGAGTTAGAGCTTGCTGCTTGCTGCCAAACTAACTGCGCATCTGAGGCGCGAAAATAGGCCCCGCCCATCTCACTCGATGTTTCCTGAGCCTCCAAGAACCACACCAGAGCAGTTATAACTAGCCATGTGAGTTCCAAGACCCAAAAGTTTAAGCCATGTGTGCCCTAATAAAGTTGCCCAAAACGTTTATTGCCCATAAAAACGTTAAAGCACTCCCATCCAAAAAAAACGTTTGCTCACAAACATTTTGCATTCAGTGTCAACCATATATGTAATTGGCCCCATAAGCAAGCTAAGTAATGCCCCTCTTTTAGCTCTAGGATTACTGCTTACCCTTACCCTCCTGGGTATAATGTCAGTCTTTCTGAAATACACAGTCTCTCCAGAAAAAATATGACTGAACATACCTCATTGCTGCATAGCATGAAACCGTTCCTCACACTGAAGTTTCCTGTACTCCTCAGCTTCTGTGGGAACAGCAAATGGACCTTAGTTACAAATGCTAAGATCATCATCCTCCAGGCAGCAGTCTTCATCCATATGCTGCCTGAGAGTAAATAGTACAAACCGGTACCATTTAAAAATAACAAACTCTTGATTGAAGAATTAAAAACTAATATTTTATCACCTCTTTCACTTTACCCTTCCTAGTACTTAGAGTAGGCAAAGAGAATGACTGGAGTGGAGCTAAGGGGGGAGCTATATAGACAGCTCTGCTATGGTGCTCTTTGCCACTTCCTGTAGGGAAGGATAATATCCCACAAGTAAAGGATGAATCCGTGGACTCATCTTACCTTTATAGAAGAAATAACTTTTAAATGTATTTTTGACGTGTTTTGTGACACGTTTTTGTTTCACGAAAGTTAACCTGAGCTCTGAGGATGCGGTAATCATTCTATTGTAAATCGCGATTGCGCTCATACATTTGTGCTTGCTTTCAACTTGTAATGTGAGCCCCACATCCCACACTCGCAAACAGCCGTGATAAACCAGACAGATATCACTTGCATGTAACTTATCTCGCCACTCGTAATCTGGCCCAGTGGCCCTACTTGTAAATGAAAGAACAGATGGTTTTAATTAGTGTAGCCTTAAAACAAACGGTTTCAGACTGGAGAATTTCCACTGCAGCTCATACTTTTGATGGGTTACAATGGTCAATCCTCCTAACAACATACAGTCTCCTTCTTCTCACATGTGTACAGTACTGCTATGTAGGTTAAACTATCAGAGACACATTAGTTAAATGAATCCATTCTACACAATTCTTTACTAAAGAGAAAAGAGTGAGATCTTAAATCACAATTCTTGCCCAATATCAGAGGCTACATTAAATTAGATAAAAACTATCACTGTATGTAGTCATTCACTTACAAAAACTCTTGCTATGATGTGTAGTGTTGGGTGTATGTGAAGTGTGCACGTGCATTTGTGTAGTGCAGCATGTGTGTTCCTATCTTCCTAACTACACCCCCTTATATAGTCAGCTGGGATATTTTTGTGACAAATCACAATCCTTGGGTGACAGTATTTTATTGCCTTTGGATTAATCTAGTCATATGTAGGAACATATACCTGAATTAATAAAGTGAACCACCTCACCATGGAGCAGCATTTTCATCATTCCATTATACAACATATCTAGGGTTGCCACCTTTCTTGGAAGAAAATACCGGGCATGCTAATTAACATAAATTTGCATACATAATTAAACAGCATAACTTAAAAACTAAAGCTGATAGGACTGATTTTAAATGCTCATTTGTTTATAACTATTATTCATCACACTGAGAAGAAGTTTCACTTTGACAGGGGCTTTCTTTCAATATTTATTTTGTTTTCTACATTGACATGAACCTTAAAAATACCGTCCGTGTCGGTAAAACACTGGCTGGGCGGGAACCCTAAACATATCCCTAAGCAGGTGAAACCCAAAATAGTTCTCATGATTCAGATAGGTCATACAGTTTTAAACAACTTTCAAATTTACTTTTATTATCAATTTGCTTCATTCTCTTGGTATCCTTTGTTGAAGAAGCAGCAATGCACTACTGGGAGATTGCAGAAAACATTGGATTAGCCAATGATCAGAGGCATATATGTGCATCCACCAATCAGCAGGTAGCTCCCAGTAGTGCATCGCTGCTCCAAAGCTTACCTAGGTATGCTTTTTAACAAGGATATCCAGAGAACGAAGAAGTACGTTGCCTGTGGCAAATGGGTCGATAACACTGGTAACAGTAAGCAAGAGAGGCAAAGAGGCCACTACTTGGTGACAGACTACATTTATAGCACTCAAGGGGTTAATGCATTATCAGTTCGTAAATAGCTGTACAACAAATAGTACAACACCAGTATTTTAGTAATCATGTCTTCCAAATGGGAGACAGACAGATTATCTAGGCAACAAAAGGGAGAAACTGACCTAAATGCTGTATTTGAAAATCCATCTACCAGCACAACCAACAACCAAGATTCTATTAACCAAACCCTCAAAAAGATTCATAAACTTATGTTTAAGCAGGATAAACTTTGGTGGAATCACCATTTCTTTGAGAAATACATTGAACTTAAGTTAATCCCAAAAGGACTAAGAATTCAATTATTCCCTGCCTTTGAATTTAGAAATCCTGAACATAATTTAGAAATCCTCAGAGTGCTCTGCAAAGTTAATGCGAATCCTGATCAAACATGACAAGGCAGAATATGATATTTTGGAAACTAAGGTCCAAGAATTAAATAACAGACTGCAGGTTTTTGAACCACTTAAATAATTTGAATCTACCTATAAACAATACCAAATAAGAGCTGGATAAATATGAGGAAGAAATAAAACTCATGAAAAAGAAAAATTAAGCAGGGACAAAACTGATTACGCCAATAATAGAGTATATAAATGGAAAAAGAAATTCAATATTAACAACAATAAACCTTTAAAAGTTACTATTGTTAAGAGTGACATCTCAGATACTGAGGGAGAGGATTCTGAAACACAAGAATCCAACAATGAACCACAACCATCTACCCTAGAGAGTCACATGAGAATTACAAGGGGCAAAAGAAAAGATTTTTTAGGGGCAGACACACCAGAAGAGGCAGGGGGCAAACCCAAAAGAAAACCAAAAAGAAACAACAAAAGCCAACCACACAACAAGGCACACAAAAAAAGAGACCCCCGAGACCACCAAGCCCATTCTCTCAGATCAAAATGACTCATTGAGAATTATTAATTTATCCCAAAAATTATTGACTAAAGAACATGAACAAGTACATTTTCAAGAGGTATGACTTTTTGTCCCACTCCCTACTTGGACAAATTTGAAATAATCAAAGATGTCCAACTTTTTATACGAAAAATTGCTCTCAAAAGATTCTACACTAATAAATCCCAGATGACCAACCAAATGGATTTGAATTCATTGTCAGTTGAGGAAAGAAACATTCTTGAAGACCTAGAAAATCTTCTTTCAGAAAGTGAATTATCCTCAGGCACCCTTTCTGAGAATGAAACTAGAACAAATTGGCGAGATAAAATCAAGAATAAATCTATATTCATGCCTAAGCTCAATCAGTGTTCACAACTACAGGTGTTTAATGATATAGTCTGTGACAAAATACTTGAAATCACAGATAAGAAAAATCAAGGACAGAATCTGACTATCAAGGAAAGAAAGGCCTTGAAAGATTTACAATCTTGGCAGGATGTGATCATCAGAAACTCAGACAAGGGGGGTAACATTGTTTTGTGGCCTCTTGACATGTACAGACAGGAAACAGATAAACAATTACGAGATGTTTCATGTTACTTAAAACTGGGATATAATCCTACTCAAGAATATCTATTAATGTTAATCTATTAATTAAAGTAACAAACCCCATTGTGGCTACCTTTTATTTAATTCCTAAGATCCACAAAAACAAAACTCACCCCCCAGGACGACCAATAGTATCAGGAATCAACAGTCTTACTGAGAAGGCGAGTAAATATATTGATTATAGACTCAGAAATTATCTGACACAAATTACATCATATGTACAGGACACCACAGATGTCTTGGTACAATTGGATGATATTAACATTTCCACTAACACCTGGTTGGTAACAGCTGATGTAGAATCGTTATATACCTGCATTCAACATGAGTTGGGATTAGAAGCGGTTCAATGGTTCCTTTCAATGGGATCTGAAGATCACATACATGACAAATTTATACTACAACTATTAAGTTTTGTACTTAAACATAACTATTTCACCTTCAACAATAGTTTTTTCTTACAAACAAGAGGCACTGCGATGGGCACAGCATGTGCTCCCACCTATGCCAATCTTTTTTTAGGCTGGTGGGAGCACAAAACTGTGTTCTCAGATTCTAATTCCTCTTTTCTGGACAAGATTCCACTTTGGATGCGCTATATAGACGACGTGCTCTTCCTATGGGAGGGCACCAAAGAGGAATTGGATCTATTTCTTCTGAATCTGAATATGAACCCCTTTAATATCAAATTGACTTATGATGCCGGTTTAACTAAATTCAACTTTTTGGACTTGGAAATAAGCAAAACTAAGGCAGGTACACTTTCCGTGGATGTACACAGAAAACCCACTGCTACCAATAGTGTTCTTCATAGCTCAAGCGCTCATGCCCCCAACACGATTCAAGCCCTCTCCGTGGGAGAATTTTTAAGAATGAGGAGAAATTGCTCCTCGGTTTTAAATTACCATAAAAGAGCAAAGGAACTTACTGAAAGACTTTTATTAAGAGGCTACAGTAAAAGGGCAATTAAGAAGGCAGAACACAGAGCAAGAACAACTAATAGAAAAGAACTACTTCAGAAAAAAGCAAAACCTACACAAGATGGAATCAGGTTTATATCCACGTACAATCCAGAAAGTCCACACATCAAAACTATATTACAAGATAACTGGCCCATTCTTATGTCTGATCCCATTCTAAAAAATGTTTTGGGCAATAAGATCCAAACGGGATACAGAAGAAGTAGAAACCTTAAATATCTCATCAGCTCTAGCCATCTAGAGGGCACTAAAACATCTAGCACATTCACTCATGGATCCTTCAAATGCGGTACGTTCAATATGCAGCTTTATGCTAAAAATACAGACAATACATGTCTGCTTCAACAAGAGTCATTCGATAAATGCACACAATAACTGTCAAACTGAAGGGGTAGTGTATGTGCTACAGTGCAAATGCAATTTACTTTATATTGGTATGACAACCAGAAAAGTTAGGGTGAGATTACAAGAACATCTCAGAAATATTAAAAATGCTGCCAAAGATCTTCAAGCAGGAAAACAATTGACCTCTGTTGCTAGGAATTTTTTAAACAAACACAACTCCAAACAAAGTGACCTAAAATGTTTTGGGTGGCAGAAAGTGAAGTTTGGAATTAGAGGTGACCTAGAAAAAACTTTGTTGCGAGCTGAAAGCAAATGGATTTTCTTAATGAACACGGTACAGCCATCCGGTCTCAATGAACAAAACAACTTTTCTCCATTTTTATAAGAGGACTTATACAGTAGCCTCTTTATTTTAGAGGCCATCATTATAGTTTCTTCCACTGGCTTAGGGCACATAAAACGAATGGTGGGAATTGGTACAAACACAATTTATGTGACACAAGCTACTCAAGTCACAGCACTAGAACACATCACGTGAAATTATAAAATGGTTATTTCAAAGCACTCGGATAATCCGTTAATCAGAAACACTGATATCAGTATTAACACACATGCACCCAGCAGTAATAATCTTTGCACTTTCATTTATTTTTCAATCATTATATGAGTTGTGGATCCCCCTTTTCACACTCATTTAGAATCAAGTAACACTAAGTTTGAATCACTAATTGACATAACAATTGTACATAGTACAGACTCACACTATCCTTATTTATCACATACTGTCATCTGATAAGTTTGTTTTAACACAACTCACACAGTGTGGCACACTCGTTCACATAATAATTTTTGTATATTTCTTTAAGTGCTATTACGGAGAAGCTCACACGTAATCTAGTAGGAGCATGAAGACTAATAAGGGATACTAACTCCCTATTGCAAGTTGGTCTTTTCAATTTACTTGGAGGACATAAACTAGTGACCAGATGCTGACCTTCTTTGATATACAATACGCTTTGTTATACTTATCAATAATAATGTGATTATTATATACACAGGCAGGCTTTGGTCTCCAAGTAGCAATGTTCAAATTATCAATGTATCCCGTAATCACGCTCAGCAACATGTACATTCATAATTGTCACTAGTGTTTTCATTACATTTCCCAACCTATGGTATCTTATTACAATTTATAAAGACACACATAAGCTATGTCTAATAATCAATAGTGATCTGTGGATTCATATTCCAATGAACTACAGCCTAACATCTTTTGAACACCTACCCAGCCAATTATCAATAGGATAGCATCTGGCTCCAAGCATCCTCTGTTGTAAATGGAGTAACATTCAGGATTGGCTAGCCAGGGATGACTCATCTCAGCAGGTGGAGTTCACACGCCATAAATAGCCAGTCAGTGAGCGGCGCGCTCACCCTTTGAAAAAGCCGTTAGGGTGAAACATGTCAGGGACGCTAGGGAATTGGTGAGGAGCCCTGGAGCTCCTGTATTTTTATAAAGCCTTAGGTCGCTTATTTTGCTAAATTAGTAGGTGTTTCGTAAACTTTCATACTATGTGAAACTTTCTGTGGTACTACAATAGTCCGTTAATTTTTTGGGGGCATTTTTTACTATTTAGTCAGCCTTATTTGCTATCTCTCATTAAGGTTTGCTTTTCTATTACTTGGACCAGTATTATCAGGGTGTAGTTCTAATAGGCACATGCCATTCACGCAACATTACACATAAGTCATATTATATTGTTGTAGTGGAAGCTCTAGCTCATCTGACTCGTATGTAATTTGGTGTGGTGTGTAACGCTTATACAGGCTAAGCGATACTGTTACTTCTTAATCTGTGACAACATTTCTAGTTGCTACAGATTAACTATTAGGTTAAAAGGTACATAATTGTAGAAGTACAAAGTATCTTCAAGATATTTACTCAGTATTATCGTAACTACAAATTCAGGCGTTACAGTTAAACACACAATCGGAGTTAAAATTGCCTTACTTTTATTAGTATCTGGGGGCATAATTCATATGAGCCACTTCACCGTAAACCATTTGTGCACAATTCAATTCGCTATACTACTATTGGACTGTTTAATAGATTATTGGAACATATAATTAACATAAGACTCCTTCACTAACATCAGGAGACTAGCAACGGGGGATCAAGATCCAATTTCCCCTTCGCAATATAATGTTACGCTTGCATCTACTGCATTATAAGCTAACACGCAATAGGAGTGCATGAGTTAATGTCAACAAGCGATTTGTGACAGTGCCTATCTTACCACTTATTTGTTGCAATATATACCAATACAACATTTATACATAGGTAATACCAACTAATCAGGTGCTGTTTAGCGCTTTAGTGCCTTCATTTATGACTCACTGTCATAACCCTGCACATACCGTGCCATAGTCAATGACCCCCCCATACATCTTTTAGAGCAAGTGTTTAGATAACTGCAAATTTATGCAGTCACATTGATTTTCTCTACTTGCGTACCCCAGTAGCTTCACTTACTTTTATTTCTACTACCAACACTGTTCTTCGCACTATCGTTAAGCACCTAAGAGTGTTTTTAATTATTATTTTTTTTGCGTACTAATAAAAGTTATGTTTTAATCTCCAAGCTGAAACTGTGCATTTAAGCCGTCTAGTTTCTCTCTCTGGTGTTGTACTATTTGTTGTACAGTTATTTACGAACTGATAATGCATTAACCCCTTGAGTGTTATAAATGTAGTCTGTCACCAAGTAGTGGCCTCTTTGCCTCTCTTGCTTACTGTTACCAATCATAATACTACATAGCACCTACACTCCCGTGAATAAAACACAAGGATATAGTCGGGAATTTATGCTTACCTGATAAATTACTTGTGTCCGGTCCACGCGTCATCCATAACTTGTGGGAATATCTCTTCCCCAACAGGAAATGGCAAAGAGTACAGCAAAAGCTGTCCATATAGTCCCTCCTAGGCTCCGCCCACCCCAGTCATTCGACCGACGGACAGGAGAAAAACAGGAGAAACCATAGGGTGCCGTGGTGACTGTAGTTAAAGAAATAAATTCATCAAACCTGATTAAAAAACCAGGGCGGGCCGTGGACCGGACACACCGTTGGAGAAAGTAATTTATCAGGTAAGCATAAATTCTGTTTTCTCCAACATTGGTGTGTCCGGTCCACGGCGTCATCCATAACTTGTGGGAACCAATACCAAAGCTTTAGGACACGGATGAAGGGAGGGAGCCAATCAGGTTGCCTAAACGGAAGGCACCACGGCTTGCAAAACCTTTCTCCCAAAAATAGCCTCCGAAGAAGCAAAAGTATCAAATTTGTAGAATTTGGTAAAAGTGTGCAGGGAAGGCCAAGTCGCTGCCTTACATATCTGGTCAACAGAAGCCTCGTTCTTGAAGGCCCATGTGGAAGCCACAGCCCTAGTAGAGTGAGCTGTGATGCGTTCAGGAGGCTGCCGTCCGGCAGTCTCGTAAGCCAATCGGATGATGCTTTTCAGCCAAAAGGAAAGAGAGGTAGCAGTAGCTTTTTGACCTCTCCACTTGCCAGAATAAACGACAAACAGAGAAGACGTTTGTCTGAAATCCTTTGTTGCTTCTAAATAGAACTTTAAAGCACGAACTACATCTAGATTGTGTAACAAACGTTCCTTCTTTGAAACTGGATTCGGACACAAAGAAGGCACAACTATTTCCTGGTTAATATTCTTGTTGGAAACAACCTTTGGAAGGAAACCAGGCTTAGTACGCAAAACAACCTTATCTGAATGGAACACCAGATAGGGCGGATTACACTGCAGAGCAGATAACTCAGAAACTCTTCTAGCAGAAGAAATAGCAACCAAAAACAGAACTTTCCAAGATAACATCTTGATATCTATGGAATGTAGAGGTTCAAACGGAACCCCTTGAAGAACTGAAAGAACTAAATTCAGACTCCAGGGAGGAGTCAAAGGTCTGTAAACAGGCTTGATCCTGACCAAAGCCTGAACAAAAGCTTGAACATCAGGCACAGCTGCCAGTCGTTTGTGTAATAAGACAGATAAAGCAGAAATCTGTCCCTTTAGAGAACTCGCTGATAATCCCTTATCCAAACCTTCTTGGAGAAAAGAAAGGATCCTAGGAATTTTGATCTTACTCCATGAGAATCCCTTGGATTCACACCAACAGATATATCTTTTCCATATTTTATGGTAAATCTTCCTAGTTACTGGTTTTCTGGCTTGTATCAGAGTATCTATTACAGAATCCGAAAACCCACGCTTAGATAAAATCAAGCGTTCAATTTCCAAGCCGTTAGCTGAAGGGAAACTAGATTTGGATGTTCGAATGGACCTTGTACTAGAAGATCCTGTCTCAAAGGTAGCTTCCATGGTGGAGCCGATGACATATTCACCAGGTCTGCATACCAAGTCCTGCGTGGCCACGCAGGAGCTATCAAGATCACCGAGGCCCTCTCCTGCTTGATCCTGGCTACCAGCCTGGGAATGAGAGGAAACGGTGGAAACACATAAGCTAGGTTGAAGGTCCAAGGCGCTACTAATGCATCCACTAGAGTCGCCTTGGGATCCCTGGATCTGGACCTGTAGCAAGGAACCTTGAAGTTCTGACGAGATGCCATTAGATCCATGTCTGGAATGCCCCATAATTGAGTCAACTGGGCAAATATCTCCGGGTGGAGTTCCCACTCCCCCGGATGGAATGTCTGACGACTCAGATAATCCGCCTCCCAGTTTTCCACTCCTGGGATGTGGATCGCAGATAGGTGGCAGGAGTGATCCTCCGCCCATTTTATGATTTTGGTCACTTCTCTCATCGCCAGGGAATTCCTTGTTCCCCCCTGATGATTGATGTAAGCAACAGTCGTCATGTTGTCTGATTGGAATCTTATGAATCTGGCCTTTGCTAGTTGAGGCCAAGCCTTGAGAGCATTGAATATCGCTCTCAGTTCCAGAATGTTTATCGGGAGAAGAGACTCTTCCCGAGACCATAGCCCCTGAGCTTTCAGGGAGTTCCAGACCGCGCCCCAGCCCACTAGACTGGCGTCGGTCGTGACGATGACCCACTCTGGTCTGCGGAAACTCATTCCCTGGGACAGGTGGTCCTGGGTTAGCCACCAACGGAGTGAGTCTCTGGTCTTCTGATCTACTTGAATCACTGGAGACAAGTCTGTATAGTCCCCATTCCACTGTTTCAGCATGCACAGTTGTAATGGTCTTAGATGAATTCGCGCAAAAGGAACTATGTCCATTGCTGCAACCATCAACCCTACTACTTCCATGCACTGAGCTATGGAAGGACGTGGAACAGAATGAAGAACTTGACAAGCGCTTAGAAGTTTTGACCTTCTGACATCTGTCAGGAAAATCTTCATTTCTAAAGAATCTATTATTGTCCCCAAGAAAGGAACTCTTGTCGACGGAGACAGGGAACTTTTTTCTATGTTCACTTTCCATCCGTGAGATCTGAGAAAGGCCAGAACGATGTCTGTGTGAGCCTTTGCCTTTGAAAGAGACGACACTTGTATCAGAATGTCGTCCAAGTAAGGTGCCACTGCAATGCCCCTTGGTCTTAGAACCGCTAGAAGGGACCCGAGTACCTTTGTGAAAATCCTTGGAGCAGTGGCTAGCCCGAATGGGAGAGCCACAAACTGGTAATGTTTGTCCAGAAAGGCGAACCTTAGGAACTGATGATGATCTTTGTGCATAGGAATATGTAGATACGCATCCTTTAGATCCACGGTAGTCATAAATTGACCCTCCTGGATTGTAGGTAAAATCGTTCGAATGGTTTCCATTTTGAACGATGGCACTCTGAGAAATTTGTTTAGGATCTTTAAATCCAGAATTGGTCTGAAGGTTCCCTCTTTTTTGGGAACCACAAACAGATTTCAGTAAAACCCCATTCCTTGTTCCACGGTTGGAACTGGGTGTATCACTCCCATTTTTAACAGGTCTTCTACACAATGTAAGAATGCCTGTCTCTTTATTTGGTTTGAAGATAAGTGAGACATGTGGAACCTTCCCCTTGGGGGTAGTTCCTTGAATTCCAGAAGATAACCCTGAGAAACTATTTCTAGTGCCCAGGGGTCCTGAACATCTCTTGCCCAAGCCTGAGCGAAGAGAGAGAGTCTGCCCCCTACTAGATCCGGTCCCGGATCGGGGGCTACTCCTTCATGCTGTTTTGTTAGCAGCAGCAGGTTTCTTGGCCTGCTTACTCTTGTTCCAGCCTTGCATCGGTTTCCAAGCTGGTTTGGTTTGCGAAGCATTACCCTCTTGTCTAGAGGCTGCAGAGTTGGAGGCCGGTCCGTTCCTGATATTGCGAAAGGAACGAAAATTAGACTTATTTTTGGCTTTGAAAGGCCTATCTTGTGGGAGGGCGTGGCCCTTACCCCCAGTGATGTCTGAGATAATCTCTTTCAATTCTGGCCCAAAAAGAGTTTTACCCTTGAAAGGGATATTAAGCAATTTTGTCTTGGAAGATACATCCGCTGACCAAGACTTTAGCCAGAGCGCTCTGCGCGCCACAATTGCAAACCCAGAATTTTTCGCCGCTAATCTAGCTAACTGCAAAGCGGCATCTAAAATAAAGGAATTAGCTAACTTAAGTGCGTGAACTCTGTCCATAACCTCCTCATACGGAGTCTCTCTACTGAGCGACTTTTCTAGTTCCTCGAACCAGAACCACGCTGCTGTAGTGACAGGAATAATGCACGAAATAGGTTGCAGGAGGTAACCTTGCTGTACAAAAATCTTTTTAACCCCTTAATGACCGAGGACGTGCAGGGTACGTCCTCAAAAAAAAGGCAGTTAATGCCTGAGAACGTACCCTGCACGTCCTCGGTGTGGAAAGCAGCTGGAAGCGATCCTGCTCGCTTACAGCTGCTTTCCGGTTATTGCAGTGATGCCTCGATATGGAGGCATCCTGCAATAACCATGTATGGCCATCCGATGCAGAGAGAGCCACTCTGTGGCCCTCTCTGCACCGGACATCGATGGCTGGTATCGTTGGTGGGTGGGAGGCGGGTGGCGGCCATCGATGGGCCCAGTGATGTGGAGGGGGGCAGGATCGTGGGCGGGGATGACCGGGGGTGCGCACGGGCGCGCGCGCGTGCACGATAGGGAGGGGGCGGGCGCGTGCACGGGAGGGAGCGGGTGGGAACCGCTACACTACAGAAAAGGATTTGCTCATCAGGGTTCTAAAACGTAGAATTAATAAAAATAAAAACCGAAATCAGGGGGTGTTGGGTTAGTATGTGGGAGGGAAGCTACACTACAGAAAAAAAAATGGGGAAAAATAAAAAAAAACAACATTTTTTTCTGCAAATTGGGTACTGGCAGATAGCTGCCAGTACCCAAGATGGCCCCCAAAAAGGCAAAGGGGGATGGTTAGAGAGATGTTTGAGGGGGGATCAGGGAGGTTGGGGGCTAAGGGGGATCCTAAACAGCAGCATATGTAAATATGCTATACAATTTTTTTTAAAAAAAACAAAGATTCCCTTTATTTTTGTACTGGCAGACATTCTGCCAGTACTTAAGATGGCGGGGAAAATTGTGGGGTGGGGGAGGGAAGGGAGCTGTTTGGGAGGGATCAGGGGGTGTGATGTGTCAGGTGGGAGGCTGATCTCTACACTAAAGCTAAAATTAACCCTGCAAGCTCCCTACAAGCTACCTAATTAACCCCTTCACTGCTAGACATAATACACGTGTGATGTGCAGCGGCATTTAGCGGCCTTCTAATTACCAAAAAGCAACGCCAAAGTCATATATGTCTGCTATTTCTGAACAAAGGGGATCCCAGAGAAGCATTGACAACCATTTGTGACATAATGTCACAAGCTGTTTGTAAATGATTTCAGTGAGAAACCTAAAATTGTGAAAAATTTAACGTTTTTTTTAATTTGATCGCATCTGGCGGTGAAATGGTGGCATGAAATATACCAAAATGGGCCTAGATCAATACTTTGGGTTGTCTACTACACTACACTAAAGCTAAAATTAACCCTAGAAGCTCCCTACATGCTCCCTAATTAACCCCTTAACTGCTGGGCATAATACACTTGTGGTGCGCAGTGGCATTTAGCGTCCTTCTAATTACCAAAAAGCAACAACAAAAGCCATACATGTCTGCTATTTCTGAACAAAGGGGATCTCAGAGAATAATTTACAACCATTTATGCCATAATTGCACAAGTTGTTTGTAAATAATTTCAGTGAGAAACCTAAAGTTTGTCAAAAAAATTGTGAAAAAGTGAACGATTTTCTTTATTTGATTGCATTTGGCGGTGAAATGGTGGCATGAAATATACCAAAATGGGCCTAGATCAATACTTTGGGGTGTCTTCTAAAAAAAAATATATACATGTTAAGGGATTTTCAGGGATTCCTGACAGATATCAGTGTCCCAATGTAACTAGCGCTAATTTTGAAAAAAAGGGGTTTGGAAATAGCAAAGTGCTGCTTGTATTTATTGCCTTATAACTTACAAAAAAAGCGAAGAACATGTAAACATTGGGTATTTCTAAACTCAGGACAAAATTTAGAAACTATTTAGCATGGGTGTTTTTTGGTGGTTGTAGATGTGTAACAGATTTTGGGGGTCAAAGTTTGAAAAAGTGTGTTTTTTTCCATTTTTTCCTCATATTATATAATTTTTTTTATAGTAAATTATAAGATATGATGAAAATAATGGTATCTTTAAAAAGTCCACTTAATGGCGAGAAAAACGGTATATAATATGTGTGGGTACAGTAAATGAGTAAGAGGAAAATTACAGCTAAACACAAACGCTGCAGAAATGTAAAAATAGCCTTGGTCCCAAACGGACAGAAAATGGAAAAGTGCTGCGGTCATTAAGGGGTTAAGCAAACCCTCCAATTTTTTATCCATAGGATCTTTGAAAGCACAATTATCCTCTATAGGAATAGTAGTGCGCTTGGCTAGTGTAGAAACTGCCCCCTCGACCTTAGGGACTGTCTGCCATAAGTCCTTTCTGGGGTCGACCATAGGAAATAATTTCTTAAATATAGGAGGGGGAACAAAAGGTATGCCGGGCTTCTCCCACTCCTTATTCACTATGTCCGCCACCCGCTTGGGTATAGGAAAAGCGTCGGGGTGCACCGGAACCTCTAGGAACTTGTCCATCTTGCACAATTTTTCTGGAATGACCAGGTTGTCACAATCATCCAGAGTAGATAACACCTCCTTAAGCAGTGCGCGGAGATGCTCTAATTTAAATTTAAATGTCACAACATCAGGTTCTGCCTGTTGAGAAATTCTACCTGAATCTGAAATTTCCCCATCTGACAAAACCTCCCTCATGGCCCCTTCAGATTGGTGTGAGGGTATGACAGAGCAATTATCATCAGCGCCCTCCTGCTCTACAGTGTTTAAAACAGAGCAATCGCGCTTTCTCTGATATGCAGGCATTTTGGATAAAATATTTGCTATGGAGTTATCCATTACTGCCGTCAATTGTTGCATAGTAATAAGCATTGGCGCGCTAGAAGTACTAGGGGTCTCCTGCGTGGGCAAAACTGGTGTAGACACAGAAGGAGATGATGTAGAACTATGTCTACTCCCTTCATCTGATGAATCATCTTGGGCAACTTTACTATCTGTGGCAGTACTGTCCTTACTTTGTTTGGACGCTATGGCACAATTATCACACAATTTTGAAGGGGGAGACACATTGGCTTCCATACATACAGAACATAGTTTATCTGAAGGCACAGACATGTTAAACAGGCTTAAACTTGTCAATAAAGTACAAAAAACGTTTTTAAACAAAACCGTTACTGTCTCTTTAAATTTTAAACAGTGCACACTTTATTACTGAATATGTGAAAAACTATGAAGGAATTGTTCAAATTTAACCAAATTTTCACCACAGTGTCTTAAAGCATTCAAAGTATTGCACCCCAAATTTGAGACCTTTAACCCTTAAAATGAAGAAACCGGAGCCGGTTACAGTTTTAACCCCTCTACAGTCCCAGCTACATCCTTTGCTGCGACTTTACCAAACCCAGGGGGTATACGATACCAATGAAGCCTGTTAGGAACCTTTTCAACAACTTTCAGACCCACACACATGCAGCTGCATGTCCTGCTCTCAAAAGTAACTGCGCAGTAATGGCGCGAAAATGAGGCTCAGCCTACTACAGGGAAGGTCCTTCCTGACTGAAAAGGTGTCTAAACCAGTGCCTGACGTTAAAAAAAAAACGTTCCCCAAAGTTTATAAGTGTGAATATCAACATCAAGCTTCATAAAATGCCCAAATAAAGCAATCGATCTTGCCCATAAAAGTGTCTACCAGTTTTACAGCCCATATTAAGCCCTTTATTCTGTTTGAGACTAAGAAAATGGCTTACCGGTCCCCATGAGGAGAAATGACAGCCTTCCAGCATTACACAGTCTTGTTAGAAAAATAGCTAGTCATACCTTAGGCAGAAAAGTCTGCTAACTGTTTCCCCCAACTGAAGTTATTTCATCTCAACAGTCCTATGTGGAAACAGCAAACGATTTTAGTTACTGCTGCTAAAATCATATTCCTCTCACAAACAGAACTCTTCATCTTTTTCTGTTTCAGAGTAAATAGTACATACCAGCACTATTTTAAAATAACAAACTCTTGATAGTAGAATAAAAAACTACAACTAAACACCACATACTCTTCACCATCTCCGTGGAGATGTTGCCTGTGCAACGGCAAAGAGAATGACTGCGGTGGGCGGAGCCTAGGAGGGACTATATGGACAGCTTTTGCTGTACTCTTTGCCATTTCCTGTTGGGGAAGAGATATTCCCACAAGTTATGGATGACGCCGTGGACCGGACACACCAATGTTGGAGAAAAATCAAACTGATACAACCAGTGGCTGGTTATACATATAACACCAATCAGGAAGAGTATAATAATATTATTATATATTATGCAATCTTTTTTTGCCTTTGTTCTGAAAGTGAGACGTCTAAATATTACCTTGTCATGTTCAAATATGTAATCATCATTTTCCACTCTGATGTTAGGATCTGCCGCTGCATGTAGCAGAAGTTCTGTTATTTTGACCCCCTCAATTCCTGGAATTGCAGCAGCAATATGAAGAGGCGTCAGTGCACCATGCTGAGGAAAATGCATACAGTAAGCTTATCTTAATAGCCATTTCTAAATAGACATATGCAAAGGAACCAAATTAGGTTAGACAGAAATCAACTCATTTTCTGACAGTTTTTGGTTACCTATGGTTTATTCATTCAATAGTCTGGCTCACTGGAAATTAATGTGCTTATTAGTTGATTTAGCTTGTGGTATTCCCACCTATCCTGAAATTCTTTGGCCTTAAAGGGACATTATACAATAGATTTTTTCTTTGCATAAATGTTTTGTAGATGATCCATTTAGCCTACACAGCAATTTTTTTAAAAAAATGCACAATTTTGCTTATTTTCAAATAACATTGCATTGATTTTCAGATTCCTAACCAAGCCCTAAATTTTTTGAAGAATACTGATGTATACCTACTCCAGCTTGCTGCTGTTTGTGTAAAGGGTCATATGCAGAGGAAAGGGGAGGGGGAGTGTCTATTTTACTTGCTATAGAACCACTTGCAGCGGGTGTTCCAGCTAATCTTTTCAACAGGGCTAAATTGGGAGCTTCTAAGTAAGTTTTTAAACGGTTTTATATTGGATTTTTAGATCAGAATATGTGCATATTATTCTTTACAGTGGTGTCTATAACATGCAGTTATATGAAAATATACTGAATACTGTCCCTTTAAGTCCAAGCTGTGTAAACACAGCCAGTAGAAGAAATAACACTCCCAGTGGGGTATAGAAGAGAAAAGGTAATAAAATGTTAATTTTCCATTATTCTCTCAAAGTATTGGTGATTGGTTTACGGACAGATATAAGATAAAGTAGCATGTATATATATACAATGTGATAATGTAATGAGATCTGATTATACCTACAAGCTCAACCTATTTTATTAGGTTGTGGCTTTGAAAACAAAAAAAATCAACTGCAGCTGGTAAAAAAAAGTAATAGAAAACACATTAAGGGAAAAACAATTTTATAGTAAACTGTCCCTTTAAGCATAACTTCCTCTAACTACTAAGGTACTTGTCTGACACTTGTGAATTTGGAGCCGATTGCTTCAGGAATCAGTACAATATGATGCATACTATGCAGTGTACCTACTATATATAGCCTGTGTGAAGATGCAGGTACTTCCCCAGTCTATGCCCACACCACTTATCTTACTTGCCTGACATAGTCTGAGGATACAGGAGATTGCCCACCCTGTACTGTAACTTACAGTACAGGATAAACTGAGGAAGTACATCGCAAGGCCAAGCAGGAGGAGGCTAAAGTAACTGTCCCAGCGACACCCATGGCAGCCTTGTGACCACAACTCCAGAGAGAAGATTTACTTTGCACAGCCAGTACTCTCCTATTTCCCTCTCTTCTAGGAACTATCCATTGAAGGAGACGTTTTGGGATAATATCCCTTTAATCTGAAGAAAATAGCACCTCTATCTTCTAGACTAGGCAAAGACAAATACTGGGAGGGAAGAGGAAGTGGGAGGAGAACTTGAAGCTCTGCGTGGGGTGTCTGCCTCCTCCTGGTCGCCAGGAGATGAATTCCCACAAGTAAGGACTATCACCACCTTAGAAAGAAATAATCGGCGAGATTACGAGTTTTGCGTTAGCCTTAAAAAGCAGCATTGAGAGGTCCCAACGCTGCTTTTTTTCTAACGCTGGTATTACAAGTTTGGCAGGTAGAGGCTCACCGCTCACTTTTCTTCCGCGACTCGAGGCTACCGCAAATCCCCCTTACGTCAATTGTGTATCCTATCTTTTTAATGGGATTTGGCTAACGCTGGTATTAAAAGTCTTGGAGAAAGTGAGCGGTAGAGCCTCTACCTCCAAGACACCTACCACATATAAAAGCCAGTAGTTAAGAGTTTTATGGGCTAACGCCGGAACATAAAGCTCTTAACTACAGTGCTACAAAGTACACTAACACCCATAAACTACCTATGAACCCCTAAACCGAGGCCTCCCCACATCACAAACACTATAATAAAATTATTTAACCCCTAATCTGCCGACCAGACATCGCCGCCACCTACATTATCCCTATGAACCCCTAATCTGCCCCCCCCCAACGTCGCCGCCACCTACCTACACTTATTAACCCCTAATATGCCGACCGGACATCGCCGCCACTATAATAAATGTATTAACCCCTAAACCGCCGCACTCCCGCCTCGCAAACACTATAATAAATTGTATTAACCCCTAATCTGCCGTCCCTAACATTGCCGCCACCTACCTACAATTATTAACCCCTAATCTCCTGCCCCCAACGTCACCGCTACTATAATAAAGTTATTAACCCCTAAACCTAAGTCTAACCCTAACACCCCCCTAAGTTAAATATAATTTAAATAAATCTAAATAAAATTACTATCATTAAATAAATTAATCCTATTTAAAACTAAATACTTACCTATAAAATAAACCATAAGATAGCTACAATATAATTTAATAATTACATTGTAGCTATTTTAGGATTTATATTTATTTTACAGGCAACTTTGTATTTATTTTAACTAGGTACAATAGCAATTAAATAGTTAATAACTATTTAATAGCTACCTAGTTAAAATAATTACAAAATTACCTGTAAAATGAATCCTAACCTAAGTTACAAATACACCTAACACTACACTATCAATAAATTAATTAAATAAATTAACTACAATTATCTAAAGTTGCCTGTAAAATAAATATAAATCCTAAAATAGCTACAATGTAACTATTAGTTATATTGTAGCTATATTAGGGTTTATTTTATAGGTAAGTATTTAGTTTTAAATAGGATTAATTTATTTAATTATAGTAATTTTATTTCGTTTTATTTAAATTATATTTAACTTAGGGGTTGTTAGGGTTAGACTTAGGTTTAGGGGTTAATAACTTTATTATAGTAGCGGCGACGTTGGGGGCGGCAGATTAGGGGTTAATAATTGTAGGTAGGTGGTGGCGATGTTAGGGACGGCAGATTAGGGGTTAATACAATTTATTATAGTGTTTGCGAGGCGGGAGTGCGGCGGTTTAGGGGTTAATACATTTATTATAGTGGCGGCGATGTCCGGTCAGCAGATTAGGGGTTAATAAGTGTAAGCAGGTGGCGGCGACGTTGGGGACGGAAGATTAGGGGTTAATAAATATAATGTAGGTGTCGGCGATGTTAGGGGCAGCAGATTAGGGGTTCATAGGTATAATGTAGGTGGCAGCGGTGTCCGGAGCGGCAGATTAGGGGTTAATAGTATAATGCAGGTGGCGACGATGTTGGGGGCGGCAGATTAGAGGTTAATAAGTGTAAGGTTAGGGGTGTTTAGACTTGGGGTTCATGTTAGGGTGTTAGGTGTAGACTTAGAAAGTGTTTCCCCATAGGAAACAATGGGGCTGCGTTAGGAGCTGGACGCTGCTTTTTTACAGGTGTTAGGGTTTTTTTCAGCCAGCTCAGCCCCATTGTGTCCTATGGGGAAATCGTGCACGAGCACGTTTTAGCCAGCTTACCGCTACTGTAAGCAATGCTGGTATTACAGGTAGAAGTGGAGCTAAATTTGCTCAACGCTCACTTTTCTAAGGCTAACGCAGCCATTCAGAAAACTTGTAATACCAACGTTGTTTAAAGTAAGAGCTGGGAAAAAAAAGGCTCGTTAGCCCCGCAAGTTTTTACTGACAAAACTTGTAATCTAGGCGAATGATTATAAATCCAGGGAGATAAGTTATGTATCTAGATTGTAAGTTCCCACGGGAATAGGGCCCTCAATTCCCCCTGTATTTGTCTGTAAAATGTTGTCTTGTATTGTTTCTCAGTTGTACTTTTATCTTTGTACCCATGGGCAGCGCTGCAGAATCTGTTGGTGCTTTATAAATAAAGAATAAGAATAATAATTGATTAAGGCAATTTGGAGCATACTTAGGTTATAGATCACCTATAGAGAATTAGCATAAAACTAGGTCATGGAATGCTCATACTGAGGCCTAGTTTGCATTGAGGCGGTAAAGTTTGGAAACTAGTGGTAACATAAAAATTCTCTATAGACTTTAATGAAGATAAATGTTTTTACCAACAGTTTCCAAACTTTACCGCCTCAATGGAAACTAGGCCTGAGTAGGGTAAACTGCAGAAACGGAAACCCCCCCCCCCACAGAAAATCAAACACAAAAGAACTTCTGAGCATTGAAGACTTTTCAGCAGAAAACAAATATAGAACAAAATAATATAAAAATATAGAATATGTTGTATTTAATATGAATATAAAAATAATGATTGTGAAATAACTAACTCATTTCAGCATAATCATTGGAACAAAAAAGCCCATTACGTTCTACCTCTGTGGCAAGTCGGACATCAGTGTGGGCCCCTCTCTCCAGCAGTAACCGTACAGTGGTAATGTCAGCAGCTTTTACTGCAAAGAACAAGGCATACATCGGTATGCTGCACATATTGGGGTCAGCGCCTCGGTAGAGAAGCAAGTTCAAGGTGGCTCTTCTTTCTGTGTCCCTAGACAAGTGAAACAATGAAATTAGGGCTTGAGAGGTTAAATGTTCCATAATGTTAAAAGGACATAAAGCCCCATGATTCAGATAGATCATACAATTTTAACAACTTTCTAATGTAATTCCATTATCACATTTCTTTGTTCTCTTTGTATATTTTGTTGAAAAGCAAGGACGTAAACTCAGGAGAATGCACAAGTCTGGAGCCCTATATGGCAGCAGTTTTGCAATTTTTTTTATCTATTGCAAGAGCACTAGATGGCAGAACTATTTCCTATCATGAGTGCTCCAGAAGGTATCTTTTCAACAAAGAATATTATGAGAACAAAGAATAAAACTAAAATGGAATATTTTTTTTAATGTTATGCTCTGTCTGAATCACAAAAGAACATTTTTGGGTTTCATATCCATTTAATCTCAGGGCACATTAATAAAGGTTTCCAATATGGCACTGTGATAGCAGAGGGTGTGATAGCAGAGGGTGTGATACCATACTAAATACTGAGTAATACTATGCTGAGGATTGTTCTATGAATGATTATTGCAGACTGGGTAATACTAGAGCAGTTAAATGTTGCATTGCAGATGATTTACTATGCTGCACACTGTATAATACATAACGTTTGATGCCATTGTGTATACTGCTACGTGTTGCTCTGCATTGTTCTACCATACTTCAGATTGTGCCATAAATGCTACAAACTTGGAGATTGTAGTCTGTATATTGTAAGCTGTTATATTTTAAACATGTGGTGGTATACCAAATACTATGCTCTGGCTAGACTCCATGATGTCATAAGAAAACATAATTTATGCTTACCTGATAAATTCCTTTCTCCTGTAGTGTAGTCAGTCCACGGGTCATCCATTACTTATGGGATATTAACTCCTCCCCAACAGGAAGTGCAAGAGGATCACCCAAGCAGAGCTGCTATATAGCTCCTCCCCTCTACGTCATACCCAGTCATTCGACCGAAACCAAACGAAAAAGGAGAAACTATAGGGTGCAGTGGTGACTGGAATTTAATTTAAAATTTAGACCTGCCATAAAAAACAGGGCGGGCCGTGGACTGACTACACTACAGGAGAAAGGAATTTATCAGGTAAGCATAAATTATGTTTTCTCCTGTTAAGTGTAGTCAGTCCACGGGTCATCCATTACTTATGGGATACCAATACCAAAGCTAGAAGTACACGGATGACGGGAGGGAAAGGCAGGATCTTTACACAGAAGGAACCACTGCCTGAAGAACCTTTCTCCCAAAAACAGCCTCAGAAGAAGCAAAAGTGTCAAATTTGTAAAATTTGGAAAAAGTATGAAGAGAAGACCAAGTTGCAGCCTTGCAAATCTGTTCAACAGAGGCCTCATTCTTAAAGGCCCACGTGGAAGCCACAGCTCTCGTAGAATGAGCTGTAATTCTTTCAGGAGGCTGCTGTCCAGCAGTCTCATAGGCTAAACGTATTATGCTACGAAGCCAAAAAGAGAGAGAGTTAGCCGAAGCTTTTTGACCTCTCCTCTGTCCAGAATAAACGACAAACAGGGAAGATGTTTGGCGAAAATCTTTAGTTGCATGTAAATAAAATTTCAAGGCACGGACTACGTCTAGATTGTGCAGAAGTCGTTCCTTCTTTGAAGAAGGGTTAGGGCACAATGATGGAACAACAATCTCTTGATTGATATTCTTGTTAGTGACTACCTTAGGTAAGAACCCAGGTTTAGTACGCAGAACTACCTTGTCTGAATGAAAAATCAGATAAGGAGAATCACAATGTAAAGCCGATAACTCAGAGACTCTACGAGCCGAGGAAATAGCCATTAGAAACAGAACTTTCCAAGATAACAGCTTGATATCAATGGAATGAAGGGGTTCAAACGGAACACCCTGTAAAACGTTAAGAACTAAGTTTAAGCTCCACGGTGGAGCAACAGTCTTAAACACAGGCTTAATCCTGGCCAAAGCCTGACAAAAAGCCTGAACGTCTGGAACTTCTGACAGACGTTTGTGTAAAAGGATGGACAGAGCTGAGATCTGTCCCTTTAAAGAACTTGCAGATAAATCCTTTTCTAAACCTTCTTGTAGAAAAGACAATATCCTAGGAATCCTAACCTTACTCCATGAGTAACTCTTGGATTCGCACCAGTGTAAATATTTACGCCATATTTTATGGTAAATTTTCCTGGTAACAGGTTTCCTAGCCTGTATTAAGGTATCAATTACTGACTCCGAAAATCCACGCTTTGATAAAATCAAGCGTTCAATCTCCATGCAGTCAGCTTCAGAGAAATTAGATTTTGATGTTTGAAAGGACCCTGAATTAGAAGGTCCTGTCTCAGAGGCAGAGACCAAGGTGGACAGGATGACATGTCCACTAGATCTGCATACCAGGTCCTGCGTGGCCATGCAGGCGCTATTAGAATCACCGATGCTTTCTCCTGTTTGATCCTGGCAATCAATCGAGGAAGCATCGGGAAGGGTGGAAACACATAAGCCATCTTGAAGGTCCAAGGTGCTGTCAAAGCATCTATCAGGACCGCTCCCGGGTCCCTGGACCTGGACCCGTAACAAGGAAGCTTGGCGTTCTGGCGAGACGCCATGAGATCCATATCTGGTTTGCCCCAACGTCAAAGTATTTGGGCAAAGACCTCCGGATGAAGTTCCCACTCCCCCGGATGAAAAGTCTGGCGACTTAGGAAATCCGCCTCCCAGTTCTCCACGCCTGGGATGTGGATCGCTGACAGGTGGCAAGAGTGAGACTCTGCCCAGCGAATTATCTTTAATACTTCCATCATCGCTAGGGAACTCCTTGTCCCTCCCTGATGGTTGATGTAAGCCACAGTCGTGATGTTGTCCGACTGAAACCTGATGAACCTCAGAGTTGCTAACTGAGGCCAAGCCAGAAGGGCATTGAGAACTGCTCTCAATTCCAGAATGTTTATTGGAAGGAGACTCTCCTCCTGAGTCCATGATCCCTGAGCCTTCAGGGAATTCCAGACAGCGCCCCAACCTAGTAGGCTGGCGTCTGTTGTTACAATTGTCCAGTCTGGCCTGCTGAAGGGCATCCCCCTGGACAGATGTGGCCGAGAAAGCCACCATAGAAGAGAATCTCTGGTCTCTTGATCCAGATTCAGCATAGGGGACAAATCTGAGTAATCCCCATTCCACTGACTTAGCATGCACAATTGCAGCGGTCTGAGATGCAGGCGTGCAAAAGGTACTATGTCCATTGCCGCTACCATTAAACCGATTACCTCCATGCATTGAGCCACTGACGGGTGTTGAATGGAATGAAGGACACGGCAAGCATTTAGAAGTTTTGTTAACCTGTCCTCTGTCAGGTAAATTTTCATTTCTACAGAATCTATAAGAGTCCCCAAGAAGGGAACTCTTGTGAGTGGCAATAGAGAACTCTTTTCTACGTTCACCTTCCACCCATGCGACCTTAGAAATGCCAGAACTAACTCTGTATGAGACTTGGCAGTTTGGAAATTTGACGCTTGTATCAGAATGTCGTCTAGGTACGGAGCTACCGCTATTCCTCGCGGTCTTAGTACCGCCAGAAGAGAGCCCAGGACCTTTGTAAAGATTCTTGGAGCCGTAGCTAACCCGAAGGGAAGAGCTACAAACTGATAATGCCTGTCTAGGAAGGCAAACCTTAGGTACCGGTAATGATCCCTGTGAATCGGTATGTGAAGGTACGCATCCTTTAGATCCACTGTGGTCATGTACTGACCCTTTTGGATCATGGGTAAGATTGTCCGAATAGTTTCCATTTTGAACGATGGAACACTTAGGAATTTGTTTAGGATCTTTAAATCCAAGATTGGTCTGAAGGTTCCCTCTTTCTTGGGAACCACAAACAGATTTGAGTAAAACCCTTGTCCGTGTTCCGACCGCGGAACCGGGTGGATCACTCCCATTAACAAAAGATCTTGAACACAGCGTAGAAACGCCTCTTTCTTTGTCTGGTTTGTTGACAACCTTGAAAGATGAAATCTCCCTTTGGGAGGAGAAGCTTTGAAGTCCAGAAGATATCCCTGGGATATGATATCTAACGCCCAGGGATCCTGGACATCTCTTGCCCAAGCCTGGGCGAAGAGAGAAAGTCTGCCCCCTACTAGATCCGTTGCCGGATCGGGGGCCCTCACTTCATGCTGTCTTAGGGGCGGCAGCAGGTTTTCTGGCCTGCTTGCCCTTGTTCCAGGTCTGGTTAGGTTTCCAGCCCTGTCTGTAACGAGCAACAGTTCCTTCCTGTTTTGTAGCGGAGGAAGTTGATGCTGCTCCTGCCTTGAAGTTACGAAAGGCACGAAAATTAGACTGTCTAGCCCTTGGTTTGGCTCTGTCTTGAGGCAGGGCATGTCCCTTACCTCCAGTAATGTCAGCGATAATTTCTTTCAAACCGGGCCCAAATAATGTCTGCCCTTTGAAAGGTATGTTAAGCAATTTAGATTTAGAAGTCACATCGGCTGACCAGGATTTTAGCCACAGCGCTCTGCGCGCCTGGATGGCGAATCCGGAATTCTTAGCCGTAAGCTTAGTTAAATGTACTACGGCATCAGAAATAAATGAATTAGCTAGCTTAAGGACTCTAAGCTTGTCTATGATTTCATCCAATGGAACTGAGCTAATGGTCTCCTCTAGAGACTCAAACCAAAATGCCGCCGCAGCCGTGACAGGCGCAATGCATGCGAGAGGTTGTAATATAAAACCTTGTTGAGTAAACATTTTCTTAAGGTAACCCTCTAATTTTTTGTCCATGTCAGCCGCTCTGGAATCAATCCGGGATGTAACCCAACTGCTAGCGTGAATTGAAAGCACACGCTAGCACACTGAGAAATATCCAGGACGTGACCCACTCAGGAAGCAGATTAGAAGATAACAAAAATGAATATTGTTCCAGAATGCAGGAAAGCCACAAAGGTTAAAACGTCCCTTTAAGTAGTACAAAGAACAAAAAGGAAATGCTCTTACTTGAAGCTTCTGAAAAAGGTCCTCTTTAGCAGGCTTGTAAAACAAAGGAAAAGTTCTCTTTTGCAGCTTGTAAAAGTATAATGTCCCTTTAAGCAGGCAAAGTTCTCTTTTGCAGCTTGTAAAAGTAAATGTCCCTTTTAAGCAGGTGTATAACAAACAGAAAGGCAAAATTCTCTTTTGCAGCTTGTAAAAGTAAATGTCCCTTTTAAGCAGGTGTATAACAAACAGAAAGGCAAAGTTCTCTTTTGCAGCTTGTAACAGTAAATGTCCCTTTTAAGCAGGTGTATAACAAACAGAAAGGCAAAGTTCTCTTTTGCAGCTTGTAAAAGTAAATGTCCCTTTTAAGCAGGTGTATAACAAACAGAATAGGTTTAAAGGTAAAGGCCAAAGCAAGGTCAGGCAGGCAGAAGTCGGCATCCAAATATCAGCAAAAGGTATAGGCAAAAGACAGGGTCAGGCAAGCAGAAGTCGGGATCCAAGTATCAGCAAAAGGGTAATAGCTACAGGCAAGGTCAGGCAGGCAGAAGTCAATGTCCAAATATCAGCAAGTAGGGATTAGGCAAGAGGCTTGGTCAGGCAGGCAGAAGTCGGTACACAGAAGAACAAAACTGATATGGTACTCACGATCCAGGGAAACAAACAAACGGGCCCAGATTCAGATCTCCCGCCGAGATTTAAAGGGCAGGAGCGTAACCGTCATCAGAGGGGTGTGAGAGAAAGAGACACAGAGGAGTTCCGGGAGCCGCGGCGACACGGCGATGAACGGAAGCGCTCATGACAGCACCCCCTCCTCAAGGACCCCTCCGGGGGACAGGACCAGGTCTATCAGGATGAGTCTTGTGGAAGGTCTTGACCAATATAGGAGCATGTACTTGATGAGCAGGTTCCCAAGAACGTTCCGTGACTGGATAACCCTTCCAATGAATGAGATAATACAATTTCTTGCCCCGCAATTTGGAATCTAGAATATGGCTGATCTCAAACTCAGGATGTCCATGCACCAATAACGGTGGAGGTTTAGAAAAAGGCTTAGAATACCTGTTAATCATCACAGGTTTTAAAAGAGAAACATGGAATACCGGATGGACTTTGAGAGACTTGGGTAAAGCTACCCGATAAGCAGTGGAACATACCTGACCCAGTATTCGGAAAGGACCCACATATCGTGGTCCCAATTTGTTAGAAGGTTGTTTCAGGCGAAGAAATCGAGAGGAAATCCAAACTTTATCACCAGGGCGATATTTGGGAGCCCTTTTCCGTCGAAGATCCGAAAAGAACTTGTAACGTCTAGAAGTTACAGAAAGAATACGATGTATCTTCTGCCAATGTCGAGTTAATCTTCGGGCTGTAAGATCAGAAGCAGGATTCACTGTGGAGGAAGTATGCAAAGGGAATGTCCTAGGCTGATATCCGTAAGCTGCATGAAAAGGAGAAGTCTGAAGGGAGGAATTGTACCGGGCATTATGGGCCAATTCAGCCAAAGGAAGGTAAGAAGTCCAGTTAGAATGATAATGATCCACATAATGTCTAAGATATGTTTCAAGACACTGGTTTACTCTTTCAGTCTGACCATTCGATTGTGGGTGGTGAGAAGTAGAGAGAGATATAGTAGTACCAAAATGTTTACAAAGTGACCTCCAAAATCGAGAAACGAATTGTACCCCTCTATCTGAAACAATATCTAGAGGAAATCCATGGATTCTTACAATATGTAGAATAAAAAGTTCAGAGAGTCTTTTGGCAGATGGTAATCCTGGCAAGGGTACAAAATGAGCCGTCTTAGTGAACCTGTCGACCACCACCCAGATAGTATTGTTCCCAGTGGACAAGGGAAGATCGGTAATAAAGTCCATGGATACATGAGTCCAAGGCTGGTGAGGTATAGGCAATGGTTGGAGTAATCCTGAAGGAAGTTGGCGTGGAGTTTTGTTCATGGCACATTGTGTGCATACTGAGACGTAATCCTTCACATCTTGAGAGAGTGTAGGCCACCAGACATGTTGTTTGAGGTTTCGAGTGGTAATACTGATGCCAGGATGTCCAGAAAGGGGACTATCATGAGCCCAAAATAAAATCTTGGAACGAAGGCGTTCAGGAACAAAGAGTAAACCATTGGGAGGTTTACAGGACAAAGGAAGATGCTCTTGAGCGGACTGTAATTCTTGTAACCAAGAAGTTGTTAACTGGGCAATGACTTCATGAGGTTGGAGAATGGTACCAGACTCAGGAACTGGGGTATCTTGAAATTGTCTGGAAAGTGCGTCTGCTTTAATATTTTTTGAACCAGGTATGTAAGACAAATTATAGTGAAACCGAGAGAAGAATAAGGACCAGCGTGCTTGCCTGGAATTTAGTCGTTTGGCTGTTTGGAGATACAGAAGGTTCTTATGATCAGTAAGTATAGTAAATGGCAAAGAAGTACCTTCCAGCCAATGTCTCCATTCATCCAATGCCATCTTGATGGCAAGCAACTCTTTATTCCCTACGTCATAGTTAAATTCGGAAGGAGTGAATTTTTTAGAGAAAAAAGCAACAGGATGAATCCTTCCAGTCTCTGGTATTCGTTGAGACAGAACCGCTCCAGCAGCAACAGAGGAAGCATCCACCTCCAGAATAAATTGAAACTCAGGATTTGGATGACGAAGGATAGGAGCTGAGGAAAAAGCTTCTTTGAGAGATTCAAAAGCTTCTATAGCCTCAGACGGCCATACTTTACAGTTTTGTCCTTTTCTTGTGAGAGAAGTAAGAGGAGAAGTAATAGTAGCAAAATTCTTGATGAACTTTCTGTAATAATTGGCGAAGCCTAGGAAACGTTGTAAAGCCTTCAAAGAATCAGGTCTAGGCCAATCCAAAATGGCAGAAAGTTTAGTAGGGTCCATTTCGAATCCAGATGCCGATATTACATAACCCAGAAAGGGTATGGATTTTTGATGGAAAGAACATTTCTCCAGTTTAGCAAACAGATGGAATTCTCTTAGACGTTGAAGTACTTTCTTGACGTGGTGCACATGATCTTGGTGGTTCTGAGAAAAAATTAAGATGTCGTCCAGGTATATGATAACAAAAATATTCAAAAAATCACGAAAGATCTCGTTTACAAAATGCTGGAAAACCGCCGGAGCATTGCATAGCCCGAAGGGCATGACCAAATATTCATAATGCCCAAATCGAGTGTTAAAGGCAGTCTTCCACTCATCTCCTTTGCGTATACGGATCAAGTTGTATGCACCACGTAGGTCGAGTTTGGTGAAAATGGTGGCTCCCTGAAGATAAGTAAAAAGTTCAGGAATAAGGGGCAGAGGATAACTGTTCTTGATGGTAATCTGATTCAATCCACGATAATCAATACAGGGTCTTAATCCGCCATCCTTTTTTCCCACAAAAAAGAAACCAGCCCCTACAGGGGAAGAGGAGGGTCGAATAAATCCTCTAGCCAGATTGTCTTTTATATATTCTTCCAGAGCCATGTTTTCTGGTTTAGAAAGTGGATATGTCTTGCCTCGAGGATAGGCAGCCCCAGGAAGGAGGTCAATGGGACAATCAAAAGGGCGATGAGGAGGAAGACGTTCCGCTTCTTTTTTGGAGAAGACATCCACAAAGTCATGGTAATGCATAGGTAAGGATTCCGGAGTTTCAACTGTGAGAGCAATAGTGAGTGGTAACTTAGTAATCTTTTGAAGACATTTAGTCTGGCATGTAGATCCCCAGGAAGTGAGTTCACCGAAAGTCCAAGAAAAAATGGGATTGTGAATCTGGAGCCAGGGTAATCCCAAGATAATGGGAAATTGCGGAGTGGGAATGACATCAAAACAAATTGTCTCAGAATGAAGTATTCCTACGGTGAGGATTAAGGGTTGAGTAGAAAACTGAATGTATCCAGAACCCAAAGGATCTCCACTGACCGTAGAGACTGAAATGGAATACTCCTTCTTTAGTAAGGGTATAGAATGAGTAGAAACAAATGTAGAGTCAATGAACACACCTCCAGCACCAGAATCAATTAGAGCTTGGGTATAGATCTTCTTATGTCCAATTAGAAGAGTTACTGGAACAAAGAGTTTCTTGTATAGGGAATGACCACTATTTTGGCTTAACTCAGTTCCCTGGACTAGAGTTAAGCCCTGGCTTTTACTGGCCTAGTAGGACAATCCCTTAATAAATGTCCTTTAAGGCCACAGTACAGACATAAGCCAAGAGTCCGTCTTCTTAAGCGTTCAGTCTCAGTTAATTTTATACTTCCTACTTCCATGGGTTCAGCCTGATCAGTAGTAGGAGAGGCTGGAGTGACTGGATTAGAAAAACGAGGAGCTAAACGAAAAGGAGTTCGAGTGGAAGTCCTCTGTGTTCTATCCTTTTCTTGTTGGCGTTCACGAAACCTGGCGTCGAGACTGATACAGAGATTTATTAAGGCTTCTAAGGACTCTGGAAGTTCACGATACACCAATTCATCCTTGAGACGCTCAGAAAGTCCTTTACGGAAAGCGGCTCTGAGTGCTCCCTGATTCCAAGTGGTTTCAGAGGCAAGGGTGCGGAACTCAATTGCATATTGAGAGACTGGTTAATTTCCTTGACGTAAATCCAGGAGAGTTGCTTCAGCAGCGGATGACCTTCCAGGTTTATCGAATACGTTTGAGAATGTAGATAGAAATGTATCAACATCCAACAGTATAGGATCATTCTTTTCTAGCAAAGGTGACACCCAAGCCAAGGCTTTTCCTTTCATTAAGGAAATAAGAAACGTGATTCTAGAAGAGGCAGTAGCAAAGAGAGTAGGGCTATTTCGGAAATGAAGACGGCATTGATTCAAAAAGCCTCTACATTCTTCAGGATTCCCATCATATTTATCCGGAAGAGGAATCCTGGGACTTAGTTGTACCTGAGACTGATTGTTAGGAATCGGAGGAGGTAATGCCTCAATCGGATTTGGATTGGGATTAGGATTGGGAGGTGCGGTAGCAACCAAATTTTGTAATAGAGCAGTAATTTGATCAAGTTTAGTGTCCAGAGACTGCAAGTGAGTGGCATGAGAACCCAAGAGCTGTCCCTGGTGAGCCACGGCCATAGATAATTCAGTGGGGTCCATTTTTATGGCCCGTTTGTAATGTCAGCCGCTCTGGAATCAATCCGGGATGTAACCCAACTGCTAGCGTGAATTGAAAGCACACGCTAGCACACTGAGAAATATCCAGGACGTGACCCACTCAGGAAGCAGATTAGAAGATAACAAAAATGAATATTGTTCCAGAATGCAGGAAAGCCACAAAGGTTAAAACGTCCCTTTAAGTAGTACAAAGAACAAAAAGGAAATGCTCTTACTTGAAGCTTCTGAAAAAGGTCCTCTTTAGCAGGCTTGTAAAACAAAGGAAAAGTTCTCTTTTGCAGCTTGTAAAAGTATAATGTCCCTTTAAGCAGGCAAAGTTCTCTTTTGCAGCTTGTAAAAGTAAATGTCCCTTTTAAGCAGGTGTATAACAAACAGAAAGGCAAAATTCTCTTTTGCAGCTTGTAAAAGTAAATGTCCCTTTTAAGCAGGTGTATAACAAACAGAAAGGCAAAGTTCTCTTTTGCAGCTTGTAACAGTAAATGTCCCTTTTAAGCAGGTGTATAACAAACAGAAAGGCAAAGTTCTCTTTTGCAGCTTGTAAAAGTAAATGTCCCTTTTAAGCAGGTGTATAACAAACAGAATAGGTTTAAAGGTAAAGGCCAAAGCAAGGTCAGGCAGGCAGAAGTCGGCATCCAAATATCAGCAAAAGGTATAGGCAAAAGACAGGGTCAGGCAAGCAGAAGTCGGGATCCAAGTATCAGCAAAAGGGTAATAGCTACAGGCAAGGTCAGGCAGGCAGAAGTCAATGTCCAAATATCAGCAAGTAGGGATTAGGCAAGAGGCTTGGTCAGGCAGGCAGAAGTCGGTACACAGAAGAACAAAACTGATATGGTACTCACGATCCAGGGAAACAAACAAACGGGCCCAGATTCAGATCTCCCGCCGAGATTTAAAGGGCAGGAGCGTAACCGTCATCAGAGGGGTGTGAGAGAAAGAGACACAGAGGAGTTCCGGGAGCCGCGGCGACACGGCGATGAACGGAAGCGCTCATGACAGTCCATTGGGTCTGAAAAGGCACAGCTATCCTCCACCGGGATAGTGGTACGCTTAGCCAGAGTAGAAACTGCTCCTTCCACCTTAGGGACCGTCTGCCATAAGTCCCGTGTGGTGGCGTCTATTGGAAACATTTTTCTAAATATAGGAGGGGGGGAAAAGGGCACGCCTGGCCTATCCCACTCCTTAGTAATAATTTCTGTAAGTCTCTTAGGTATAGGAAAGACGTCAGTACACGGCGGTACCGCATAGTATCTATCCAGCCTACATAATTTCTCTGGGATTGCAACCGTGTTACAATCATTCAGAGCCGCTAATACCTCCCCTAATAATACACGGAGGTTCTCAAGCTTAAATTTTAAATTTGAAATGTCTGAGTCCAGTCTATTTGGATCAGATCCGTCACCCACAGAATGAAGCTCTCCGTCTTCATGTTCTGCCATTTGTGACGCAGTATCAGACCTGGCTCTAACATTATCAGCGTACTCTGTTCTCACCCCAGAGTGGTCGCGTTTACCTCTAAGTTCTGGTAATTTAGATAAAACTTCAGTCATAACATTAGCCATGTCTTGTAAAGTGATTTGTAATGGCCGCCCTGATGTACTTGGCGTCGCAATATCACGCACCTCCTGAGCGGAAGATGCAGGTACTGACACGTGAGGAGAGTTAGTCGGCATAACTTTCCCCTCGCTGTCTGGTGAAATTTTCTTAAAATGTACAGATTGACTTTTATTTAAAGTAGCATCAATGCAATTAGTACACAAATTTCTATTGGGCTCCACATTGGCTTTTGAACATATTGCACAAAGAGATTCCTCTATGTCAGACATGTTAAAACAAACTAGCAATTAGACTAGCAAGCTTGGAAAATACTTTTCAAATAAATTTGCAAGCAATATAAAAAACGTTACTGTGCCTTTAAGAAGCACACAAAAACTGTCACAGTTGAATAACAATGAACCGGATTAGTTATAGAAACCAAATTTTCACAGTAAATACATAAATTTAGCAAAGGATTGCACTCATTAGCAATGGATGATTAACCCTTAATATCAGAAAAACGGATAACAATTGAAAATATAAGCGTTTTTATCACAGTCAAAGCACAGTCTCACAGGTCTGCTGTGAGTGATTACCTCCCTCAAAACTAGTTTTGAAGACCCCTGAGCTCTGTAGAGACGTCCTGGATCATGCAGGGAGAAGAAGGCAGACTGTGACTGAATTTCTAATGCGTAGTAAAAGCGCCAAAATAGGCCCCTCCCACTCACAATACAACAGTGAGGGAAGCTCAGTAAACTGTTTCAATTCAAAACAACGACAGCCATGTGGAAAATAACGCCCAAAACAATTTTTCACCAAGTACCTCAGATAATTAAACGATTTAACATGCCAGCAAACGTTTAAAATCTAATTTATGAAATGTCATTAAAAAGCCTGCTGCTAGTCGCTCCCACTGCAGGTTAGGCTAAAAGTTATATGCATACAGTATTTTCCCAGTGAAGTGCCATTCCCCAGAAATACTTAAGTGTAAACATACATACATATCAGCCTGATACCAGTTGCTACTACTGCATTTAAGGCTGTACTTACATTATATCGGTATTAGCAGTATTTTCTCAGTCAATTCCATTCCTTAGAAAATAATATACTGCAACATACCTCTTTGCAGGTGAACCTGCCCGCTGTCCCCTGTTCTGAAGTTACCTCACTCCTCAGAATGGCCGAGAACAGCAAATGGATCTTAGTTACGTCCGCTAAGATCATACACAAAACTCAGGTAGATTCTTCTTCAAATGCTGCCTGAGAAAAAAAACAACACACTACGGTGCCGTTTAAAATAACAAACTTTTGATTGAAGAAATAAAAACTAAGTTTAATAACCACAGTCCTCTCACACATCCTATCTATTAGTTGGGTGCAAGAGAATGACTGGGTATGACGTAGAGGGGAGGAGCTATATAGCAGCTCTGCTTGGGTGATCCTCTTGCACTTCCTGTTGGGGAGGAGTTAATATCCCATAAGTAATGGATGACCCGTGGACTGACTACACTTAACAGGAGAAATATTGGCTTTGTGATTTCTCCTGAATCTAAAATCATTACTATAGGTGTGTTCTTTGTGCCTAGGCACTGCCTAATGTTATAGTAACTGGGGCTGGGCCAGGTCTTGTGTGCTCCCCATATCTTTGACATAACTTCCTGGCTGCTGTGTCCTATGGCAACAAGGCTCAGTGCTTGAAATTGCAAGCTCTGTCTGAATCATGAAAATTCTATTTTGAGTTTACTTTGTTTTTAAGATAAAGGAGTGCTGGGGAAATTCACCTAGCCAGGGTCTAATGGTGTAACTATAAGGACACCATGTCCAAAATCATACTGGCTTCCTTGCATAAATCACATAAATCAATAGCATATATAGCAATTAACAAAAACAAATAATGTAAATATAGTTTCATTATGAAATAGAAACATTTTTGCAGTTTACTTCCAAAAGCAAAAATGCTTGGTGGGAAAACATATATGCCTGTTGTCATTGGCTCACCAGATGTGTTCAGCTAGTGCCCAGTAGTGCTTTGCTGCTCTTTTAACAAAGGATACCAATAGAAAGAAAGAAATGTGATAACAAAAGTAAATTGAAAAGCTGTTTAGAACGATATGCTCTATCTGAATCATGAAAGAAACATTTAGGGCTCGATTTATCAAAGCCCCTATGGCTGCAAGTTCTCACAAGAACCTGCTTGCCGTATTTAACATTCAATCTCCGCAGTCTAGTCCGACCGAGGAGATTGACAGCTCCTGCCCGCGTGTGATTGGCTGTTCGTGGGCGGGGGCAGGATTGCAGGCGAGCGCAAAATAGCGCTTGTGTGCAATTATAATTTCCTCCGGGGAAATTCGCCCCGCCAGAAGCGAGCTAAGGCAGACAGGGGCGCGTATACGCGCCCCTTTCCGCCTCAGCTTTGATAAATCGAGCCCTTAGGGTTTCAAGTCCCTTTGAGAGAAGAAAACTAAGAGCTGACTAAAGACGGCAGAATTACACGGGATATAGACATTTGGAGTATTTCATGCATATTCAATCGAAGGTGACCTGCTTCTTATATAGAACTTCATTATCATGGGAAATAAAAAAATAAAATCCCATCACATGAGGGAGAGTTTCACTCCCATAAAACCCGATCTTAACAATTTGCCCTCTCACTGGGGTGCGTGGTGATTCTAGTGCCAGAACCATGGAGAAGACAGGCTAAGATATTTTGCTAATAGCTCATATATTGGTTATAATTTCAACCAAAGCATAAAATGTTAAAAATAATTTTACTCAGTGATTTGTAAAGTTGATAATAAAATGATACAATGCTTGTGTGGTTAGACATTTTACATTTGCATAGGAATATTGTGCTACTAAATGGTAAAACCGTTATCAACCCCCAATACCTTACAGAGAGCTATAAACTTGCACATGGCATGTAACACTACATCAATGGATAGCTCAACTGCAGATTACAGTGGAAGAGCAGCTGGGGACCTAAATAAATGATGTTGGCAAGTAGCATGCAATGCTGCCCCGAGACACCAATAGGGCTAGTTTCTATTGAGCTGTATTAGGTTTGTACAAAGTCGAAAAATGATAAATATGCTGTCGGAAGCAATTTCATTTATCGACTGCTTCCAATGGTGCGTTATAACAATCGGCAACCAGGGTCCGGCTGCCAAAAATATTTTTGCGTCCCATAGAAAGTATTAGAAGCTGTTAAGCGATAACTTAAACCAGGTGTCCAATGAAAGCTTAGACCGTTAATACACTGTCGGAGGCTGTCGATACATTGAAAAAATGTACACCTCAACTAGGTGTAAAAAATTTGCTTTTTGAGACCTAATTCCAATTGAAATTTTAAATCTTGCAAACAATGCCAGTGTTTCAATGTAGAAAAATAGTTGCAGTTATGTTCTTATCGAAATATAAGTATGTATTTACATATAAAATATATGCAAGCACATATCTACAAAATTCAAACTAGACTTATGTCTAGGGCAGCAATACATATTACATACAGTAATAAAGTGGAAAATATAATTATAATAAAAAATACTATTTGCTTATAGTTAAAAATATGTATTATAAATAAGTGTATCTTTGTTTCTCTTTAAAGGTGATCACAGATAAGGAGCGGACACCATAGCACCTAATCTATTTTCAAGAAATCCATCTTCGGATGGAAGCATTAACACAACATTAACTTTCACCTACACGAAAAGAGCAACTGCACGCAATGCACAAAATATTTCAATTAAAATCTGGTACTAAAATGGAGCTGTAAACTACTTTTAGCTGTCACCCACTTCTGTAGCTTACGGCTCAATTTTTTACATCTCAATGGAAACAAGCCCATACTGTCCGTCTACTAGCACCATACTGCCTGCCACTTGCACTATACTGCCTGCCACTTGCACCATACTGCCTGCCACTAGCAACATACATCCTACTACTAGCACCATACTGCCTGCCAGTACTAGCACCATACTGCCTATCACTACTAGCACCATACTGCCTGCCACAATTAGCAACATACTGCCTATCACTACTAGCACCATACCGCCTGCCACTACTAGCACCATACTGCCTACTACTAGCGCCATACTGCCTACCACTATTAACACCATACTGCCTACCACTATTAGCACCATACTGCCTGCCACTAGAACCATACTGCCTGCCACTAGAACCATACTGCCTGCCATGAGCACCATATCACCTACCACTAACACCATACTGCCTGTCACTAGCACCATATCACCATATCACCTACCACTAACACCATACTGCCTGTCACTAGCACCATACTGCCTACCACTACTAGCACCATACTGCCTGCCACTACTAGAACCATACTGCCTGCCGCTAGCACCATACCACCTGCCATTAGCACCATATCACCTACCCCTAACACCATACTGCCTGTCACTAGCACCATACTGCCTACCACTACTAGCACCATACTGCCTGCCACTACTAGCACCATACTGCCTGCCACTACTAGCACCATACTGCCTGCCACTACTAGCACCATACTGCCTACCACTACTAGCACCAAACTGCCTGCCACTACTAACACCATACTGCCTGCCACTACTAACACCATACTGCCTACCACTTGCACCATACTGCCTATCACTAATAGCACCACACTGCCTGCCACTAGCAACATACATCCTACTACTAGCACCATACTCCCTGCCAGTACTAGCACCATACTGCCTATCACTACTAGCACCATACTGCCTGCCACAATTAGCAACATACTGCCTATCACTACTAGCACCATACCGCCTGCCACTACTAGCACCATACTGCCTACCACTATTAGCACCATACTGCCTACCCTACCACTATTAGCACCATACTGCCTGCTATTAGCACCATATCACCTACCAATAACACCATACTGCCTGTCACTAGCACCATACTGCCTACCACTACTAGCACCATACTGCCTGCCACTATTAGCACCATACTGCCTGCCACTAGCAACATACTGCCTGCCACTACTAGCACCATACTGTCTACCACTACTAGCACCAAACTGCCTGCCCCTACTAACACCATACTGCCTACTACTAGCACCATACTGCCAACCACTACTGGAGCCGTAAACTACTTTTAGCTGTCGCCCACTTCTGTAGCTTACGGCTCCATTTTTTTACGTCTCAATGGAAACAAGCCCATACTGTCCATCTACTAGCACCATACTGCCTGACACTTGCACCATACTGCCTATCACTACTAGCACCATACTGCCTGCTACTTGCACCATACTGCCTATCACTACTAGCACCATACTGCCTGCCACTAGCAACATACATCCTACTACTAGCACCATACTGCCTGCCAGTACTAGCACCATACTGCCTACCAGTACTAGCACCATACTGCCTGCCACAATTAGCAACATACCACCTATCACTACTAGCACCATACAGCCTGCCACTACAAGCACCATACTGCCTACTACTAGCACCATATTGCCTACCACTACTAGCACCATACTGCCTGCCACTAGAACCATACTGCCTGCCACTAGAACCATACCACCTGCCATTAGCACCATATCACCTACCAATAACACCATACTGCCTGTCACTAGCACCATACTGCCTACTACTACTAGCACCATACTGCCTGCCACTACTAGCACCATACTGCCTGCCACTACTAGCACCATACTTCCTGCCACTATTAGCACCATACTGCCTGCCACTACTAGCACCATACTGCCTACCACTACTAGCACCAAACTGCCTGCCACTACTAGCACCATACTGCCAACCACTACTGGAGCCGTAAACTACTTTTAGCTGTTGCCCACTTCTGTAGCTTACGGCTCCATTCTTTTTTTACGTCTCAATGGAAACTAGCCCATACTGTCCATCTACTAGCACCATACTGCCTGCCACTTGTACCATACGGCCTATCACTAATAGCACCATACTGCCTGCCACTAGCAACATACATCCTACTACTAGCACCATACTGCCTGCCAGTACTAGCACCATACTGCCTATCACTACTAGCACCATACTGCCTACCAGTACTAGCACCATACTGCCTGTCACAATTAGTACCATACTGCCTGCCAGTACTAGTACCATACTGCCTATCACTACTAGCACCATACTGCTTGCCACAATTAGCAACATACTGCCTATCACTACTAGCATCATACCGCCTGCCACTACTAGCACCATACTGCCTACTACTACTAGCACCATACTGCCTACCACTATTAGCACCATACTGCCTGCCACTAGAACCATACCACCTGCCATTAGCACCATACCACCTACCACTAACACCATACTGCCTGTCACTAGCACCATACTGCCTGCCACTACTAGCACCATACTGCAGTGCCTATCACTACTAGCACCATACTGCCTGCCATTCGCACCATATTGCTTGTCACAAGCACCATACTGCCTGCCACTAGCACCATACTGTCTTCCACTACTAACACCATACTGCCTGCCACTAGCACCATACTGCCTGCCACTACTAGCACCATACTGCCTGCCACTACTAGCACCATACTGCCTGCCACTACTAGCACCATACTGCCTACCACTACTAGCACCACACTGCCTGCCACTACTAGCACCATACTGCCTGCCACTACCACCATTCTGCCTACCACTAGAGCCATACTGCCTGCCACTAGCAACATATCACCTGCCACTAGCACCATATCACTTTCCACTAACACCATACTGCCTGTCATTAGCACCATACTGCCTGCCACTACTAGCACCATACTGCCTATCACTACTAGCACCATACTGCCTGCCACTTGCACCCTATTGCCTATCACTAGCACCATACTGCCTACCACTGCTAGCACCATACTGCCTGCCATGATAATAAATTGATACAAAGCTTGTGTGGTTAGATATTTTACATTTGCATAGGAATATCATGCTACTAAATGGCAAAACAGTTATCACAATACCTTACAGAGAGCCATAAACTTACACATGGCATGCAATAGCCATCAGAAACTACATCAAGTGAGAGCACAACTGGCAGATCACAGTGGAAGAGCATCTTGGAAACTAAATAAATTATGTTGGCATGTAGCATACAATGCTGCCCCTGAGACACTAACATAGGGCTCGTTTCCATTGGGGACCAGTAAATACAGTAGATTTGCATAATCAACAAATGCATAATTAAAAGACAATGCAATAGCACATAGGGGTCGATTTATCAAGTGTCTGGCGGACATGATCCGCTGTAGCGAATCATGTCCCCCAGACATCGATAAATGCTGACAGCATACGTAGTCGGCATTTATCATTGCACAAGCAGTTCTGGCCGCTATCAGGGTGTGTCAATCAACCCGATCATATGAGATTGTGCGGATTGATGTCCGCCGTCTCAGAGGAGGCAGACGAGTTAAAGAGCAGCGGTCTTAAGACCGCTGCTTCTTAAAGGGACATTAAACCCACATTTTTTTCTTTCATGATTCAGAGAGAGAATACAATTTTTAAAAAGTTTCCAATTTACTTCTATTATCAAATTTATTTAATTCTCAAGTTATTCTTTGTTGAAGAGATACCATGGTAGGTAGCGTGCACATGCCTGGAGCCCTACATGACAGGAAATAGTGCTGCCATCTAGTGCACCTGCCAATGTATAACATTGTTGCAAAACTGCTGCCATATACTACTGCAGACACGTGCACACTCTTGAGCTTACATTTCTGCTTTTCAACCAAGGATAACAAGAAAACAAAGACAATTTGATAATAAAAGTAAATTAGAAAGTTGTTTACAAAATCATGAAAGAAAAAAAACAGAATTTATGCTTACCTGATAAATTTCTTTCTTTTGCGATGTACCGAGTCCACGGATTCATCCTAACTTGTGGGATATTGTCCTTCCTAACAGGAAGTAGCAAAGAAAGCACCACAGCAGAGCTGAAATTTATCAGGTAAGCATAAATTCTATTGTCTTTTGCAAGATGTACCGAGTCCACGGATTCATCCTAACTTGTGGGATACCAATACCAAAGTTTTAGGACACGGATGAAGGGAGGGACAAGACAGGAATCTAAAAACGGAGCCTCCGAAGAAGCAAAAATATCAAATTTGGAAAATTTGGAAAAGGTATGAAGCGAAGACCAAGTCGCAGCCTTACAAATCTGTTCAACAGAAGCATCATTTTTAAAAGCCCATGTGGAAGCCACCGCTCTAGTGGAGTGAGCTGTCCAGCAGTCTCATAAGCCAAACGGATGATGCTTTTCAGCCAAAAGGAAAGAGAGGTAGCCGTAGCCTTTTGACCTCTACGCTTTCCAGCATAGACAACAAACAAAGAAGATGACTGGCAAAAATCTTTGGTTGCCTGCAAATAAAACTTCAAGGCACGAACCACGTCCAAGTTGTGCAACAGACGCTCCTTCTTAGAAGAAGGATTAGGACACAGAGAAGGAACAACAATTTCCTGATTGATATTCCTGTTAGAAACAACCTTAGGGAGGAACCCAGGTTTGGTACGCAAAACCACCTTATCAGCATGGAAAACAAGATAAGGCGAGTCACATTGTAATGCAGATAGTTCATAAACTCTTCGAGCTGAAGAGATAGCAACTAGAAACAGAACTTTCCAAGATAGAAGCTTAATATTTATGGAATGCATGGGTTCAAACGGAACCCCCTGAAGAACTTTAAGAACTAAATTGAGACTCCATGGCGGAGCAACAAGTTTAAATACAGGCTTAATTCTAACTAAAGCCTGACAAAAAGCCCGAACGTCTGGGACATCTGCCAGACGCTTGTGCAACAGAACAGACAAAGCAGATATCTGTCCCTTTAAGGAACTAGCGGACAATCCTTTCTCCAATCCATCTTGGAGAAAAGACAAAATCCTAGGAATCCTGATCTTACTCCATTACTCCATGAGTAGCCTTTGGATTCACACCAAAAAAGATATTTACGTCATATCTTATGATATATCTTCCTGGTGACAGGCTTTCGAAAAAAAATAAAATCAAGCGTTCAATCTCCAAGCAGTCAGTTGCAGAGAAATTAGATTTGGATGCTTGAATGGACCTTGAATCAAAAGGTCCCGTCTCAGTGGCAGAGTCCATGGTAGCAGAGATGACATGTCCACCAGGTCTGCATACCAAGTCCTGCGTGGCCACGCAGGTGCTATCAAAATCACCGAAGCTCTCTCCTGTTTGATTCTGACAATCAGACGCGGAAGGAGAGGGAATGGTGGAAACACATAAGCCAGGTTGAACGACCAGGGTACTGCTAGAGCATCTATCAGTACTGCCTGAGGATCCCTTGACCGGGATCTGTAACGAGGAAGTTTGGCGTTCTGACGAGACGCCATCAGATCCAATTCTGGTGTGCCCCATAGCTGAACCAGTTGAGCAAACACCTCCAGATGGAGCTCCCACTCCCCCGGATGAAAAGTCTGACGACTTAGAAAATCTGTCTCCCAGTTCTCCACCCCTGCAATATAGATCGCTGATAGATGGCAAGAGTGAGTCTCTGCCCATCGGATTATCCTGGAAACTTCTATCATCGCCAAGGAACTCCTTGTTCCCCCCTGATGATTGATATAAGCTACAGTCGTGATGTTGTCCGACTGAAACCTGATGAATCAGGCCGAAGCCAGCCGAGGCCACACCTGAAGAGCATTGAATATCGCTCTTAATTCCTGAATATTTATCGGTAGGAGGGCCTCCTCCTGAGTCCACAAACCCTGTGCTTTCAGGGAATTCCAGACTGCAGCCCAGCCCAGTAGGCTGGCGTCCGTCGTCACAATAACCCATGGTGGCCTGCGGAAACACATTCCCCTGGACAGGTGATCCTGTGACAACCAAAAAAGAAGAGAGTCTCTGGTCTCTTGATCCAGATTTATCTGAGGAGATAAATCTGCATAATCCCCATTCCACTGTTTGAGCATGCATAGTTGTAGTGGTCTGAGATGCAAGCGAGCAAATGGAACTATGTCCATTGCCGCTACCATAAGTCCGATTACCTCCATACACTGAGCCACTGACGGCCGAGGAATGGAATGAAGAGCTTGGCAGGTGGTTAAAATCTTTGATTTCCTGACCTCCGTCAGAAATATTTTCATGTCCACCGAATCTATCAGAGTTCCCAGGAATGGAACTCTTGTGAGAGGAATAAGAGAACTCTTTTTCATGTTCAGCTTCCACCCATGAGATCTTAGAAAGGCCAACACTAAGTCCGTGTGAGACTTGGCAAGTTGCAAAGTCGATGCTTGAATTAAGATGTCGTCTAGATAAGGCGCCACTGCTATGCCCCTCGGCCTTAGGACCGCCAGAAGGGACCCTAGCACCTTTGTGAAGATTCTTGGCGCCATGGCCAACCCAAAGGGAAGAGCCACAAACTGGAAATGCCTGTCCAGAAAGGAAAACCTGAGGAACTGGTGATGATCTTTGTGGATAGGAATGTGTAGATACGCATCCTTTAGATCTACGGTAGTCATATATTGACCCTCCTGGATAATTGGTAAAATAGTCCGAATGGTCTCCATCTTGAAGGATGGAACTCTTAGGAATTGGTTTAGGATTTTGAGATCTAGAATTGGTCTGAAGGTTCCCTCTTGGAGGAGAATCTTTGAAATCTAGGAGATACCCCTGGGTTACAATTTCTACGGCCCAGGAGTCCTGAACGTCTCTTGCCCAGGCCTGAGCAAAGAGAGAAAGTCTGCCCCCTACTTGAACCGGTCCCGGATCGGGGGCTACCCCTTCATGCTGTCTTAGTGGCAGCAGTAGGCTTTTTGGCCTGTTTACCCTTGTTCAAAGCCTGGTTAGGTCTCCAGGTTGGCTTGGACTGAGCAAAGTTCCCCTCTTGCTTTGCAGCAGGGGAAGAGGAAGCGGGACCACCCTTGAAGTTTCGAAAGGAACGAAAATTATTTTGTTTGGTCCTTGTCTTATTTGACTTATCTTGAGGGAGGGCATGACCCTTCCCTCCAGTGATGTCTGAAATGATCTCTTTCAGTTCAGGCCCGAATAGGGCCTTACCTTTGAAAGGGATGGTCAAAAGCTTAGATTTAGATGACACATCAGCTGACTAGGACTTAAGCCATAACTCTCTTCGCGCTAAAATGGCAAAACCTGAATTCTTTGCCGCTAACTTAGCAAGATGAAAAGCGGTGTCTGTAATAAAAGAATTAGCCAACTTAAGGGCCTTAATTATGTCCAAAATATCATCTAGTGGGGTCTCCATCTGAAGTGAACAAAAATTTTCTGTAGGAGATCCTCTAACTTTTTATCCCTAGGATCAATGAAAGCACAACTGTCTTCAATAGGTATAGTTGTACGCTTAGCCAGAGTAGAAATAGCTCCCTCCACCTTAGGGACCGTCTGCCATGAGTCCTTTATGGTGTCAGAAATGGGGAACATTTTCTTAAAAACAGGAGGGGGAGCGAACGGAATACCTTGTCTATCCCACTCCTTAGTAACAATGTCTGAAATCCTCTAGGGACCGGAAAAACATCAGTGTAAACAGGAACCTCTAAATATTTGTCCATTTTACACAATTTCTCTGGAACGACAATAGGGTCACAATCATCCAGAGTAGCTAAAACCTCCCTGAGCAATAAACGGAGGTGCTCTAGCTTAAATTTAAATGCCGTCATATCTGAATCTGTCTGAGGGAACATCTTTCCTGAATCAGAAATCTCTCCCTCAGACAACAAATCCCTCATCCCTACCTCAGAACATTGTGAGAGAATATCGGATACGGCTACTAAAGCGTCAGAAGGTTCAGCATTTGTTCTTAACCCAGAGCTACTGCGCTTCCCTTGCAACCCTGGCAGTTTAGATAAAACCTCTCAGTACATATCAGTACAATTGGGACACATTCTTAGAGGGGGTTCCACAATGGCTTCTAAACAAATTGAACAATGAGTTTCCTCAGTGTCAGACATGTTTAACAGGCTAGTAATGAAGCAAGCAAGCTTGGAAAACACTTTATTTAATGAAAAAAACACAATTTGCAAAAACGGTACTGTACCTTTAAGAGAAAAAAAGGCATACACAAACTGCAAAACAGGTTAAAATTGCTTCAAAAATTCCAGAAATTTTAACAGTGTCCCCACTAAGCCTTAGAAGGATTGCACCACAAGTAAAAAAGCAATAGACCCCCAAATGAAAAAAACGGATTGATAATTGTCTAAAACCGGTTAAAAACCCCTAAAGCATCTTGCCACAGCTCTGCTGTGGCCCTACCTGCCCTTAGGAAGCGATAATATGGGTTTTAAAGCTTCAATTAGTCCCTCAGAAGACTATCAGGACCTCAGGAGAAGTTGCTTGCTGCTTGTAAATGTAGGCCCCGTCCACCTCACTCGATGTTGCTGGGGCCTACACAAAACTAACAAACCCTGCCTGAAAGCCATGTGGGTTATAAACAACCCCAAAGAACCCTCAAGCAAATGTCCCATAAAACAGAAAACGTTACTCCCAGACACAAAAACGTTTGTCCCAAATTCACATAACAAACTGAGTGCCCACAAAAAATGAACCCTTTATGCAAGCTAGTAAAAACCTCTGATAACACTAGGATTACTGCTTACCCTTCCCCTAATGGGGACACTGTCAGCCATTCTGAGTTAACACAGTCTCTGCAGAAAATATGACTGAACATACCTCATTGCTGTATAGCAAGAAACCGTTCCTCACACTGAAGTTTTCCTGTACTCCTCAGCTTCTGTGGGAACAGCAGTGGACCTTAGTTACAAATGCTAAGATCATCATCCTCCAGGCAGAAATCTTCATCTATGTCCTGCCTGAGAGTAAATAGTACAACACTGGTACCATTTAAAAATAACAAACACTTGATTGAAGATAAAATAAAACTAACAGTTTAACACCTCTTCTCTTTACCCTTCCTGCTTAGAGCCAGCAAAGAGAATGACTGGGGGGTGGAGTTAAGGGGGAGCTATATAGACAGCTCTGCTGTGGTGCTCTCTTTGCTACTTCCTGTCAGGAAGGACAATATCCCACAAGTTAGGATGAATCCGTGGACTCGGTACATCTTGCAAAAGAAATAGGATTTTATGTCCCTTTAACTCCTGTTTCCGGCGAGCTTGAAGGCTGTGATAAATCGGCCCCTTAGTCTGAACTTCAAATGAGTAGTAGATTATTTTCTGACAATTTTCAAATTTATGTCTATTTCCACTCCTCCTGTATCATGACAGCCATCAGCCACACAAATGCATATACGTATATTCTGTAAATTCTTGCACATGCTCAGTAGGAGTTGGTGAATTAAAAAGTGTAAATATATAAAGACTGTGCATATTTTGTTAATGGAAGTAAAGTGGAAAGTTGTTTAAGATTGCATGCTCTATCTGAATTATCTAAGTTTAATTTTGACTTGAGTGTCCCTTTACTAGAGCCCAGGCCACTGGTCATAAATATTAACCACTTTCATATATGCCTGTCTCCCAAAGAGGAAAGTTTAGCAGATACAAAATATACTACCTGAAAACTGGTCTTTCCTTTATCTATCTCAGACTGAACTAACGCAGGCACTGGTCTAATAACACCATAAAAATTACATTTTTTGTTTGTTTGTTTGGGGGTTGTTTTTTTCCAAGAAACTGGCAGATGGACAACAAATTATTATTATTATTTTTTTGTATAGCGATGCCAAATTCCGTAGCGCTGGCAACCATGGAATCTGAGCATGAGGTGTATATTTGGGATTGTATAACCGTGCATAGCGTGTAATGTCACACAGCAGATTGTATGCTGCTGCAATATCATTGTGTGAAGCTATGGTGCAGAACAGGAGATACTATGCTACAGGCTATAGTGCAGACAATGCAATATTATACATGGCTCAGCTGTGTTATACTATACTATTTGCTGGCCTAATGCAGACTTAGGGCTATTGTTATAGTAAATGAATGATTAGAATGTGCTGGAGCTGATAATGAATAACACAGAACATTACTTTACAGGTTGTATTACTACTGATACATTTTTCTCTTTAAAGTGACAGACACATATTAACATACTTTGGTTCAGATACAGGAGGGGTTCTGTCGGATCCAGTTCCTAGCTTTTCTTGACTGTTGTATATTGTTGATGTCTGACATAATACGTTTTCTGGTACTTTGGTATTAGGTCGATGGTCTGAATGACAATGATCAGATAGGGTAATACTCCTGTTCATGTCCTCACCCAAGCCATTGAAAGGACCATCGTCTTTTGCAAAAGCATCATTCAGATACTCTTTACTGTGGAGTGCAACATCTCCACTCCCCCCCTGAACATAAGCAGATAATATATTAAATAATAGAATATTAATAACATAGTAGAAATAAGACAATATCTATCAAGTTAAATCTTCACATATACCGTGTGACCCCTAACATTTGCCCTCAATCTAGTGCTTTGGAGTTTGCTTGTGAAATGTAGTAAAAAATAAAACATTTAGGGCCAGATAACAAGAGGAGCGTACAAGAGGGGTAGCGTGCGTATTACAAGTTGAAAGTAAAATGTTTTTACACAATCTCTCTCTCTCTCTAGCCCTTTGCCTGCTTTTTTTTCTAACACCTGAGATATCATATCTTTGAGCTCTTATAACTTTGTTTTGCATTATCTTTTTAAAAATATTTTTATAAAATAGTGTTATTATGCTTGTAACTGTACTTTGCAATATATTTTTTGTGTGTTTTGTGACAGTTTTTTGTATCACAAAACAGTTACCAGAGCTATCCCAACGGGCATTAACTTCCATTGCACTCAAGCGATCGCGTTTGCTTTTAACTTGCAATACGAGCAAAAAACTCGACACGTGCAAATACCTGCGATAAACCCCTTTTCTCGCTCACACGTAACTGTTAGCGCTCCACTCATAATCTGGCCCTTAATCAATTTTGATGACGTAACTGATATGTGTTTAAGATTTTTAATTAATCTAGAATACAAATTCTTGATATGCAACTGAAAATTTCATTTAATTTTGTAATTCACATTTTTTTTTATAAATGTAAAAAAAACTTTATCACAATCATATACTGTTATTCTGATGATCATACTCTATTGCTATACAAGTTTAATTGTTTAAAAGTGTGATCTGAACAAATGTTTATTTTATTAAACCAATAAACATCTGTGCTTATTAACATGTAAACTGAGCACAGGCAAAGACAAACATTTCAAGAAATCCTTGTGAAAAACCAAGATAGATGCCAAAACTGAAATTCTACTTTTTAATTATTTCTGTGCAAAATATTAGTGGAGCTTATGGAGTGTGAAGCCTTTGAAAAACATGCACTTATTTTACACAGATTGTTTAATGGATAAGAAAAGATTCAGTTAAATCAAGTTCACTGGCAACTGAATTTACAATAATAAATTCCAAAAATAACAATAGCTATCAGAATTATTATTATTATTATTATTATTATTATTTTTGTTTTATAATCTTTATTTGTGCATAAAACAAAAAAGTGAAAAAACATAATAAAGAATAAAAATAGACATTAAAAATAACTAGTCATGGCAGTTCACGCGTAAATAGATGACCATTATATAAGAGTTGTCAAGAACCTCGTCTTGGCAGAATATTTTCTATGAGTGAGTGTCTCGACTAATTACTATAAAAGAAAGTCCATTTCCTGTTGAGAGAAATAATGATGTCACAGCACACAATAATGTCCATTTACTTATCCCTCATTTTCTCATCACATTCTGTTTTCTTGTTTAAGTAGTGCCCAAGCTAACTCTTATTCAACATTTGAATATATTTATATAGGATAATTATATCAACACTCACGTTCCCCTTTCTAGCAAAAATAAAATAAAAAAAGACTTATTTTTTTTGTTCTCTTCCTTTGCTTTCCATTATTAATGTAGGAGAGCTTGTTTGAACTGTTTTTGCCACGTCTTTTAGATGTACCACCCAAAATGTTGCTCTATTTTTAAGATGAGGTCATACCAGGGATTTACACAGAGACAGAATAAAAGTTCCTTCATTGCATATATATGCTCCGTTTAATATATGTTAATATATTATTTATCATTTAAAGGGACATAATACTCATATGCTAAATCACTTGAAACTGATGCAGTATAACTGTAAAAAGCTGACAGGAAAATATCACCTGAGAATCTCTATGTAAAAAAGGAAGATATTTTACCTCACAATCTCCTCAGCTCAGCAGAGTAAGTTCTGTGTAAAAAGTTATACTTCACCTGCTCCCAGCTGCAGGTAAAAATAAAAATAAAAATGAAGAAATGAACAGCAGCCAATCAGCATCAGCAGTGCTGAGGTCATGAACTCTTACTGTGATCTCATGAGATTTGACTTAACTCTCATGAGATTTCATAGTACCTTTACCTGATTGGTGAAATAGCATGAGAGTGCATGATGCTCATCCTTTCAGCTGTCCCAGGACAGACACACTAAAATGCTGCTTAGAAATCCTTTACAATGGGAGGTGGCTACTGAGGAACTTTTGAGGTAAAATATCTTTCTTTTTTACAGAGTTGTTCAGGAGATATTTTCTAGTCAGCTTTTTACAGCTATGCTGCATCACTTTCAAGTGTTTAAACATTTGGGTATTATGGCCCTTTAAGTTGCTGCCAGATAATGAGCACATTCTTAAAGATTCACTCCATTTAAAGGAACCATGAAGTCCTATTTTCACAATGTTGCATCTAAATGATATATGCAAAACACACATACACATAGTACCCCCACCATATATGAGGCATGTAATTGTCCGTCAATAATGCAGTGCAATTCCATGGGCAGACTGAGCCCCGAATGACCCCTATGACCCCCCTGAAACCACCACCTGTCTGCCTTGCCCCCACCTGGGCTCATAACCTCCAGGGAAAGGGCCCCAAACATCAAAGGCCAAAAACCCATACTCTAGGGCTACCACAGCCACAAACCAAAACCCTCCAGGGCCAGACACCACACTACAGGGCCACCAGAGCAACAGACCTCCTATTCAGGCACAGGGCCCTCACTGCAGGGACAGGGCACCCACTCTGTCCATACTTTTATGCTTAGCTACTGTTTAAATAGCACTCTTAGAAAGTATAATAGAAACTTAAATGTTAAATGTCCCTGTAATCAGTAAGTAGCTTGCATTTTTGTTGTTTTCCAAATGCATTTTCAAACCTATGTTTCCAATAAACCAGAAGTGCTTATTTTCTGCCTCAGCAACATGAATGCAGAATTGTAAGTCCTAGAATGTATAACAAAATGAAATAATGTTATCACAGTTGGGTCAGTCAGTAGCTAATTTGCTGCTCCACCTGTTCTTAATAATTTACACGCTAACATTCTGGACTATGAGGTACACTGGTAGGTGTACAATAATTCATGTTATTGAGTATAGATGTTCTGTAGTATTATCTAAGAAACATAATGTCATATCTATTAGGTGACCCTGCAACAAAAGCTACCAAATCACTAAGAGGTACAAATGTATATTAAAATACTGATGAGTGGGCATTTCAAACCAGGATCCAGCAGAGAAAATACAGATCTTTAGCATGTTCCTATAAAGTGGACCTGTCAACTTATAATTGATCTTTTTTTAAAAAAGACTTGAAGACTGAATAAACATTATAATAGCCATTATTTTCTAATAATATGCAGAATACAGTTGCCTCTGCAGGGATCTGTATGCGGTTTTTCATGGCTGTGTTATAATTGTGTGCACATAGTTTCTGATGTTTATGAAGTTTTGTGCAGGGGGGGGGGGGGTGAATTTACTTTACAAGAGCCAGAGTTGCAAAAAAAAAAAAAAAAGTTTTTTTTTTATTCCAATCCATTAAAATAGCTGCTGATAACTCATTTATCACAAATGTTCAGCACCATCATTCAAGTCTATTTTTTTTATGTTAAAGCACTTGTTGTTTAGTTTAATAAACACTTTTGTACGTACTAGAGCTGTGGAAACCTCTGAGCATCTGACACACCCAGATTCACACTGACCTCCCTCACTCCCTTCCCCCTCTTGTCCCATCCCCTCTCACTAACCCATGTCGCATTGTCTACCATTGTTTAACTTAGACTAATCATGATAATGTCTTAGGTACTGATACCTCGTGATAAGTTTATTGTTCAACGTAACTCTTTATTGCAATTGTGTATCATATTATAATCTTCAATAAAGAAAATGTAAAAAAAAAAAATTAAATTTTTTTTTTAAATTTTAAAACATAATTCAAAACAAACTTTTAAAGTCCAAAATTTGTACACAAGTTAATTTTAAATGAAATCAAGTGATTGGAAGTTTAAATATGTTAATTCTCAAATTACTACAAATTATTTTGTATTAATGGCACAGATGAAATGCCAATAATGATTAAGTGAAAAAAAAACTCCATTTAACCATATCAGAGTCTAGGGTTGCCACCTCGGCCATGTTTTCCTGGACACTTATGAGTTACACATGCTGCAGGGTGTGCAGACAGGAACATGCATTGTGCTGCTGCACAGCACAGAAATAGTGATACTGGACAGAATTATTCATGTTCCTCCCTGCACACCCTGCAGCATGTGTAACTCATAAGTGTCCAGGAAAACATGGCCGAGGTGGCAACACTATATCAGACACAGTTAGCAACAATATTGAATTAAAGGAACTTTAAAGGTAATTGAATGAAAATGCAAAATGAAAAACCCCCACACTTTTATTATTGATGTTGCCTTTTTTTTGTTATTTAATCTAAAAATTGAAAATTTTCCACTGCCTCCAGAGAGGCTGGAACGCATAATGTAGAATTTATAACCCTCACCCTACTACATGCTGCACAGTGCTTGGTTGGTATGTGTAGCTTATTTATTTATATTTACATTTCTCTTCACTGTTTTAGTATACTTTGTTGAAACTGCAATGCTCTATTTGGAGCTAGCAGATGATTGGTGCCTACACATGTAGGATTCTTTTCATTGGCTCACCTAATGTGTTCAGCTAGCTCCTAGTAGTGCATTGCTACTCCTGAGCCTACCTAGGTTTAGCCTTCAACAGGTGATACCAAGAGAATAAAGCAAATTTAATCATAGAAGTAAAATGGAAAGCTGTTTAAAATGACATGATCAATCTGAATCATGACAGTTTATTTTGAACTTCAATGTATTTTTAATATTTCCACAGATTTGGGCAGCTGATATCGCTGATCTATTTTGAGTTCCTATTAGTTGGATTGCAGTCAGCTAGGAGACTGAGAGGTCCCAGTCTATTTGTATGGCATCTGGAGGTGCTTTTCCTTGTGAGTAACTTATACTTCATCTAGACAGGATCACGCTATGCTGCGCCCCTCATATTCTTTTGTTTAATTAGAAACAATTTTCACTAACAACACTTGATCTGACCTCTGTTGCAGCTTTTTCTCCTTAAGGTCTAAGACAACTGTAATTTGATGGTATTCTGTATTTGCTGAGAAGTGCACAGTTTATTTGCTATATTACAAACATAGGTGATATTATTATTTAAGAAATAATCCTGATGCGTTTGCGTCTGTATCAGAGCACTCTACTATGTATTTTAACACCAACCTTACAAAGATTTAAGTTTCTCTCTGCAACATTTGGCCTGAATGACTGTGTGCCGTACAAAAGAATGAAACACATGGATAAAGCTGAAATCCCCTCATCATTTCTCTTATTAATGTCTGCTCCATTGTCCAGAAGAAGGTTAATGATATTGTCATGACTGTTAACCTAAAAAAAAAAAAGGAAAAAATAAAATAATATACCTAAATTGGACACAGCTTGCTATTTGCGTTATTTATTTATATTTTATGAACATTAGCACATTCAACCTAAATGTTTTTGAGATTACTTATAACCCATATAATGGGCCAGATTATGCGTGTAGCGCAAAATTGAGCTTTCGCAAGCATGATATTTGCGCTCAACTTGTAATACCAACCCACGCAAAAGTGCCTGGTATTTGAAGTCCAGCGCAATGCGAACGAAAGCTTGCATTTGCATTGCATGGAAGATTTGCATTGAATAGAGCGCGTTTCCATAGGCTCAAATGGGACCAGGTACACATCCTATTACCCAGCAAAATGCACAGCCCTGTGTGCTCAATAGCACTCGCAGGTAGCTGCACAGTCCCCAGAGCCCCAGACATTTAATCCCAGATAAGTCTGGGTGCAAAGCCCATAGGGAAAATTACAAAACAAATTAACACAGTGGAAGTCTGGCACTCACTTGAAAGTACACAGCTAATATTAAAAGCAAAAATTGAAGAGTTAGTTACCGCATCTAGCCAAATGGGTCAAGCCCAGGAACCACGTCAAGGTCTCTCCCATCCTGGGTCCCTATTGCAGCCACACAAATGCATGCTCTTAATCAAACAAACTGGGAACAAGTCAATGGTTCTCAAAGACTTATGTAATCTCCCTACAAAACACGGAAGTGGACTACACTCTCAGGGGTCGATTTATGAAGCAGAGGATGCTGCTTCTGACCCACTCTGCTTCAGTTCCGCTTGAAGCGGAAGTTAAGAAGCAGCGGTCCTAAGACCGCTGCTCCTTAACTCGTCCACCACCTCTGAGGTGGCGGACAGCAATCAGCCCGATCAAATATGATCAGGTTGATTGATAAACCCTGCTAGCGGCTGATTGGCCGCAAATCTGCAGGGGGCGGCATTGCACTAGAAGTTCACAAGAGCTGCTGGTGCAATGATAAATGCTGACAGTGTATGCTATCGGCATTTATCGATGTGCGGTGAACATGATACGCTACACTGTATCATGTCCATCCGCACAATATTAAATTGACCCCTCAAACTGAACTGGGTACACATCCTATGACTCAGCAAAATGCACAGCTCTGGGTTCTCAATAGCACTCACAGACAGCTGCACAGTCTCCAGAGCCCCAGGCAGTTAATCCCAGATAAATCTGGGTGCAAAGCCTATAGGGAAAATTACAAAACAAATTAACACAACACACAGAGGAAGTCTGGCACTTATTTGAAAGTACACAGCTAAAATTAAAAGTAAACGCATCTGGCCGAATGGGTCAAGCCCAGGAACCAAGTTAAGGTCTCTCCCATCCCGTGTCCTTAATACATCCAAACACTGCATGCTTTCAATTAAACAAACTGGTAACCACAGTGGACTGCACTCTCAAACTGGACCGGGTACACATCCTATGACATTAAAAAATCCAGTGAGTGCAAGCCATTTTGTGAAATATTCAGGACTTTTGCCTGCACCCTGGTTGCATTATATACAAAAATAAACCTAAAATAGTAGTTTCCCAAACATTTTATACTCGAGGGGGAACAAATTTTACAGTACACTGTCCCTTTGATGAACTGCATAAAGCACCTTGTACACCTGATAAAGCTAGCAATGTGCAGTTGCAACTTAACTTGAATCTGGAGCAGTGGAGGCTGTTTTTCTTGCTGCTATTTTTTCTCTTTGATCCTGTAAACCTTGCAGAAATTTTCTGAATAGCATTTGCATGAATTCAAATACATTTTAGAGGTGCACATGAATTTACATAAAAGGGAAAATATAAACAAATTCATATTAGTCAGTAGTCATCCCATAGTTTGGAGTTGAATGTATGTGCAAGTTTAAAGTGTCTTCATTGAAAATCTCCATTTGGCAGACTTAGTAGTATAGATGCATCTTACTTTAACCCCTTTGCCCAAAATGATGTATATTTACGCTGTGCGGTACTTTGGCTATCGTACCGCACAATGTATATATACGTCAGAGCTTCAGGAAGCTCCAGCAATCTCGGCTGTTAAGTTACAGCCGAGAGCTGGAGTTCCTGAGCTCCAGGCATCTGCCCACATATGGAACCTGAGTGTGACTGGTGCGTAGATGCCATATAGCTACATACGGTGACATTGTGTGTGTCACCGTCTGTAACGATCATCTGCTGGTGCCAGCGGGAGGTGTGGGAGGGAATCTGTGTGGTGTGTGGGAGGTCTAGCATCGGAGGGGGGAGGGAAGAGGGAGGCGGCAGAAGTGGGATGGCCCTAAACTAAAAAAATAAATAAAAGGAGAGGGAGGGAAGGGGCGTTACACTACAGAAAAAATGTGGGATGGGGGGTCCCTAACTAATGATCGTGGGAGGGGGGGAGTGGGGGACTACTAAACTACAGAAAATAGCAAATAAATTATAAATATATATATATATATATATATATATATACATACACATTTTATAGGTACTGGCAGACTGCTGCCAGTACCTAAGATGGTGGCACTACTAAGAGGGGGGGAGGGTTAGAGAGCTGTTTGGGAAGGATCAGGGAGTTTGGAGGGTAAGGGGGGGATCCCACACTGCAGAAAATATATAAAAAAATATTTAACTAAAAATAAATTGCCTTCAATTTCCATATTTGCAGACCGTCTGCCAGTACCTAAGATGGGGATTACCGGTGTGTGTGTGTGGGGGGAATCAGGGGTGGAGGGGTAATATTCTATACACAGGTAAAATTCTCTCCTGGGTTACTTACAGTTGCACTATGTAGGGCAGTATGTCCACAACTATCAGACACATCTACGTGTGCCAGATCATGCCTCAGAATCATGAAAACTGTTTCATAATCCCCCAGTCCAGCCATTTCAATAAACTTTTCAGCAAATTGCTCACGGGAGCCTCGTGGACCGAACTTCTGTCGAACAGCACTCATTATGGAACCGATACTCCACTCCAAATACTCCTGACTGTTCCTAGCAGAAGAAACCATATTTGGTTTTACATGGTTTATATGTTTTGCAAAATATAAAGTGATAAATGAGAAGAGAAAATAGACAACATATTGTTTATACTTGCAGATAACAGGAAGTAAACTGAGAAAGGATATATTCATCAAAGAAGGGTGTGGCATTGCACAGCTTGAGAACTATAGACATTTAACATACAGGGAAGGAGAGAGGATCAGACAAGCTTATACTATGTTAAGAAGGGAGAAAAATGTTTAATAAAGTGATACTGAGTATATACTCTGACAACAGATAGATAGATAGATAGATAGATAGATAGATAGATAGATAGATAGATAGATAGATAGATAGATGATAGATAGATGATAGATAGATGATAGATAGATAGATGATAGATATAGCTATATAGATAGATAGATAGATAGATATAGCTAGATTGATACATTTGGTTATTGGCAGTGCATATTCTGCATATTTTCATAGTAAAGCTGTACCATTTAGTACCATGTAAATTTCAATTTGAACAAGCTACTGTCGTGTGATGCTCACAGAGAACACATTGTTTATGGTATGCACAAGATGTACTGAAATGTAACTGACCTATGCTTGTAAACATGAAGATGAATTCCCTTCATCTCATCAGTGTCCTGCATCTCACAAGAAACAAGGTCCCCTAGGTGCCCTGGCTGGTCAATATCTTTATAGAAATGTGTATCAATTTCTGTACGTGCAGATGGAGTAATAGGTAAATGGTCTATGTCTGATGAGTAGAAGTAGATCTTTTCAGGCAGAGTGTAGCTGTCCTCTTGGAGCAGAATTTTGTAACTATATAAAAAAGGGTCTTCCCTTTGTCCCTTCTCTGAAGCTTGCCCATGTAAACCTTTATTTTTACATAACGTCTCATTTGATTGCTGATAAAACTCTGGGTAGCTAGAAATAGAGAACGAGCAACGAACAGAAGTACATAATTTAATGAGGTGATTCCTTAGCCAAATCCCAACATCCTGAGAGCCATCGTTATTTGTCTCAATGCCAGGCCCATAGCGAACATCTGACTTGTATAGGCCCTACAAAAAGGGAAAAACATATTACAGCATATTCACAATCAATGGAGGAGACATATGAAAGAAAAGTCTTTTGACAAAAAAATAAAAGTAGAAGGCTCAGAATGATGATTTTAATGGCTGAGAGATTGTAATGAACGATTTTAAGATCACTTCTTATAAGTGTTATTCTAAAACAAAAACACAATTTTATAAATGCAAAGGATTAAGACAATCAAAACACAAATACCTGAAATGTTCTGTTATCATTAAACATCATGGTCCCAAAGCCTTCTCTTCTGCTGAGATAAAAAGAGCCAAGAAACTTGGATCCATCTGGCCACGTGTAAATTCCTTTGCCATGGTGGTGATCATTATAAAATTCTCCACTATAGCTCTGTAATTGTAAAAAACAACAACAAAATACAACTTAAGTGAATAATCTTTGTTATCCAAAATTCTATTTGCAACGAAAATTTAGAATCTTTGTTGAAGAAGGCTCATAGGAGCTCAGGAATGTGCACGTCTTTAGCACTCTATGACTTCTGCAATAAAATGCAAAAGACACATGGATGGTCCTGAAGTTTACTCTGAAACAAAGATTCCAAGAGAATGTGGCTGCTCAAACTGCTTCACTGTTTAAGTAAAGAGCTGCAGAACTAATGGAGTAACACACAGGTTAGAGTAACCATAGGTAAATATAAAACTTTTATATTTATAGTTTAAACCTTTGTAAGTAAGATTATGTGATAATCTTATTCATTGCACAGCTTGCCGTATGTAGAGCAGGCTCTTTAGAGATCATATCTCTGTGGCAAGTTTAGGCATATTGTCTCTCTAGAAGCTCGTATTAGAGTACTGGACGAATAAATTGCATTAATGCGTGATAGTCAAACACTTGAAGAAAGGGACATGGATATGACTGAACAGGTTGTTCGTGTTGGTAATTTGTGATCCAGATACATTAAATAGAACAGTTTGCCTTCTTCCAGGGGCTTGTGTTAGCCATATTGCAGATAGTATTAATAAATTGTTGGAGGGATCTGGATCTGATCCAGCAGTCATGATGCACATAGTTACTAATGACAGAGTAAGAATGTTATGCAGTGTCCTAAAAATGACTTAAAGCAAGGACCTCCAATGTAGTATTTTCTGAGATATTACTGGTTCCATGTGCTAACCTAGTAAGGCAGAAGGAATTTACATTAGTCCATTTCTGGTTACAAATGTGGTGTAAAAATGAGGGGTTTGAGTTTTTAGAGCAATGGGCTGACATTTCAGTTTGGTACAATTTGTACAGTAAGGATGGATTGCATCTGAAGGACATAGATGCAGGTGTGTTGGGGGTGAGGATGGTTGCATGTTTAGAGAATCTTGTAAACTAGGGAAGGAGGCGAGAGTCAGTCAAAACAGTCTATATGGAACTGATAGATTAGTCTGTCGGGCTGCAACAACTAATCGGTAAGTTTGATCATAAAAATAGTTGGCAACAAATCTCATTATCAATTAGGTGGTCAGCGATTAGTTGGTCAGTTGCACAGCACGAGCTGCTTTCATCTGATGATTTACTGCAACTAATATTGTGCAAAAAAAATTTAATTTATTTATTTTTTTAATCTTTTTTCTATCCGATTAATCAGACAATAATCATCCGATTAATCGGATAGAAAAAACATAAATACATAAAAATGTTTGCAAAATACCATGTGCAGGAGTTCATCAGATTGAAGCAGCTGGTGCTGTGCAATTAACCAACTAATCGCTGACCACCTAATTGATAATGAGATTCTTTGACAACTATTTTTATGATCAATCTTACCGATTAGTTGTTGCAGCTCTAAATACATCTGGAATATCTCAAAGCATGGATGATGGAAGGATACACTTAGAAAATGGCACATCACAAAAGTAGATTTTTAAATACAGTCCAAGATACAGTAGCTTTGTGTCCCAATTAATAGAGGAGCCAACTAGAAATAAAGCTATACTAGATTTAGTGCTATCAAATACAGAAATATTATCAAACACAGAAGTAAAAGAACACGTAAGTAACAGTGATCATAAAATGGTCACGTGAAAAAACAGTGTTTCATGGGTTCAACCAAGACTTTTAATTTAAAAAAAGCAAACTTCAATGCTTTAAGAAAATCAATAAATTACATTAAGTAGGAGAAAGTAGTCTCAAACAAAAACACAGGATCAATAGCGAGTATTTAAAATGTTGCTAAATTAATATACATATCAACACATACCACAAGGTTACAAAAGTAATAAATCCAAGTCAATGTGGCTAAATACAAATATTGTAAAGGGACAGTAAACACCAGAATTTTTGTTGTTTTAAAAGATAGATAATCCCTTAATTACTCATTCCCCAGTTTTGCATAACCAACACAGTTATAATAATACACGTTACCTCTGTAATTACCTCAGCAGACTCCCCCCTTATTTCAGTTCTTTTGACAGACTTGCATTTTAGCCAATCAGAGCTTTCTCCATGGTAAATTCATGTGCATGAGCCCAATGTTATCTATATAAAACACATGAACTAATACCCTCTAGTGGTGAAAAACTATCAAAATGCATTTAGATTAGAGGTGGCCTTCAAGGTCTAAGAAATTAGCATATGAACCTCCTAGGGTTAGCTTTCAACTAAGAATACCAAGAGAACAAAGCAAAATTGGTGATAAAAGTAAATTGGAAAGTTGTTTAAAATTACATGCCCTATTTGAATCATGAAAGATTTTTTGGACTTGACTGTTCCTTTAAGAGGAATTAGGAAAAAAAGGAGTAGGACATTGAAATTAATCAAAGAAAATAGTACAGATTCATCATGTCAAATATCTAAGGAATTGAAAATGAAAGATTATTTGCAAAGCATTACAAGACAAACCCTAAATGTTTTTTAACTATACATATGGATATATGTATATATATATATATCTCAAATCTAAAAAGAAAAATATAGGTACATTAAAATGAGAAGGATAGCATAATTAACAGTGACCCGGGGAAGGCTGGGGTGCAAAATTATTCCTTTAATTCTGTATATACAAGGGAGGACATACAAGCCCATACCAATAACTGGGTTATCTCTTGATGATATGAAGAAAAACTGGATAATATTAAGGTGAAAAAAACTGGTCAAGATGTAACACATCCAAGAGTAATTAGGGGACAGGAGCATTGTCATAGCCAAACATCTACTCATAATTTGTCAAGACTACTCAGGACTGGTGTAAAGCTGATGTGATGCCACTTTTTAAAAAGCGAAGCAGGTCTGATCCAGGAAGTTATAGACCTGTAAGCCTGACATTAGTAGTGGTGAAGATACTGGAAGGAATCAAAGGAATTATGTTCAAGAGTATATTTGTTAAAACAAGGTTATGAGTTCAAATCAACATGGTTTTATAAAAAATAGATTATGCTAAACTAATCCAATTAGATTCTATGTGAAAGTAAGCAAGAATATAGATAAAGGTGAATCAGTTCTTTAAGAAAGGCTTTTGATACAGTGGCAATGCCAAATGAGAAATTATCGTACAAAATAAGGGACTGGGAATTGCTGATGTTAGCTCATGAATAAATAACTGGATAACTGATTTCTCAATGGCTCTATGGTTACTATGTGCTGCTGTCTCCTCTGTAAATGTGGCTGCATGCAACATGTTTTTTGTCTATCCAAACCATTAATAGCTATCGATTTCCTGGGACGGTTCCGGTAGGAGGAGCTAGCTGCAAGGTAGCTCGGCATCTTCACTTCAGATGCGTACACCTGTGATCACCCAGACAACACGCCAATGCTTAGGCCCGGGAAGAATACCGTGTTGGCGGCTAGGTCCCTCTATCTTAGGAGGGAGTCTGAATGTATCCAGAACTGGCTAAAGTATTAATGGCTCAAAGTATGTGAGCCCGTACACAGACTGCCTGTTATCACTACAGAACCATCCCCAGGGCAGCTGACCTCTCTGTGTTTGAGGAGAATAAGAATCTGGCAGGTATATCTGAGAAGGGATGCCCATTGAATGAAGCAGAGCGGCTGACTTGCTGAAAACAGCCTCCTGTGAATACAGTCACTGAAGAGCATCAAAATTAAAGGCAAGGACGGAGACCCTGCAGTGCCTGAATTGAGTATTGACCGCTGGTGTTTGAAGATCCAGGCCCCAGCAGCCCCCAGAAAAGGCTAGGAGCAAGGACCCTGAACCTGTGCAAAATGACTGGAGTCAAAATTGCAAGTATTACAGCTGGGGCTACCGTTTTAAGTTAACTCTCCTCTACCCATCTGCAGTATAAAACCTGGCGATATAAAGATTATGGCTTTTTGTCTTTTCTGTTCTTTTTCCCTCTAAGCTGACTATTTTTGTATCTGCTTAAAATTACGGATCTCATTGTTGTACACAGTTATCTAATCCATATAACCTGCATTGAGACAAGGCTTTAATGTGGTGGCTTAGTAAAAATTAATTCTAAGTGCAGAATTCAACAAGGAAAATTACTTTATTAAAGCCAGAAAATCATGTTAAAATGTGATATATTATCCTTTGTTTTTTGAACTGCACCAAAAACTTTTATACAACAGTGTCAGGATGCCAGGAATCAGACTGAGACGAGAAGTGCAAAAATAATCACACCTTTATTGATAGCAAAAAATAATAAAAAGTCCACAAGTCAAATAACAAGCCAGGAATCAAACCCTGCGCTGGTAGTCAGACGTGCTGAGTCAGGAGCCAAAGCGAATAGTCAGACGAGCTGAGTCAGGAGCCAAAGCGAGTAGTCAGACGAGCCGGAATCAGGAACAAGAAGAACAGCAGAGTCAGGAACAAGACAGGGATCAGGAACCAGGACGTCAGGTAATACACAGGAGCTCTCACAAACAGGTCTGAGACAACGCAAGGACAAAGCATACTGAACAGAGGCCCTTTATATAATAAGTGATGACATCACAATTCTGAGACTGCATCCTGTCTCACACGGATGATGTACACCGATCTGGCCATAAAAGGTATGCACCAGAGTCAGCAAGAGAGTTGAGTAAAATGGCTGTCAGCAGCACATGGCAAACAAAGCAAGGAAAAACCCTGACAAACAGTAAAAGATATGCTTATGGGATTTGCTATTTTGGATGTGGTTTCTATGATTTCTTCTTCATTCTCAGATTATATTCTTGGACATGACTGTCTTCTATTATCTATGCTAAAAAATATGCCTCAGAGGGACCAATCAAACCGGATTTGTGGTCCTAAGAAAGAAAAATATATGCTGTTATACTGGGAAAATATTTTGGTGTCTGGAGACATCTTTCTCTCCTGAATCAGAGCTCCTCTGAAGTTTTTCCTGTTTTTCTTTTGCCTGATATGTTATCAGCAAAATTACTTTAAAGGGCCAGTAAACCTAAAAAATAATGTTATATAATTCTGCACATAGTGCAGAATTATATAACATTATATTAGCGTTAGCTTTATAGAACATAATATTCCCTGTGAATTTTTATTAAAAAAAAAGACTGTTTTTCAGACCCGCTCTCTGTGCTCTTCTGAGCGGGTCTGTTTTTATCACAGAGCGCATCTGGCCAGCTGTCTAGTCACAGCCCGGCCCGACCGCGCCATTACACTCAGTGCAGCTCACTCTCGCTGTCAGACAGTGTAATGGCGCGCTCGGGCCGGGCTGTGACTAGACAGCTGGCCAGATGCGCTCTGTGATAAAAACAGACCCGCTCAGAAGAGCACAGAGAGCGGGTCTGAAAAACAGTCTTTTTTTTTAATAAAAATTCACAGGGAATATTATGTTCTATAAAGCTAACGCTAATATAATGTTATATAATTCTGCACTATGTGCAGAATTATATAACATTATTTTTTAGGTTTACTGGCCCTTTAATTTCTGTTAAACTGTAAAGTGTTCATTGTATATTTTGCTAATAGATGGTATTAAGAGGGCATAGTTAAAGTGAAAGTAAAGTTGATAATATCACTATATACGGTTATATAAATCAATTATAAATAACATAACTTTCATTCATCATTTTTTTCGTATTTATTTCTAACATGATTTTTTTACCACAATATCTGCCAGATTTTTTCTCTATTTCTCTGCCCGCATTAATTTTTTTCCCCCTTTAGTTGTGACGAATGAGAGATATTGTAATCTCATTGGTCCCCCATGGGCGTCTCTATATGCCCCCATTTTGCAATGCGCATGCGGCTATCCACAAATGTCATCCATCATCAGATGCGTGTTCATGATAGCCGCATGCACATTCGATTTATCAAAGGAAATTCATTATACTTCATTGTAACAGCGATCGGAACATTTATTTTTGCGCATGCGCAAACTATTGGGCTCACAAGAGTGCGCACGGATAAGGACGTATAGAGAGGGTGGGACCGCTCTTACCTCTAACACTTCTAAAACCGGAAGCTAGCAGGGGGCGGAGGAATCTAGCAAACCAAATCAAAAAATTAAAAAAATCTTGAATATAGGGACATTTTGAGGAAAAAATTAGTTAGTGACTATAATGTATCTTAGTAGTAGAATCCATTACGTTCTTTATGTATATGAAAATTGACATTCACTTTAAAGTGAAAGTAAAGTTGTTCCCTTTCGAACACATTCATTTTTTCTACTACCTTAGTATATTAAGATCGCTAACTTTATTTTCATAAATTTATCAATAATTAGAAGTTTTATAAAAAATCTCTCATCCTCTACTTCTTATATTTCTGTGTTCTGACGTATACAGCGGTCCCAACCCGCTCTATACATAGCTCCAAAGCGCATTCACAATGACTATTTGTATTGCGCATGCGCTAATCCGGTACGGCTCCATCTACTGTGCATGCGCTTCTTGTCAAAACCGTTTGTGCATAGAGAAACGGGAGCGCGCTCCTGATATCTTAGTGTATGGCCTTGTATTGCGCATGCGCAAATCACCTACGGCTCCGTCTACTGCACATGCGCTTCTCGGCGAAACTGTTTGTGCCCAGAGAAACAGGAGCGCGCTCCTGATATATTACTGTCTGGCCAAACATTTGCGCATGCATAGATTAATAAGTAGGCGGGTGACGTGGTTTCACGGCCGCCTAGTGGACAGATTTTCAATTGGCTTTTGAAAAAACATGACCCGGAGTGAAAAAAAACCCAGAATTTATGCTTACCTGATAAATTACTTTCTCCAACGGTGTGTCCGGTCCACGGTTTCATCCTTACTTGTGGGATATTCTCCTCCCTTACAGGGAATGGCAAGGAGAGCACACAGCAAGAGCTGTCCATATAGCTCCCCCTCTGGCTCCGCCCCCCAGTCATTCGACCGACGGTTAGGAGAAAAAGGAGAAACTATAGGGTGCCGTGGTGACTGTAGTGTATAAAGAAAAAGAGAAATTTTTCAAACCTGATTAAAAAACCAGGGCGGGCCGTGGACCGGACACACCGTTGGAGAAAGTAATTTATCAGGTAAGCATAAATTCTGTTTTCTCCAACATTGGTGTGTCCGGTCCACGGTTTCATCCTTACTTGTGGGAACCAATACCAAAGCTTTAGGACACGGATGAAGGGAGGGAGCAAATCAGGTTACCTAAACGGAAGGCACCACGGCTTGCAAAACCATTCTCCCAAAAACAGCCTCCGAAGAAGCATAAGTATCGAATTTGTAAAATTTGGCAAAAGTGTGCAGAGAAGACCAAGTCGCTGCCTTACATATCTGATCAACAGAAGCCTCGATCTTGAAAGCCCATGTGGAAGCCACAGCTCTAGTGGAGTGAGCTGTGACTCGTTCAGGAGGCTGCCGTCCGGCAGTCTCATTAGCCAATCGGATAATGCTTTTCAGCCAGAAAGAAAGAGGTAGCCGTAGCTTTTTGTCCTCTCCTCTTACCAGAGTAAACGACAAACAAAGATGAGGTTTGTCTAAAATCCTTAGTTGCTTCTAAATAGAACTTTAAAGCACGAACTACATCTAAATTGTGTAACAAACGTTCCTTCTTTGAAACTGGATTCGGACACAGAGAAGGAACAACTATTTCCTGGTTAATATTCCTGTTGGAAACAACCTTCGGAAGAAAACCAGGCTTAGTACGCAAAACGACCTTATCTGAATGGAACACCAGATAGGGTGTATGACACTGCAAAGCAGATAATTCTGAAACTCTTCTTGCAGAAGAAATAGCAACCAAAAACAGAACTTTCCAAGATAGTAACTTGATATCTATGGAATGTAAGGGTTCAAACGGAACCCCTTGAAGAACTGAAAGAACTAAATTTAGACTCCAAGGAGGAGTCAAGGGTCTGTAAACAGGCTTGATTCTGACCAAAGCCTGTACAAAAGCTTGTACATCTGGCACAGCTGCCAGTCGTTTGTGTAACAAGACAGATAAAGCAGAAATCTGTCCTTTTAGAGAACTTGCTGACAATCCCTTATCCAAACCTTCTTGGAGAAAGGAGAGGATCTTAGGAATTTTAATCTTACTCCAGGAGAATCCCTTGGATTCACACCAACAGATATATCTTTATTTATATTATTTATATTTTATGGTAAATCTTTCTAGTCACAGGTTTTCTGGCTTGGACCAGAGTATCTATCACTGAATCTGAAAACCCACGCTTGGATAAAATCAAACGTTCAATTTCCAAGCAGTCAGCTGCAGAGAAACTAGATTTGGATGTTCGAATGGACCTTGTACTAGAAGATCCTGTCTCAAAGGTAGCTTCCATGGTGGAGCCGATGACATATTCACCAGGTCTGCATACCAAGTCCTGCGCAGCCACGCAGGAGCTATCAGAATCACTGAGACCTTCTCCTGTTTGATCTTGGCTACAAGCCTGGGAAGGAGAGGGAACGGTGGAAACGCATAAGCTAGGTTGAACGACCAAGGCGCCACTAATGCATCCACTAGAGTCGCCTTGGGATCCCTGGATCTGGACCCGTAGCAAGGAACCTTGAAGTTCTGACGGGACGCCATCAGATCCATGTCTGGAATGCCCCATAATTGAGTCAACTGTGCAAACACCTCCGGGTGGAGTTCCCACTCCCCCGGATGGAAAGTCTGACGACTCAGATAATCCGCCTCCCAGTTGTCTACTCCTGGGATGTGGATTGCAGATAGGTGGCAGGAGTGATCCTCCGCCCATTTGATGATTTTGGATACCTCTCTCATCGCCAAGGAACTCCTTGTTCCCCCCTGATGGTTGATGTAAGCTACAGTCGTTATGTTGTCTGATTGGAATCTTATGAATCCGGCCTTCGCTAGTTGAGGCCAAGCCCGGAGAGCATTGAATATCGCTCTCAGTTCCAGGATGTTGATCGGGAGAAGAGACTCTTCCTGAGACCATAAACCCTGAGCTTTCAGGGAATCCTAGACCGCGCCCCAGCCTAATAGACTGGCGTCGGTCGTGACAATGACCCACTCTGGTCTGCGGAAACTCATTCCCTGAGACAGGTGATCCTGGGACAACCACCAACGGAGTGAGTCTCTGGTCATCTGGTCTACTTGAATCTTTGGAGACAAGTCTGTATAGTCCCCATTCCACTGCTTGAGCATGCACAGTTGTAATGGTCTTAGATGAATTCGAGCAAAAGGAACTATGTCCATTGCTGCGACCATCAACCCTACTACTTCCATGCACTGAGCTATGGAAGGCTGCAGAATAGAGAGAAGAACTTGACAAGCGTTTAGAAGCTTTGACTTACTGACTTCTGTCAAGAAGATCTTCATTTCTAAAGAATCTATTATTGTTCCCAAAAAGGGAACTCTTGTCGACGGAGACAGGGAACTCTTTTCTACGTTCACCTTCCACCCGTGAGATCTGAGAAAGGCTAGAACAATGTCTGTATGAGCCTTTGCCTTGGAAAGAGACGACGCTTGAATTAGAATGTCGTCCAGATAAGGTGCCACTGCAATGCCCCTTGGTCTTAGAACCGCTAGAAGGGACCCGAGCACCTTTGTGAAAATTCTGGGAGCAGTGGCTAGTCCGAATGGGAGAGCCACGAACTGATAATGTTTGTCCAGAAAGGCGAACCTTTGATCTTTGTGGATAGGAATATGTAGATACGCATCCTTTAAATCCACGGTAGTCATATATTGACCCTCCTGGATTGTAGGTAAAATTGTTCGAATGGTTTCCATTTTGAACGATGGAAATCTGAGAAATTTGTTTAGAATTTTTAAATCCAGAATTGGTCTGAAAGTTCCCTCTTTTTTGGGAACTACAAACAGATTTGAGTAAAACCCCTGACCTTGTTCCCCAGTTGGAACTGGGTGTATCACTCCCATCTTTAACAGGTCTTCTACACAATGTAAGAATGCCTGTCTCTTTATTTGGTTTGAAGATAAGTGAGAAATGTGGAACCTTCCCCTTGGGGGTAGTTCCTTGAATTCTAGAAGATAACCCTGAGAGACTATTTCTAGTGCCCAGGGATCCTGAACATCTCTTGCCCAAGCCTGAGCAAAGAGAGAGAGTCTGCCCCCTACTAGATCCGGTCCCGGATCGGGGGCTACCCCTTCATGCTGTTTTGGTAGCAGCAGCAGGCTTCTTGGCCTGTTTACCCTTGTTCCAGCCTTGCATTGATTTCCAAGCTGGTTTAGTCTGGGAAGCGTTACCCTCTTGTCTAGAGGTTGCAGAGTTGGAAGCCGGTCCGTTCCTGAAATTGCGAAAGGAACGAAAATTGGACTTATTCTTAGCCTTGAAAGGCCTATCTTGTGGGAGGGCATGGCCCTTTCCCCCAGTGATGTCTGAAATAATTTCTTTCAATTCTGGCCCAAAAAGGGTCTTACCTTTGAAAGGGATATTAAGCAATTTTGTCTTGGAAGATACATCCGCCGACCAAGACTTTAGCCAGAGCGCTCTACGCGCCACAATTGCAAACCCTGAATTTTTTGCCGCTAATCTCGCTAACTGCAAAGCGGCGTCTAAAATAAAGGAATTAGCTAACTTAAGTGCGTGAATTCTGTCCATGACCTCCTCATATGGAGTCTCCCTACTGAGCGACTTTTCCAGTTCCTCGAACCAGAACCACGCCGCTGTAGTGACAGGAATAATGCACGAAATAGGTTGAAGGAGGTAACCTTGCTGTACAAAAATCTTTTTTAAGCAAACCCTCCAATTTTTTATCCATAGGATCTTTGAAAGCACAATTGTCCTCAATGGGAATGGTCGTGCGTTTGGCTAGTGTAGAAACCGCCCCCTCGACCTTAGGGACTGTTTGCCATGTGTCCTTCCTGGGGTCGACCATGGGGAACAATTTCTTAAATATAGGAGGAGGGACAAAAGGTATGCCTGGCTTCTCCCACTCCTTATTCACTATGTCCGCCACCCTTTAAGGTATCGGAAAGGCATCAGGGTGCACCGGGACCTCTAGGAACTTGTCCATCTTGCACAATTTTTCTGGGATGACCAGATTGTCACAATCATCCAGAGTAGATAGCACCTCCTTAAGTAATGCGCGGAGATGCTCTAATTTAAATTTAAATGTCACAGCATCAGGTTCTGCCTGCTGAGAAATTCTTCCTGTATCAGAAATTTCTCCATCTGATAAACCCTCCCTCACTGCCACTTCAGACTGGTGTGAGGGTATGACAGATAAATTATCATCAGCACCCTCCTGCTCTACAGTGTTTAAAACTGAGCAATCGCGCTTTCTCTGAAATGCTGGCATTTTGGATAAAATATTAGCTATGGAGTTATCCATTACTGCCGTCAATTGTTGCATAGTAACAAGCATTGGCGCGCTAGAAGTACTAGGGGTCGCCTGCGCGGGCATAACTGGTATAGACACAGAAGGAGAGGATGCAGAACTATCCCTACTTCCTTCATCTGAGGAATCATCCTGGGCAACCTTACTAAATGTGACAGTACTGTCCTTACTTTGTTTGGACGCCATGGCACAATTATCACATACATTTGAAGGGGGAACCACCTTGGCCTCCATACATACAGAACATGATCTATCTGAAGGTACAGACATGTTAAACAGGCTTAAACTGGTTAATAAAGCACAAAAAACGTTTTTAAACAAAACCGTTACTGTCTCTTTAAATGTTAAACAGGGCACACTTTATTACTGAATATGTGAAAAACTATGAAGGAATTATCCAATCTTTACCAAATTTTCACCACAGTGTCTTAATGCATCCAAAGTATTGTACCCCAATTTTCAAGCTGTTAACCCTTAAAATGCGGAAACCGGAGCCGTTTGCAATTTAACCCCACTACAGTCCCAGCCACAGCCTTTGTTGCGACTTCACCTATCCCAGGGGGGTATACGATACCAATTCAAGCCTTCTAGGAACGTTTTCAGTGGATACCAGACCCTCTCACATGCAGCTGCATGCACTGCACTCAAAAGAAACTGCGCAATAATGGCGCGTAAATGAGGCTCTGCCTACTACAGTGAAAGGCCCTTCCTGACTGGGAAGGTGTCTTAACTAGTGCCTGGCGATAAAAACGTTCCCCAAATAATAAAAAGTGTGAAATCCACTTCAAACTTTAAATAATAACTTAAATAAACAATCGATTTAGCCCTTAAGAGTGTCCACCAGTTAATAGCCCATAATAAGCCCTTTATTCTTTCTGAGTCTAAGAAAATGGCTTACCGATCCCCATGAGGGAAAATGACAGCCTTCCAGCATTACACAGTCTTGTTAGAAAAATGGCTAGTCATACCTTGAGCAGAAAAGTCTGCAAACTGTTCCCCCCAACTGAAGTTCTCTGGGCTCAACAGTCCTGCGTGGGAACAGCAATTGATTTTAGTTACTGCTGCTAAAATCATACTCCTCTTTTAAACAGAACTCTTCATCTCTTTCTGTTTCAGAGTAAATAGTACATACCAGTACTATTTCAAAATAACAAACTCTTGATAGAAGAAATAAAAAACTACAACTAACACCACAAACTCCTCACCATCCCCGTGGAGATGCTACTTGTTCAGAGCGGCAAGGAGAATGACTGGGGGGCGGAGCCAGAGGGGGAGCTATATGGACAGCTCTTGCTGTGTGCTCTCCTTGCCATTCCCTGTAAGGGAGGAGAATATCCCACAAGTAAGGATGAAACCGTGGACCGGACACACCAATGTTGGAGAAAAAAAGATTTACGGGTTGAATTTGGATAGTCTAAAAAGTTTTGTAATTAAGGCGATAACTTTGATTCCAGCTAAATTAAAAAAAAACGATGAATGAAAGTCATATTATTTATGCCCAAAGACTGCTACTGAGGATCGCAAACCAGGTAACTTTACTTTCACTTTAAAGGGAAATAACACCCACATTTTTCCTTTCATGATTTAGAAAGAGCATGCAATTTTAAACAACTTTCTAATTTTCTTATATTATCTAATTTGCTTCAGTCTCTTGATATCCTTTGCTGAAAAGCATATCTAGATTGGCTCAGGGGCTGCTGATTGGTGGCTGCACATAGATGCCTCGTATGATTGGCTCACCCATGTGCACTGCTATTTCTTCAACAAACGATATCTAAATACTGAAGAAAATTAGATAAGAGAAGTAAATTGGAATGTTGTTTAAAATTGTATTCTCAATCTGAATCATGAAAGTAAAATTTGGGGTTTAGTGTCCCTTTAAGGTTAATACAGAAGGCAGAATTTAGCAAAAAAATACTATTATTAAAGTTTCACAATTACTTAGGAGTTTTTTGCATATCCTTTTATGCCTGAATTGCAGTTGTTAGCCACATTATTTAATTTCCAGTTACACATACATAGGTGAAGTGTGGAAGTGTTATCTCTTGGAAAACATATATATGTCTTACATATCTATGGAGGGTCCATGGTGAATGTCTTTATAATGCTTCTTAGTCATTTTGATTTTCCTGCAGTTTAAGATAACTGATACATGTTGCAAGTTAGGAGAAGACATTCTGATATTTGATAGATAGTAATTAATCACAGCTGATACAGGCTTCCATGGAGATCAGGGTTTGAAAATTAAATCAATGAGCACTTATTAAAAATTATTTTTATTATTTTTTTGCATTTCATGGAGTTCCCCATATATCACTCAAAAAAAAAATAATAACTATTGATTCCCTGATTGGTTACCTTTCTTATTTTTTCTACACTATATGTATCCAGTGGCAAGTCACCAGAGAGCATTATGTGGTTAGTCCCAGAGGGCATTCTAACTACTGTTACACTCTGGACCATATTTTGTTTATAAGACTGGTGCAAAACCTATACTCTCCTATTTTCACAAGTTTTGCTCTCAAATTTGTAGTCTACATAATGGCAGAATATGCCTCAATGCACTGCAGTCTCACTGCTCACCTAATTTTCTGACCAGTTCTGCACCCAATGTACAACTCCAGTCTACATTCTCTAACAGTGTCTGTGATGCAGGAAATAAAAGCTTACCTACTCTTTTTTTCCCACACACAAAACCATTTGTTTTCGCTTTTCAATTTGCATTTCATATAGTAAGTACATTTCTCCTTGACTTTATTTATGTTCATTTGCTTACCATGTGCAACATAATGCTGGGAAACGTTCTAAATGGTGTGCATTAAGCTAGAATAGACAGTAAACACCTTGTAATTATAAGACCTATCTGTTATCTTGCTATAGAATAACATATCAGCCAGGGCAACACATTTAAAAAACAAATCAACATCGTTATAATTACAAATGTTATTCGATAACCAAACTCCACCAATCATTTGCTTCAAGGCTAGACATGGAGGCCCATTTATCAAGCTCCGTATGGGGCTTGTGGGCCCATGTTTCTGGCGAGTCTGAAAGACCGCTGCTCCATAACCCTGTCCGCCTGCTCTGAGCAGGTGGACAGGAAACGCCACAATTCAACCTGATCGAGTACGATCGGGTTGATTGACACCTCCCTGCTGGCGGCCGATTGGCCGCGAGTCTGCAGGGGGTGGGATTGCACCAGCAGCTCTTGTGAGCTGCTGGTGCAATGCTAAATACGGAGAGCGTATTGCTCTCCGCATTCAGCAAGGTCTTGCGGACCTGATCCGCACTGTCGGATCAGGTCCGCAAGACCTTTGATAAATAGGCCTCATGGTCATTATGTGAGATTATATATATATAGTAGGGTTAGCCTTGATAAGTCTGCAGTGTGCATTTTATGAGAATTGGAAAAGCCACAATTTGTATAGCTAAATTACATGAAAGAGGGGCAAAATCTTTTTTTTTTTTTTTAAGTTGTTTATTTATAGCCAGTAGTGTATATTACATATTACAAACAAGAATGTGTCACAATATCAAACAATATCAAACAATATCAAACAATATTGTAAAACAATATCAAACTTGTTTTGCGCCACGCAGGGCCAATGATATAGTTCTATAAAGAAAACAAAGTATGTCAGGACACCATTCTCTTGTTGTACTCCGTACCCATTCAAAATTTAAACGAAAAATAGAGTACATGTCAAAACCAAAAGAAACATTATAGATTATTTAACATTCTAATACTCCTGTTTATACCTGAAAATCCTATGTTCTTTATACACACTACTATTTTCATAACAAAAATTTTTTTAAACATACACCCACTCATACCACACCACACTCGTAACAACAGGAAAGAAAGAAAAAAAAAACAAAACAAAAAAAAACACGTATACCTAACTTAATTGGCTCCTTCCCTGACCTCTCCCCACTGGTAGGGTAACCTCTCCTCTGCTATCAGATTTAAGAAGGATACTAAATTCTTAAGAGGGGAAATAAATTGCCTTTGTTTATCTAGCGGCCATTGCTGAAGTACCTTTAACCATTTGTTAAAATACTTCCTAAGCTTTGTCTCCTTTCTTAAATTATGGTCATAGATTTCTGCTCTCATCTGACAATACATTAGCTTAATAAATTCCCCTAACACAGGGGGTCTTTTTCCTATCCAGTTCCTAACTATCAGATTTCGAGCTGCCATTATACCAGTATTAACTAACTGACTCTCACCTGGTTCTAAGCGACCTTGATACAAGAAAAAGATTATAGATGGGGTAAATTCAATCCGTGACCCAGTATATTTATTTAACCAATAATTTACCTTCGCCCAGAATTGTCTAATTTTGGGACATGACCATAAACAATGCAATAGGTCTGCTCTCCCTGCACTGCACTTATAGCAAGAGGTATTCAGATTTGTAGTAGCCCATTTATTTAATCTATCCGGTGTTAAGTAGTAATTGTTAATAATTCTCCAATGCGTCTCCCTCCAACTAGTTACTGTCGTCACTGAGGTACTTAAACTAATACTTTTCATTACGTCTTCTTCCTTCACATTGGGAACATATTTTTGCATCTTCTGTGTGATTACCTTGATATGATTAGAGCCTAGCCTGTCAAATAGGATGTTATACCAATATCTTAATGATCTAATACCTGCTTTATACAAGGTAAGTCCCGCCTCCATCTCTTGTAGGTCCCAACCTGACTCACTCGAATGGTCACTCGAAAGAGGGGCAAAATCATTGATGAACGTATATTGCAAAGTTTACTACACATAACTAAACATTTTATTTATTTTGTTTTTTTTCTTCAGTTATGAATTCTGGGTTCCATGGGGTAGGATGAATTTCTATCACATAATCAATTTAAACGTGTGCATGAATACAGTTCAGGTTTTACCCTGGGAAACTGCTTTGCTTAAATAAACCCAGGAAGGTTCATAGAACCTCTGGGGCATGCACATGTTTTTAGGACTCTATAGCAACAACATATGTGGCAATGTTATACATTGTTTCAAACACTAATACCCTAGAGTTCTAAAAAAACGTGCATGCTCCTGTGTCTACCTAGTTTGATCAGGAACTGTTATTAAACATTTCCAAGTAACACTGACATTCTGATAAAACTTAAACATTTATTAAACTAAAATTGTATGTAAGTTTTGAGAACAAAGTCCTGGATTTCAGTCAATTTTTATTCATGAAATCGAGAAAATATTGTATAGCAGATCAGGTTTTTGTTGTTGTTTTGATTGTTTTTAAAGCAATTCCAATCAAAAAAAGAATTGCTGTTTGAATCAGAAAAATATTTGCAACAATTCTAATTATATACGTGAAGAATGAATGAAAAACGATAAGAACCAGGGAAATTGCAGAACTTTCACAGACTTTCAATGAAGCTAAAGATAAGCTGTTGAAGTGGAAATTAAATATGAAAGCCAATTAATTCACTATTGTTGATGGCTGCCTAATATCTTTGGTTGCAGCATTCTTAACCATTCAGAATCAAATGATGTGTGCAATTAATAGTTTCATATAATTTTGAGTCATTTTAATATGAACATATGTACACATCAAAACGATACATCTGAATCTTAAATGAACATTTAGATGATCATATTTCATTTGTGTAACAAGGTGCAAAATCTAAATGTTTGAATAGATTTTTAACTTCTTGATTAAAAAATAGTTTAACAGCATGTTTAAGAACTTTAACACTGAAAAATAGCCATGCAAACAGATGAGAAATGCCACTTATAAAAGGAAAAATGTGTTTTCAACAGGCCAAAGGTGTTAAATTTGAAAAGTCCAAAAATCCTTTGAAAACTATTTTCTTCATAATTGGAAATATCATTGTCAACCAGTCCTCATGCAAGGTATGGAGGGAGTTTTCCTCGCACAAGTGTACAGAAAAAGTTTAAGAAGGTCACTCAAAACATTTCCAATGGGTTTGAATTTGAAAACCCCATGAAACATCACGATGCATTTTGCATAAGAATTTTGATTGACTGGAATGGGAGCCACAATAAGAAAAATTGAAAAACCTGGTCAAAGTCTTTCCCATTTGCCAACAAACAAATCACACAAAAATGTTATATGTAATAATATTCAAAAGTCCACCGTCACCAAATGGTTTTATCTGATAATTTATTAAAACAATGTAAAATACTGTAATCAGTAGATTCATCATTTAAGAATACATTATTGAACACTGATTCAAAGCACTCTGGCCTCTATTTATCAAGCTGTAAAGCAAATACGCTGGAATTCCGCAGCGTATTTGTGGCGAGCCTGATTCGCCGTAGTTATCAAACCCTATAGATCGGCAAAAGTAGAATATAGTAACATAACATACGATCCGCTGGTCTCAGTCAGACACAGATCGATGGTTACGTCACTACAGATGTTCCGAACGCAAGTTCGGCACAATCTGACTACTTTTGGAAGTTATCAAAGAACTAGCAGGTACGCTCGCCACTATTCCGGGCCAGCGTACATGGTTTTCATTCCGCCGCCCTGGAGGCGGCGGATGCCATAGGAATCAATGGGAGTCTGACAGCAGCGAAAGCTCATGTTCGCTGCTGCCCGATATCCCATTGATTGCTATGGAAACGTCTACACCTAACACCCTAACATGTACCCCGAGTCTAAACACCCCTAATCTGCCCCCCCTAGACCACCGCCACATACATTATACTTATTAACCCCTAAACCGCCGCTCCCGGACCCTGCCACAACTAAATAAAGTGTTTAACCCCTAAACCGCCGCTCCCGGACCCTGCCGCCAACTACATTAAATTTATTAACCCCTAATCTGCCCCCCTACACTGCCGCCACCTACATTATATTTATTAACCCCTAATCTGCCACCCCCAACATCTTTGGCCTTAGTAGTGAGAATCATCAAAATCTTTAAAAGGCAGTGATAAATTTATTAGTACAATGTTAAACACATAAAAAAAGCTGATCAGCGGGGCGTGTCCAAGCAGCGGCTCCGTGCAGTCACATTTTTCTGTGCTCTGGGAGAGTGGGTTATAAGCCGCTAAATATTAACTCACAAGTACGGCATCTGCTAACCAATTGATCAGTACACAATTTAATACAACTAGCTTTAGCTGTACATATGACCCCAGAGCTGGAAACGGACAATTGAGGCCTGTAACAGCGGCGATCTCGCAGGCAACGTTCCCCCCCCCTGGTGACTGACCAGGGGTGAACATCCAGAGCCGAACTCAGGATAAACACATCTTAACATTTTGCTCCTTCATCAACATTACTCTCACTCATTTGTTTTTCCCCTCTTCCTTACCTTTTTGGCGGAGCCTGCCTGTTATATACTTCAAACCTCTGGAAAAGAAAATGGCGGCCTCCATAACAGATACGGAGAGCGACAGCACTCTCACACTGCTAGACCGCACTCTGCTTAAAATAGAAGTACTATTCTAGAAATTAATAGACAAGGCCCCGTCAAAGCAAGACCTTCTCTCTCTCATGCAGAAAGCTCCACCTTCTATCTCGGGGCAACCATCACCTTTGCAACCAAAGAACCCGGAGTGCGACTTACCTTTTGGGCCCAAGAGGACCGCAGAACTCAGTGGACAGTTGACAGAGGAACTTGATCGATCTGATCCCCTAAGCACGATTACCCTCAAGCCTATAATGCGGCACGGGGAAAGCGAGTTTGTGGTGACCGCCTAAGAAGAAAAACTCATGGACAAACTTATATGTTCCCCACCGAACATCCCGGACTATAAACACTCTGCCCTCTACTCTTGTGGGATACCGGCACAACATACATTGCCGATCCGAGTAACAAAGATTGAGCAGACCCGTGGCAGCATCAAGGTAGTACGGGGCTATACTTCTAACGCACGGTACTCATGGAACTCTCCCGACATAACAAGAAAGCTGAATTTACTCACTCCAAGAGAGTATATGAATGTGCTCAGACCCCCACAGGAATTGCAGGTCCCTATGAAGAAACGGAACATTATCCCAGCGGCATTTGACACTTCATGGCAGATGAGGGTGTCAGATATGCTTATAAGTAAAATTCAATATATTAAAATCATATACCCGACTTAAACAAGTCCTGGGGGTTGTGTAGGTAGAGTGTCTAACTGTCAACCGTTAACATTTGAAAAAGTAGATGTATTATACAGTTCTCTTTAGATTTTATCTGTACGCTAAGTTTTCTTTCTTTTTTGTTAAAGTAAATTCATAAGGTTCGTTATGCCTAGATGTAGATAGACTGGCAGACAACCAGGTAGAGCTCCCACGCAATACTGTCCTTAACATGTGACTCACACTAGCATTGCATTGTTGGAGATAGTGCCTTATAATCCTTATAATGCTTCCTATAGCAGGACACTTCCTGGCACTTGTGTTATCCCAAATGTATATATTTCTATAAATAGTAATCCCACGGCATTACTGTCATACAGCTATGAGGAATTGTATTACATTTCTAGTAGAGCTCAGCTCCGGCTCGTTTAACACCTGCATGTACACCGGGAGAGAGGGTAGTAACTCATCTCACCCCTAAAGGTAACAATAAGCTCATATTTGTAGAGTTGAAGATGTGCCTGCAATTCATATCATATAATTGAGTTCTGGTTGTCCACAACAGTTTTTGTTATGTTTGTTATTTTTGTCTTAGATATTTGTAGGTTTCCCCCAAAATTCTTGATTCTGAGTCTCCCTTTCTTTGAGATCCAAAAGTGGTCTCTCATACTGGGGTATAAAAGAGAGTTTGACATATACAGCCCACACGTCCTGCCTATGAGATCAAGCAATATTCTTAAATCATTGGAAAGACTTTCCCTCATTCATAGTTTATCACCTAGCCCATCAGATATGTATTTGCCATTTTTTTTAGTTTTTTTTTTAAATGTAAAATATAGTCTTATAATAATTATGATCTACGGGACGTGTGGGGATACAGCAAAGGAGTTTGATTGTACAATTTAATCAGTAACATGCAATGACTGTTTATGTACCTACAATGTGTTAATATTGATGATTTCTTACCTGCTGTAACACATTGATTTCTCTAATAAAGCTCTTTGAAAATTAAAAAAAAAAAAAAAAAAAGCTGATCAGCATGTAAAAAAAAATTATAAAATAATAACAATGTAACAAACAGTAGCTTGATACAATTAGAACAATTAAAACAAATAACAGTGTAGCATAAGAAATAAAAATACAATCAAAACAAAATGACCCTGAAACTAATGTTGAATCCAAACGGTGAAGTCCGGAAAAGGAGTATTAAGAAATCGACATCCACAGCTGATTCCTTAAGAGGCAAAATGGAGCTGGAATGACAAACGGATCCAAATCAAACACAAGCAGAGAACCAAAATTAAGGTGTTCAATTTTACTTACACCATATCATGGTCTCTGCAGTGACGATAAATCCTCTTTTCAAGCTGCAGCGGAGCCGGATAAACCTTTGATGCGAATACCGGTATTTTGATGAGTTACTCCGCTCAGGTTCAAGACAGCACAGAAGCCGGTCTGTGATAGTTGTGTGACGTAATGTCAGGTAACGTGTAGTGGCTTGTGTTTGATTTGGATCCGTTGGTCGTTCCAGCTCCATTTTGCCTCTTAAGGAATCAGCTGTGGATGTCGATTTCTTAATACTCCTTTTCCGGACTTCACTGTTTGGATTCAACATTAGTTTCAGGGTCATTTTGTTTTGATTGTATTTTTATTTCTTATGCTACACTGTTATTTGTTTTAATTGTTCTAATTGTATCAAGCTACTGTTTGTTACATTGTTCTTATTTTATTACTTTTTTTCACATGCTGATCAGCTTTTTTATATGTTAAAAATTGTACTAATAAATTTATCACTGCCTTTTAAAGATTTTGCTGATTCTCACTACTAAGGCCAAAGACTTTAAACTTTATGTATCTTGACCTGTTTCATAGTATATCCAATCACTAATTTTAGCGGCATTTGCTGCAGCGCCAAGGTTTTTGAGAATTTTGATCTATTTTTGGGACAAGTTTTTTAAATATATTCTTTTGGTTTTGCTGTGGAGATAGGGGTATCTCCGTTTTTTCCCTTGGTTTATTGGTGTTTTTTAACTTATTCCAGCGCAGGGTAACACTTCCCTTTTTTTATCAGTTTATATTACCATCTCAAGGTGTTTACTGTCCCTTTAAAATGTACTAACTGTAAAATAATCAATTAACTGTTACAGTTAAAAAAAATCAGATTAACAGTATGATTTTATGGGAAATTATATTTTCTTTCATTATAGATAAAATAATTATCTTTAGTTGTTTTTAGCAAATCTTTGTAAAATTTTATAAAAAAACAGCAATGGTGGGAGTGCAAAATGTATCCTCGCCTGTGTGACCAAAAATCCTAGAACCGACCCCGAACTTCCAACACTAGTAAGCAAAAGACAGCAGACAAAGTGCAGTCTTCATGGGACATTATTGGTCTCTAAACCAAATCTTTGCTGTCTAAATATTTAAGCCAAAAAATACAAAAATGTCACAGTGGTAGACTGGAAAAACGCCTTGTTTGCAACTTCAGTTTGTATGCGGAAAAAGTACCATGAGAGGATAACACCACAATGTGTAAAACCTAAATATAAATATATGGTGCATGAAATAGTCAGGTTTGGGGATGTGTTGCCTATTCTGAAAATCAGTTACTTACCCACTGTCAACTACACTTTGACCAAAGAAAAGTACCACTCTATTTTGCAGCAGCATGCATAAAGTGATACTGAACCCAATTTTATTCTTTCATGATTCAGATAGAGCATTGTGATTTAAAACAAGTTTCAAATGTACTCCTAAATGTAGCCACCAATCAGCAAGCGCTACCCAGGTGCTGAACTAAAGATGGGCTGGCTCGTAAGTTTGTAATCTTGTAAGCTGCTTTTTCAAATAAAGATACCAAGAGAACGAATACAATTTGATAATAGGAGTAAATTAGAAACTTGCTTAAAATTGCATGCTCTATCTGAATCATGAAATAAAAAATTGGGTTCAGTATCCCTTTAAGGCCTATTTTTAGTTAAAATAACTGAATATAAATGAGCTCTGCTTGGAATGATATTAAAAGGATTCTAAGACTCTTCCAAACATCCATACTAATCAACAAAGGATTATACGGTAAATCTTCTGAAAGGGAAAATTTGGGTTAGGTATCCCTTTAAGGCTTAGTTGTAATGAAAAGGATTTTATACAAAATTGTATTACTCAATGTCAGAGTTAGAGCAGTCATTAAGGCAAATTATGATCAAACATTGTGAACTTTTTATTTTCAGTACATACTACTTTAATTAGTAGGAAATTACGTATTTAGATTGAGATATACAGTATTTTAAAATATATATATATATATATATATATATATATATATATATATATATATATATATATATATATATATATATATATATATATGAGAGAGAGAGAGAGAGAGAGAGAGAGAAAAGAGAAAGAGAGGAGAGAGAAGAAGAAGAGAAAGATAGTAGACAGAAGAAAGAGAGAGAGAAGGATGTCACCTGAATGGCCAACATGTATCATGGACCATAATTAGTTTTTAGAAAAAGCCTAAAATGTGGATAAACCTTAGCAAAGCCAGATATTAAAATAACAGGTGAACGAGCCCAGTCTAAGAATTCTTTCAGTTTGTTTATAAAAACAAAATTTATGCTTACCTGATAAAATTCTTTCTTTCTTTCCGGACACGGAGAGTCCACAATGTCATTCCAATTACTAGTGGGATATTCAACTACTTACCAGCAGAAGGAGGCAAAGAGCACCCAAGCAAAGCTGTTAAGTGTAACTGCCTTACCCATAACCCCCAGTCATTCAGCCGACGGAAATAGAAAAGGAAGAAACACAAGGGTGAAAAAGGTGCCTAAGGTTTACTCAAAAAACTGCCAAATTATAATTAAAAAAGAGGGCGGGGTCGTGGACTCTCCATGTCCGGAAAGAAAGAAATTTATCAGGTAGGCATAAATGTTGTTTTCTTTCCTATGACATGGAGAGTCCACAACGTCATTCCAATTACTAGTGGGAACCAACACCCAAGCTAGAGGATACGGAATGAATAGGGAGGGAGAAAAAAGGCAAGAGAACCTAAACTTTAGAGCCCACACAACATCCAAGTTATGCAATAGACGTTCCTTGTGAAAAGAAGGATTAGGACAAAAAGAAGGAACAACAATTTCCTGATTAATGTTTCGATCCAATACCACCTTAGGGAGAAACCCCAATTTAGTACGAAGGACTGCCTTATCAGCATGAAAATTAAGGTAGGGGGAATCACACTGCAGAGCTGAAAGCTCAGACACTCTGCGAGTGGAAGAAATGGCAACAAGAAACAAAACTTTCCAGGATAAAAGTTTTATATCAACAACATGCATTGGCTCAAACGGAGCCTGCTTTAAAACTTTAAGAACTAAATTAAGGCTCCAAGGGGGAGCAACAGGTTTAAACAAAGGCCTGATGCTAACCAGGGCCTGTACAAAGGCTTGACCATCTGGTAGGTCTGCCAGATATTTGTGCAAAAGGATAGATAACGCAGAAATCTGACCCTTTAGAGAACTGACCGATAAACCCTTATCCATCCTGACGAAAAGACAAAATCCGTGGAATCCTCACCCAGCTCCAGGAGAATCCCTTAGATTCACACCAAAACAGATATTTACGCCATATCTTATGGTAAATCTTGCGAGTAGCCGGTTTTCGAGCCTGAATCATAGTTTCAATGACCGCCTAAAAAAAAACCATTTAGACAGAACTAGGCGTTCAATCTCCAAGCAGTTAGCTTCAGAGAATCTAGCTTTGGATGGAGGAAAGGACCCTGAAGTTGAAAGGTCTTTCCTCTGAGGTAACCTCCAAGGAGGTAGATATGAAATCCTTACTAGATCCGCGAACCAGATCCTGCGAGGCCATGCAACAGCTATTAGTATCACTGATGCTCTCTCCTATTTTATACGAGCAATGACTTGTGGAAGGACAGCAAACAGAGGAAACAGATAAGCCAGAGAAAACCTCCAAGGAACCGCTAAAATATCTATCAGAACGGCCTGAGGATCTCTTGACCTTGAACCGTACTTTGGAACTTTGGCGTTTTGGCGGGACGCCATCAGATCCAACTCTAGAACCCTCAACTCGAGGGATATCTGAGAGAACACTTCCGGATGGAGAGCTCACTCCCCAGGATTAAAGGTCTGTCTGCTCAGAAAATCTACTTATCAGTTGTCTACTCCTTAGATGTGGATGGCAGATAGAAGACAATTGCGGGCTTCCGCCCCCTGTAGAATGCGAGTCACCTCCTTCATGGCTAAGGAACTCCGAGTCCCTCCCTGGTGGTTGATGTAAGCCACTGAGGTGATGTTGTCCTACTGGAATCTTATAAACCAGACCAACGACAGTTGAGGCCAAGCTGATAGGGCATTGAAGATAGCTCTCAACTCTAATATGTTTATGGAAAGAGAGGACTCTTCCCAAGACCACAGGCCCTGAGCATTTAGAGGGCTCCAAACAGCTCCCCGAGATAGATGTTCCTGTGACACCCACCATGAGAGAGAGTCTCTTGTTAGAGGGTTCAGTTTTATCCTCTGAGATAAATTTGAATGATCTCCGTTCCATTGACGGAGTATAGAAAGTTGCAGTAATCGTAGATGGAACTGAGCAAAAGGAATGATGTCCATGGATGCCACCATCAGACCAAGCACCTCCATGCATTGAGCCACAGATGGACGAAAGGCAGACTGGAGAGAAAGGCAGGAAGGAAGAATTTTGTTTTCTGACTTACGTCAGGAAAATCTTCATGGACATTCACCTTCCACCCATGGGAACGTAGAAAAGACAACAGCATTTCTGTATGAGATTTGGCTAGTTGAAAAGATGACGCCTGAACCAAGATGTCGTCTAGATAAGCCACCACAGCAATTTCCTGGGATCTGATCACAGCCAATAGCGCCCCCAGAACCTTTGTGAATATTCTGGGAGCAGTGGCCAGAACAAATGGAAATGCAACAAATCGGAAGTGCTTGTCCAGAAAGGCAAACCTCAGATACTGATGGTGTTCCCTGTGAATGGGAACATGAAGGTATGAGTCCTTCAGGTCTATGGTCGTCATAAACTGACCTTCCTGTACCAAAGGAAGAATGGAACGAATAGTTTCCATCTTGAAGGACGGAACCCTGAGGAATTTGTTGAGACACTTGAGGTCTAGAATGGGCCGAAAAAAGTTCCCTCCTTTTTGGGAACCACAAATAGATTTGAATAGAATCCTAGACCCTGATCTGTTAGAGGGACAGGAACAATAACTCCCAGAGAGTATAGGTATTTTACACAGTTTAAGAAGGCCTCCTTCTTTATTTGGTTTGATGATAGTCTTGACAGGAGAAATCTGGAGGGCAAGACTTGAATCCGATTCTGTAACCCTGGGATACAATGTCCACCGCCCAAGGGTCTGGGACATCGCATATCCAGGCTTGACGAAAAAGAGAAAGCCTGCCCCCCACCTGATCCACACTGGAATTGGGGGCGGAACCTTCATGCTGATTTAGAGTCAGCAGAAGGCTTCTTGTTTTGTTTTCCCTTGTTCAAGGGCTGGTTGGATTTCCAAGAGGATCTGGGCTGATCTGGTTTTGAAGAGGAAGAGGAGGATTTTTGTCCCTTAAAGATACAAAAGAAATGGAAATTAGAATTCTGACGACTTCTAGGTCTATTCTTCTTCTCCTAAGCAAGGAAAGATCCCTTTCCACCTGTAATCTCTGAAATGATCTCCGCCAGACCAGTTCCAAACAGAGTCTTTCCCTTGTAAGGTAAAGCCAAAAGCTTGGCCATAGAAGATAGATCGGATGACCAAGGTTTTAACCAGAGCCCTGCAAGCTAGTACCGTGAAGCTAGACATCTTAGCTCCCAGACAAATTATCTGCATATTGGCATCACAGATAAAAGTATTGGCCAATTTGAGAGCTTTGATCCTATCTTAGATCTCCTCTACTGTAGTTTCCTCTGTAATAAGATCAGACAATGCATCGCACTAATAAGATGCAGCTCCAACCCTTGATGGATGTACATATTTTTAAGTAAGCCTCTAGCTTCTTGTCCATTGGGTCTTTAAAAGAGCAACTATCCTCTATAGGAATGGTAGTTGTCTTAGCAAGAGTAGAAATAGCTTATTCTACTTTAGGAACAGTGTGCCCTGAGTCACAAATAGAGTCAGCAACAGGAAACACCTTCTTAAAAACAGGGGAAAGGGGAAAAGGAACCCCTGGCTTATCCCATTCCTGAGCAATAATTTCAGACATCTTCCTTGGGACAGGAAAAAACTCCTCAGAAGATGGGGAATCATAAACTCTATTGAATTTAGAAGACTTTGTGGGGTTGACAGCAACCGAAGGTTCAGAGTCGTCTAAAGTAGCAATAACCTCCTTTAATAGTAACCGGAGGTGTTCTAGCTTAAATCTAAAATTAACCTCTTCAGATTCTGAAGATTTTTCTGCTAAAGTGTCAGAGTCTGAGATCTCACCTTCAGAAGCTACTGAAGTATGCTCCTCATCAGACATCTGAGAAAGATTGGCTAATGAAGTCCTAGAGTCAGAAGTCTTAGTATCAGGCAAATGTTTAGATTTTCTCTTACGCTTACCCGATGAAGGGAAAGCTGCCAAAGCTGCTGTTCCTGTTCTAAGTCCATGGCTAAGAAGTAACAATTCCCACCAGTAAATGCAACCAAATAAAATAAAATAAAATACAGGTGGCCCTCGTTTTACAACGTTCAATTTACACCGTTTCAGAATAACAACCTTTTTTTCCAGTCATGTGACTGCTATTGAAAAGCATTGAGAAGCAGTGCATTTATTAAAATAGCCAGTAGGCGGAGCTGTCCGCTTGTGTTGTAGCAAAGCCAAGCAAGCTGAAATTAATCAGTTTAACCAGATCTGAGCAATCGAACAGATTTTAAAGGAACAAGATCTTGCTGTCTATAAATCAGTCCAGATTGGAATGCATAGAAAGAACTGTTTGCAGAAAAATGCAAGTGAAGTCTGTGTTGTGTGATTATTTTATTAGGTTTATAATGCTGTTTAGCAAATGTGTTTGTTCATTTAACTTAGTTTAATTATATATTCTGTGTTGTGTGATTATTTTATTAGGTTTATAATGCTGTCTAGCATTTAAAGTCTTCATTTCAAAGCTTTAAAAATAATGTATTAGGGGTTACTTATGACAATTTTGAGAGGGGCCTGGAACCTATCTCCCTCACTTCCCATTGACTTGCATTATAAACTGGGTTTCAATTTACAACGGTTTCGATTTACAACCATTCCTTCTGGAACCTAACCCCGGCGTAAAGTGAGGGCTACCTGTATATTAAATTTTATTATTGAACATATGAGGAAAAAAACGTTTAGACAACAAAATCCCTCAAATTGCCTGAGGTTTCTACCGCCAAAAGCAATACCCCACTAGGAATAGAAACCAGACTCCTTGAGGAGACTTTGCTCAGGAACGGTACGGGTAGAATTGCTGAATTTCTCCTGCGTAGCAACTGAGGTCGCAACCAGAAGTGCGGGTGTCACGTGACTGGGATTTAAGTAAAGTGCGCAACATTTATCTGCATAGAAAATAACACGGACTAAAAACGGCTTTACCGTTTCCATGTTCCAGGGCTGCCACAAGTAAATATAATCCCAATAAGCCCTAAACAGTCCAAAGCCTTGCACACTGCCCTCTATAAATAATAAAGGTTATCCCTTACTATTAAATATCTCACATCCCAACCAATTGAGAGAACTCTGTCCCTCAAGTCTCATACAGCATAAATATGAAATAAACTATTTCCATACATCATGTGCCAAAAAATTGTCCCCATATGAATCCTCTATTAAATAAGGATTATTATGTGATTTATATAAAAAAGGGATCTGGAAAGGAGGGTTAACTTTATAAGTGCTGCTGTCCTTCTGTACCTAGAAGGCAAAATGCACTTACCTTAGACCCTACTGCATAATAGATGCTGATCCTCAAGGTGTGGCAGGCACTACGCTCCCTGTCATGGACCTGTAGGAAAAGAAAGAACAGAGTAACTAACTCTGGCTTTCCACAAATGGGTAGCAAAGTGTTAAAAGTAAAGCAAAGACTTCCTCGCCGCTTTTAAACTACTAAAAGCCCCACTACTCTTACTCAAGAGATTGACGTGGACACAGCTAGACCCCAATCCTTGCTTGCAGGGAAAAGTACCCATAAAAGGATTAAATTTCTTCAGACACCAACTTTGCACAACCTCCATTGACAGAGGCAAAGAGAATGAATGGGGGTTATGGGTAAGGCAGTTACACTTAACAGCTTTGCTGGGGTGCTCTTTGCCTCCTCCTGCTGGCCAGGAGTTGAATATCCCACTAGTAATTGGAATGACGTTGTGGACTCTCCATGTCATAGGAAAGAAAGCTAAATTTACATTCTCAGCAGTTTATCTCAATATGTAATGTTCTGTATGTGAAGCAGAAACACCCGTATTACAATTTAATGCTAAAACCCCGCAAAGATTTTTCATGATTTCTCTCCATGCTGGTGAGCTTTAAATCACTAAACCAGCCCTATGTGTGAGGAGTAGTTCCTAGATTCAGTGTTTTCAGGATTTCTCTGTGTCCCTATTCTGTACCATGGAACTAATATAGATGTGTAATGCATTATGCCCTCTGTAAGCCTTTTATAATAATTTATAGATGTATACTTTCATACCTCTCCATTCACCCATTTGAACTGTCCAGAGCCGAGCTTCAAATTCATAGAGACATTTCCTCTGTAGCTTGAGCCATCAGACCATTCCTGAAATCCCAGTGTTTCGTTTGAGTCTGTCTGAATTGTTGATTCCTCTAAGTTTAACTCTGTAACTGGTTCCTGAAAATGTTGTTTACTTTCTTGTTCTTCAAAGTTAGTCTTTCTCTCTAGTTTCACCTCAGCATATCTTAAGTCAGAGTCTTCCTGGCTCTCTTCTGTACCAAGGTCATTTTGTGATGATGTGGTGTGGACTTCTGACATGTTTATTCTTCCTGATGGGAGGAGTAACGCTCAGTGATTATTAAGTTCAGCAAAATGTTTTAAATGGCATCAGTCTTTGGGTTGCCAGTATTGTAAAATGGGACTATTTGTATCCTCCCATTGTACTAACAATGCATTTGTGTTTGTTTGTAAGTATGTATATGTATCAGGCACACACGTTATTTATATACACACACACATATTTGTGTTTTATTATAACAGCAAATGTGATCATATGCATTAAATTTTCTTGTGCACTATAAAGTTCATATACCGTATACAGCAGAAGTGAGTACAACCCTGTGCAATATCACTTGAAGGGACAGTCTACACCAGAATTGTTATTGTTTTAAAAGATAGATAATCCCTTTATTACCCATTCCCCAGTTTTGCATAACCAACACAGTTATATTAATATACTTTTTACCTCTGTGATTACCTTGTATCTAAGCATCTTCTGGTAGCCCCCTGATAACATGACTTTTTTATTTATTATCTATTGACTTGCATTTTAGCCAATTAGTGCTGTGTTGTGCTGTCTCTTAAATAATTTAATGGACATGAACACAATGTTATCTACATGGCCCACATGAACTAGCAGTATCCTGTTGTTAAAAGCTAATAAAAAAAACACATGTGATAAGAAGCTGTCTGTAGTGGCTTAGAAACAGGCAGAAATTTAGAGGTTTAAATGTTATAAAGTATATTAATATATCAATGTTGGTTGTGCAAAGCTGGGGAATAGGTAATAAAGGGATTATGTATCTTTTTAAACTATACAAATTCTGGTGTTGACTGTCCCTTTAAAGTGAAGGTAATCTTTGATGAATGAAAGCTCGGTTTTTAAAAATTCTATTAAAAACAGGGACACTTTCATTCATCAAAGTTTAGAAAGCAGCTGTTTTGTTTAAAAACTTACCTTTGTTCTTTTCACAGCCAGAGCAGCTTCCCCCACCCGGAGATCCTCTCTTTACAGGTCAGCCATGACTAATACGGCTTCCTTCAATCACGACTTTCCCCCCGGGGAGTCATTGCCTGAGGCCATGCCGTGATTGGAGTAAGCCGGATTAGTCATTGCTGACGTGTGAAGAGAGGATCTCCGTGTGGGGGAAGCTGCTCTGGCTGCGAAAAGAAGAAAGGTACATTTTTAAACAAAACGTCTGCTTTCTAAACTTTGATGAATGAAAGTGCCCATGTTTTTAATAGTATTTTTAAAAAACGGGCTTTCATTCACCAAAGTTTACCTCCACTTCTCAAATGATTTAAAATTGCATATCACCTCTCAATAACTGCATTAATTCTAAGTTGACAAGTAGAGTATTTCCTCTTATGAACGATAAAAAACAAATACTGAAAATATATTGAAAATACAGGCCCCAAAGTAATGGGAAACTATTGATAAGGACTGACTTTGTGTTAATCCAATTACCTGGAAACTGCCTTTTTTATTATCATTATATGTATAAGATATACAAGTCTCTCCTTTTCAGACACTATTATCTACATCTGAAGAGGAGACCGGCAAAGGCTTGAAAAATCCAGGATGTTCTGAATAAAAAAAAAACATACCAGGCCATTGACAGAGATCATAAACTCAAAATATTGGATTACAATTATAATAAAACCTTACAGAAGACTTTCAACATCAAAAAAGGAAACTGAGATCACTACTGGACAGCAAAATATAAAGTTAGACCTACAATAAAGAACAATAAGCCACTGGGTCTTGATACTATAACAGACCCCAATACAACCTCATCACAATCATCATCATCTATTGTAAATGTATCTACCTATCATCCACAGAAAACTATCTTTCTGCCCCAAAGAGGAATTTGACAAAATCAAGGAGAACTGAAGGATTATTTTAGAAGAATTACAAATTAAACTTTCATGATTCAGATAGACTAGAGCACGCAATTTTAAACAACTTTCTAATTTACTCCTATTATACATTTGTCTTCGTTCTCTTGGTATTTTTATTTGAAAAAGCAAGAATGTAAGCAAGGGAGCCGGACCATTTTTGGTTTAGTACCTGGGTAGCTCTTTCCGATTGGTGTCTAAATATAGCCACCAATTATCAAGCGCTAAACAGGTACTGAACCAAAAAAAGTTGCTTAAAATTGCATGCTCTATCTGAATCACAAAAGTTTAATTTTGACTAGACTATTCCTTTAATACTTCCAAATCTCCACAACATAGAAACTCCCCAAAACTTCAGACTGGACTACTCCACCAGGACTAGATAAAAACCTGGATCAAAACATTGAACATTTCTGCAAAAGGGCAAAATCTGATATACATAAAAAAGAACTAAAGGAAAATCAGAATAACCTCACTCCAATGGAAAAGAAAGCAATAAATACCCTGTCACCCACACACACACATATATTACCATTAAATCATCAGACAAGGAAGGAGTAGTTGTAATTATGAATACTGATAAATACATCAGGCAAGCAAACAGGCAACTTTTGGATGAAAATTATTACAAGAAATTCCCATCAGACCCCACTGGATTACAACAATACACAGATACAAATTATCAACAGCTTACTAAAACACATCTACGAACAACTCCTCACACTAATACCGGATTCTCCATCTCCAGGCAATTTGTACATGCCCAGGCCGTCCTATAATCTCTGGCATCAACACACAGACAACATATCAGGACTCATTGAACACATACTTAAGCCCCTAGTGCATGCTACAAAGAGCTTCCTACAGGACATCACTGACTTTCTCAATAAACTCAACAGCATCAACAAAATACCAATAAACTCAATTCTGGTCACGATGATGCCAGTGCCCTCTATACAAACAACCCCATGAAGATGGTTTATCAGCCTCTAAGAAAGTACTCTCCAAAAAGGAGACTACAGAGAATATGCCCAATACCACTATACTACAACTAGCAAAATTCATCCTCAAATATAACTTATTTAATGGAAAACACTTCCTACAAACCATGGGAACACTTATGGCCCCTTCAATATGCCATTCTTTTTATGGCTAATTTCCAATTTCTCAATCAACACCAAATAAACCAACTGTAACAAATAAAGGGGAATTTTAGTCATACATCATGACTGAAAGTCCCCTTAATTTGCTCCACTGGTAAATCCTAGTGTTTCACAAATGCTAGAATTTACTATCACTTTAACAAAGGATACCAAGAGAGCTAAGCAAAATTGATAATAGAAGCAAACTGGAACGTTGTTTAAAATGTCATACTCTATTTAAATCCATTTGTTTAATTTTACTGTCCTTTTAATGATAACTTTACATAGAAGGTACATGAAGAGGAGAGTCTACAAATAGCATTGCTCCAAGGGGCAGTTAAGAATTGTCCTTAAACATGGAGGGGGGGGGGCAAAAAGAAGGAAAATAAGAGGTGTCTAGTTAAAGGGACATTGAACACTAAATAAATGCTAGATAGAATGACGCATTTAAATTTTAAAGAAAAGATTTGTCTGAGAATAACATGTAGATGTATTTTTAAAGTTTCATTAGCTGTTTAAATATTGACAAAATAAGTGCAAAGTTTTAGTGGCTATAAAACAATGGGAGCTGCCATGTTGTAACCTAGGTTACCTTCTCTGCTGTGGCCAATTTAGGGACCGTTATAAATAGGTAACAAAAGTGTGTAACCAATGGCTGTGTGGAATATAACAGTGGTCTACACTTCCATTTCTATCTGAAAAGCTCACAATTTTATAATGGAATAACAGGAAAGGGAGACAAAATAAAGAATGAAAGTATATTGCAGAGTTTTATATATATATATATATATATATATATATATATATATATATATATATATATATATATATAGGCTTACCAGAAGTCCCACTTTTACTGGGATTGTCCCGGTTTGGAGGCACTGTCCCAGTGTCCCACCCAGTTGTTCATTCTGTCCCAATAGGGTTGCCACCTCCAGGTTTCAAATCATGTGTCCGGGTTTCAGACCACCTTAAACCCGGACACATTATTCAAAATGACTGGACTGTGGCTCTCCAGCATAGTTGGATGCTGGTACTTTGTTACATACAGCCCTGCTTAGCTTAACGTTCGTGTCCTTCAAAGTTTACATTTAGTAATACAGGCTGAGTGAGCAGCGTAGGTTTTTTTTAAATTTTGTAGTACTACTTGGTTTATTTTTCTAAGAATTTAACACCTTCTCCCCCCCGACCCCTGGTGACATTGCCGGTAATACACCTTTAGGGGAATCATATGGGTATGACCAGTGGCGTCACTAGGGGGGGGGCGGGCCGCACCCGGGTGACACCCTCCAGGGGGTGACACCAAAAAAAAAATTATTTTTTTTTTTTTTTTTTTTAATTTTATTGAAATTTAAAGAAATACAATGTTGAGATGCATAGATTTTTTTTTTATTAGAGGGGCTGGCATTTGTGAACATTGGTGGGACTGGGGAAGTTGTAGACACACAAATTTTTTGCCCCTTGAGCCAGTGCTGCAATTTCAACAAATAGTTTTCCCGGCTGCTTTTGCTTGTTTGTACTTTGCTTCTCGCAATTTCGCTATGAATGTTGTGGGCATGCCGTGGGGCTTGCAATGTTGCGCTGCTAGCCTAAACCTGCCTGCCTATCTGTGCTCACTGCTCAGTGACATGTGGAGCAGTGGAGTCACTCACTGCTGTGCTGTCTCTCTAAACGGGAACTGGCAAATCATGAGGGGGATACCTGGCACCTGACCGCATGACTGTTTGACACTGTCTTTAAAGTGAAGGAGCCACGTATGATGCCCACCAGACCATTACGGTTACGGTACACTAAGTGCACACTGAACAGGAGGGCGGGCGGGGGTCTGGGGGTGGGCAGAGTGCAGAGGTGATTGGCCATAAGAAGCGGTAGGCACGCGGCCCGGGGCTGTGCACTGACAGGCTTGGAACAGAGTCAGAGAGCAGAATTTTCATAGTTTGCACCTAAAACTTTTCTTTAGTGATTTATTTTTAGAGTGCTCTGTTTATCTTTCATTTGATGCTCTGCTTAGCCAGGGAGCAGCTCTAGGCATGCGCTTTATAATTAATGCAGTGTAGTTTACATATTTTGTAAGTGTGTGTCTGAGTTTTTGTGTGTGTGTGTCTGAGTGTGTTTCCGAGTGTTTGTGTGTGCATCTGGGTATGTTTTTAAATGTGTCTGAGTGTTTGTATGTGTGTGTGCCTGTGTTTTTGTGTGTGTCTGCTTTCTGGGGGGGGGGGTGACACCATAACTTACCGCACCGGGTGACACCAACCCTAGTGACGCCACTGGGTATGACTAGGAAGTACAGACAGGAAGGATTTTTGGCCTGGATCTTGCTTTACTTCATGCAGAATAGCATTTTGGCTATAATCTTCCTGCATTATGGTATAGAGTAGCCTCTTAAACAGCTTTAGCAGGTATGTGTTTCTTTTTTACTTTCATTCAATGTTGTATTTATGCCTTATCAGTATTTGGCTCTGTTCCTTAGACACATAAAACACATATTACACTGCAGATATTAAATTATGAAAGTGATAATTATGCTTGATGTTTGGCATTATTTAGAATCTGAGATTTAGATTATTGATTTATTTGCCATAACAACGTAATGGTGCCTTTTTCACTAGGGGGTGATGTTATGGTCTATTTAAACTGTGTGATTCACTTGTTTGACTGAGGAAGGGTAGAGTATCCACAAAACATTACACTCATAAAAGCTACCGCACCAGGTGGTCCCAGTTTCACCTCTAAAAATTATGGTAACTATATATATATATACACACACACACGATTTATCATTTTATATTACCATATCAAAGTGTTTAATGTCCCTTTAAGGTGGTATTTCAAAGATGTATGATGAAAAGCACAAACATTAAATAATGCGCACTATCTAAATAAAAATTACTTAGAAGAATAAAGCATAGTCATAATAATAATAGGGGCATTTTGAGGGACACTGCCCCAATGGCCCAGCCACCACTGCGTGCGAGTGAGTATTCAACATTTCATACGTAAATTGCACAAACAGTAAATTTAGTTCATTTTACAAGGAAGTTGGAATATGAAGTAAAATGTTAACTTATCGTCCATACAACTAAATAATGATTACAAATATTTAGAAACTGAACTCGTGGTAAAGATCGAATGAATAATCCGGGAGTAATAAAATAACAAAAATCATACAGGACTGTAATAAAGTTGATGAAACTGGTGCGTTTAGTCATTCATTTACTTAGAATTCAATTAAATAATTAACATGCAATATTTATTCATTCTTTGGGGGGGGGCACGGAAACATGGAATCATGAAAATAGACGTATAATATATTGTATCCCATAAAGAGCCACAAATACTTACAATAGACAGCTGCTTTTCTATCAGTGTCAAATTAGATAATTTCCCCAACATCGGTTTCTGCATTCAATTGGATGATTCCTCTGGTTTCCATGGATACCTGTAAATAAAACCCATTACGGTGACGTGTCACGTGACAGGAAGCTTCAGCCTTTTTCTTCTGTAGATGAGCGTCTTCGAGTCCATCTTTAAAAAGGGCGTAACAGACTGCTATAGTTTTACTGACATGATAATGGGATATTTGTACACGCTTCCCTTGTATAGTGCCCGCAGTTTATAATTATATTCTAGTTGGGAGAATTAATGTACTAATGTAAATTGTAGGATCTTTTCTTTTTACAAAGAAATAGAAAATTGTATTTTAAAGACGTAATTAAAGTGACTTTTTATGTAAACATTTATTTATGTTCTAGTTGTGATAAAAATTGCAAGGCGTTTAGAGGCAGGGTCCAGGATAGCAGAATATTATATACAGAGCTATGCTTTGTAGGGATAGTGATATTCATGTGCGTTTGTCAGACAGGAGCTTATTCCATTCCTGCTGATATTTAATTGCAGTGTATATTATTAAAATATATGTAAGCTTACTGTTATCAGTGCTGCCGTGAACTCTTGAAGTTTAATGCACACACACTAAATAACTATAGAAAAATGCACATGAAGGTGAGAATGAGAGACCATGTTGAAAACCCAGATAGATTGGTCACTTATTGCACTCCCAAGAAAAATATATAGTATCTCACAAAAGTGACTACACCCCTCACATTTTTGTAAATATTTTATTGTGACAACACTGAAGAAATAACACTTTGCTACAATGTAAAGTAGTGAGTATACAGCCTGTATAACTAAATTTGCTACCCCCCCCAAAATAACTCAACACACAGCCATTATTGTCTAAACCAGTGGCAACAAAAGTGAGTACACCCCTAAATGGAAATGTCCAAATTGGGCCCAAATTGTCAATATTTTGTGTGGCCACCATTATTTTCCAGCACTGACTTAACCCTCTTGGGCATAGAGTTCACCAGAGCTTCACATGTTGCCACTGGAGTCCTCTTCCACTCCTCCATGACAACATCACAGAGCTGGTGGATGTTAGAGACATTGCGCTCCCCCACCTTCTGTTTGAGGATGCCCTACAGATGCTCAATAGGGTTTAGGTCTGGGGACATGCTTGGCCAGTCCATTACCTTTACCCTCAGCTTCTTTAGCAAGGCAGTGGATGTCTTGGAGGTGTGTTTGGGGTCATTATCATGTTGGAATACTGCCCTGCGGCCCAGTCTCCAAAGGGAGGGGATCATGCTCTGCTTCAGTATGTCACAGTACATGTTGGCATTCATGGTTCCCTCAATGAACTGTAGCTCCCCAGTGCCGGCAGCACTCATGCAGGCCCAGACCATGACACTACCAACACCATGCTTGACTGTAAGCAAGACACACTTGTCTTTGTACTCCTCACCTGGTTGCCGCCACATACGCTTGACACCATCTGAAGCAAATAAGTTTATCTTGGTCTCATCGGACCACAGGCCATGGTTCCAGTAATCCATGTCCTTAGTCTGCTTGTCTTCAGCAAACTGCAGGCTTTCTTGTGCACTGACAGGACTACCTTTGAATATGAAGCTGAGCATGTGCACTCAACATCTTTGGTCAACCATGGCAAGGCCTGTTCTGAGTGAAAGCTGTCCTGTGAAACAGCTGTATGTTCTTGCCCACTATGCTGCAGCTCAGTTTCAGGGTCTTGGCAATCTTCTTATAGCCTAGGCCATCTTTATGTAGAGCAACAATTCATTTTTTTAGATCCTCAGAGAGTTCTTTGCCATGAGGTGTCATGTTGAACTTCCAGTGACCAGTATGAGAGAGTGTGAGATCGATAACACCAAATTTAACACACCTGCTCCCCATTCACACCTGAGACCTTGTAACACTAACGAGTCACATGGCACCGGGGAGGGAAAATGGCTAATTCAGCCCAATTTGGACATTTCCACTTAGGGGTGTACTCACTTTTGTTGCCAACGATTTAGACATTAATGGCTGTGTGTCTAGTTATTTTGAGGGGACATCAAATTTACACTTTATGTTTAAAAAACTACAAATCCCAAAGCTAATATTACAAAAAAATGTAAAATCACAGAAAAAAATAAACAAAGCTATCCAAAATAAAAATGTTAAACCTAAACTAATACCCCTATAAAATAAAAAATCCCTCCCAAATAAAAACACCCCCTAATCTATCAATAAACTACCATTAGCCCTTAAAAGGGCCTTTTGTAGGGCATTGTCCTAAAAATATCAGCTCTTTTACATGTAAAAATTACAAAGTACCCCCTAACAGTAAAACCCCCCACCCAACCAAAACCAAAAATAAAAAAACTACATCTAATAAAACCTAAGCTACCCATTGCCCCTAAAGGGGCATTTGTATGGGTATTGCCCTTTAAAGGGCATTCAGCTCTTTTACTGCCCTTAAAAGGGCAATCAGCTCTTTTACAGCTCAAAAAACTATAATATAAAAAAAAAAGCCACCCAAAAAAAAAAAAGCCTAAGACAAAGCCCCAAATAGGTACTCACCTTTCCTGAAGTCCGGCGGTGAAGGTCTTTTTCCAGGCGGCTCCATCATCTTCTATCTTCATCCAGAGCGAAGTCGGCGTTAAGGTGCAGAGCGGTCTTTCCCGATGCGCGGATCCAGAGCGGTGGTCCTCAGTGGTGGTCTTCAGCGGCGTGGAGGCTCCTCTTCATCCAATTACCGACATACACTGAAAATTGAATACAAGATACCGCATTCAATTTGGGGTACCTTGCATTCCTATTGGCTGAAATTTTGAAATCAGCCAATAGGATTAGAGCTACTGAAATCCTATTGGCTGTTCAAATCAGCCAATAAGATTTCAGTAGCTCTCACCCTTTTGGCTGATTTCAAAATTTCAGCCAGTTGGAATGCAAGGTACCCCAATAAATATGGTGTACCTTGCATTTAATCTTCAGTGTGCGGCGGACGATCACATGAAGAGGTGGCCTCCAGCCCCTTTGGACCGCCGCTGCTGAGGATCCATGCATCGGGTAAGCCACCTCCACTCCGTGCCGCCTTCACTCAGGATGAAGATAGAAAATGATGAAGCCTCCTGGACTTCAGGAACGGTGAGTACCTATTTGGGGGTTAGACTTAGGCTTTTTTTTTGGAGGTTTTTTATTTTTAAGATTAGGGATTTAATGGGCTTGTAAAAGAGCTGAATGCTCTTTTAAGGGCAGTAAAAGAGCTGAATGCCCTTTTAAGGGCATTGCCCATACAAATGCCCCTTTAGGGGCAATGGGTAGTTTAGGTTTTTTTAGTGTTAGGTTTTTTTATTTTGAGGTTTTACTGTTATGGGGGGACATAGTATTTTTTTAAATGTAAAAGAGCTGTTTAACTTAGGGCAATGCCCTAAAAAAGCCCCTTTTAACCCCTTAACGACATACGTTGTACAGGGTAAGTCTTGCACAAACTGGTCTTTAAAGACCAGCGATGTACCCTGTACGACGTTGGGGTTGAAAGCGGCTGGAAGAGATCCTGATCCGGTTATTGCAGTGATGCCTCCATATCGAGGCATCACTGCAATAACCTTTTCCCCCATCCGATCCGCGCACGTGTACGGGGGAGGCGGGCGGGCGCGTGCACTGGGACGGAGCGGGTGGGAACCATTACACTGGAACAGTTTGTGTAATTTTAGAGGGAGAGAGGGGGAATAAAAATGTTATGATATATAATCAAAGTGATCTGGGAGGGGGTGGGGGTTTAGTCTTTGTGGGGGGGAAGCTACACTACTGAAAAGTGGGGAAAAAATTAAAAAATATATATTTTTTTGTAAACTGGGTACTGGCAGACAGCTGCCAGTACCCAAGATGGCACCCAATAATGTAGAGGGGGAGGGTTAGAGATCTGTTTGGGGGGGGATCAGGGAGGTTTGGGGCTAAGGGGGATCCTACACAGCAGCATATGTATATATGCTAAAAAATAAATAAAAGATACCTTTTGTTTTAATACTGGCAGACTTTCTGCCAGTACTTAAGATGGCGGGGACAATTGTGGGGTGGGGGAGGGAAGAGAGCTGTTTGGGAGGGATCAGGGGGTCTGATGTGTCAGGTGGGAGGCTGATCTCTACACTAAAGCTAAAATTAACCCTGCAAGCTCCCTACAAGATCCCTAATTAACCCCTTCACTGCTAGACATAATACATGTGTGATGTGCAGCGGTATTTAGCAGCCTTCTAATTACCAAAAAGCATCTCCAAAGCCATATATGTCTGCTATTTCTGAACAAAGGAGATCCCAGAGAAGCATTTACAACCATTTGTGCCATAATTGCACAAGCTGTTTGTAAATAATTTCAGTGAGAAACCTAAAATTGCGAAAAAATTTAAGTTTTTTTTAAATTTGATCGCATTTGGCGGTGAAATGGTGGCTTAAATATACCAAAATGGGCCTAGATCAATACTTTGGGTTGTCTACTACACCACACTAAAGCTAAAATTAACTCTACAAGCTCCCTACATGTTCCCTAATTAACCCCTTCATTGCTGGGCATAAAACATGTGTGGTGTGCAGTGGCATTTAGCAGCCTTCTAATTACCAAAAAGCAATGCCAAAGCCATATAAGTCTGCTTTTTCTGAACAAAGGGGATCCCAGAGAAGCATTTACAACCATTTATGCCATAATTGCATAAGTTGTTTGTAAATAATTTCTGTGAGAAACCTAAAGTTTGTGAAAAAATTTGTGAAAAAGTAATTCAGGTATTCCTGACAGATATCAGAGTTCCAATGTAAATAGCGCTCATTTTGAAAAAAAATTGGTTTTGAAATAGAAAAGTGCTTCTTGTATTTATTGCCCTATAACTTGCAAAAAAAGCAAAGAATGTGTAAACATTGGGTATTTCTAAACTCAGGACAAAATTTAGAAACTATTTAGCATGGGTGTTTTTTGGTGGTTGTAGATGTGTAACAGATTTTGGGGGTCAAAGTTAGAAAAAGTGTGTTTTTTTCATTTTTTCCTCATATTTTATAATTTTTTTTATAATAAATTATAAGATATGATGAAAATAATGGTATCTTTAGAAAGTCCATTTAGTGGCGAGAAAAACAGTATATAATATGTGTGGGTACAGTAAATGAATAAGAGGAAAATTACAGCTAAACACAGCAGAAATGTAAAAATATCCCTGGTCCTTAAGGGAAAGAAATTGAAAAATGGCCTTGGTCCTTAAGGGGTTAAGGTCTATTGGTAGTTTAGTTAGATTAGGGGGTGTTTTATTTTGGGCGGGGGGGGGGGATTATTTTCATAGGGATTAGGTTTAATTTTTTTTATTTTTGATAATATTGTTTATTTTTTTCTGTAATTTTAGACTTTTATTTTTTGTAATTTTAGATCATTTTTTTGTAATTTAATGTTATGTTTTATTTTTAAATTAATGTTAAGATTTTTTATTTTAATTGTAACTTAGTTTATGCAATTGGGGTTAATTTAGGGGGTGTTAGGTTAGGGGGCTTAGTAATTAATCTAGTTATTTACGTTGTGGGAGGTTGGCGGTTTAGGAGATAATAGGTTAATTAGCTTTATTGTGATGTGGGGGTTTGGCGGTTTAGGGGTTAATAGGTTAATTAGGTTTATTGCAATGTGTAGGTTGGCGGTTTAGGGGTTAATAGGTTAATTATGTTTATTGCAATGTGGGGGTTGGTGGTTTAGGAGTTAATAGTACAGTATAATTAGGTAGTTGGCTTTGCAGGGGTTGGCGGTTTAGGGGTTATTATTGTAATTTGTTTAGTTGGCATTGTGGGGTTTTGGCGGTTTAAGGGTTAGGTAGTTTCTGTTGTGGGGGTTAGGCGGTTTAAGGGTTAGGGTTTTTTGTTAATACTTTGTGCGGGCGGTTAGGGTTTGTTCTTAATACTTTGTGCGGGCGGTTAGTTTTTTTTTATTAATACGTCGTGCATGTTTGTTAATACTTTGCGTGGTTATTTATTTATTTTTTTAATATTTTGTGCGGGCGTTTTTTTTTTTTCTTAGTGCTGCTTTGTTTGGCTACGCTGCATCCAGGTGGATTTTGAAAATGGCAAGGTGGTGAAAAAATCCACCTGCTTCACTGCATCCAGGTGGATTATTTTGGCTGCGTGCACAGCCAACATTCTTTTGGGTGCCTCGCGCAGCCAACATCCCTTTGAGGATGCGTGCGCAACTGGCGACACCGATGGGCGCGTTACAAACGCAATTATAGTGTAGATATATCTATATATATATATATATATATATAAACACTATTTTTTACCAGAATGTACTGAGACTTGTAAATACTAAGATAGACTTGTACAGTTACCAAATTTCCACTGCTACAGTCTCATCTCTGGTAAATTGTGTTTCATAATTATGTTGCATTGTTTTGATTTTGAAAATGAGACATAAAGATCTGGGGCCCGATCCGATATGCAGCGTCGCCAGCAAAAGCCGGCGACGCCGAATTTTGCGCGGCTTTGGTATCCTATATACGGCGTAACCTAGAAGTTACGCTCATATATTTCTGCCTTCGCCCGTAGTTTTTTGTGCCATAGGCAGGTATACCAAACCCGCGCAGTTTGGTATCCAATATACAGCGTAAGGACTTACATGGCGAAAATGGAGAAATCTTACTCCATTTTCACCTTGCCACAAAATGTAGCCGTAGTAAGCCATACGCTGTCTATTGGAGCCCCGTAACTCCCTAAACTACCTGCCAAATAAAACCTAACACCTAACGCATGCGCAATGTCTATCTACCTGTCAACCGCGATCCCCCGCCGCAATCCCTAATAAAGTATTTAACCCCTAAACCGCCTCTCCCGGACCCCGCCGCCACCTACATTAAAAGTATAACCCCCTAATGTGATCCCCCTACACCGTCGCCAGCTACATTACATACCCCCTAATGTGAGCCCCTTACACCGCCGCCATCTACATTACCTACCCCCTAATGTGAGCCCCTTACACCGCCGCCATCTACATTACCTACCCTCTAATGTGAGCCCCTTACACCGCCGCCATCTATATTACCTACCCCCTAATGTGAGCCCCTTACACCGCCGCCACCTACATTAACTACCCCCTAATGTGAGCTCCTACCCCGCCGCCAGCTATATTAAAATTATTAACCCCTAATTTAATCCCCCTACACCGCCGCCAGCTATATTAATTACATTAACCCCTAATTTAATCCCCCTACCCCACCGCCAGCTATATTAATTACATTAACCCCTAATTTAATCCCCCTACCCCACCGCCAGCTATATTAATTACATTAACCCCTAATTTAATCCCCCTACCCCGCCGCCAGCTATATTAATTACATTAACCCCTAATTTAATCCCCCTATACCGCCGCCAGCTATATTAACTATATTAACCCTAATTATATTAGGGTTAATATAGTTAATATAGTTATTATATTATATATATATATATATTAAGTATAATAACCCTATCTAACTCTAACATCCCTAACTAAATTCTTATTAAAATAAATCTAATTAATATTAATATTATTAATTAAAATATTCCTATTTAAATCTAAATACTTACCTATAAAATAAACCCTAAGATAGCTACAATGTAATTAATAATAACATTGTAGCTATTTTAGGGTTTATATTTATTTTACAGGTAACTTGGTATTTATTTTAACTAGGTACAATAGCTATTAAATAGTTAATAACTATTTAATAGCTACCTAGTTAAAATAATTACCAATTTACCTGTAAAATAAATCCTAACCTAAGTTACAAATACACTTAACACTACACTATCAATAAATTAAATAAACTACAAATATGTAAACTAAAATACAATTAAATAAACTAAACTAAATTACAAAAAAACAAACACTAAATTACAAAAAATAAAAAAAGATTACAAGATTTTTAAGCTAATTACACCTATTCTAAGCCCCCTAATAAAATAATAAAGCCCCCCAAAATAAAAAAATTTCCCTACCCTATTCTAAATTAAAAAAGTTAACAGCTCTTTTACCTTACCAGCCCTTAAAAGGGCCTTTTGCGGGGCATGCCCCAGAGAAAGAAAAAAAAGCTCTTTTGCCTGTAAAAATAACACACAATACCACCTCCAACATTACAACCCACCACCCACATACCCCTATTCTAAACCCACCCAAACCCCCCTTAAAAAAACCTAACACTACCCCCCTGAAGATCTCCCTACCTTGTATTCACCCAGCCGGGCAGAACTCTTCATCCGATCCGGGCGATGTCTTCAATCAAGCGGCAGAGAAGTCTTCTTCCATCCGGGCAATGTCTTCAAGCAAGCGGCAGAGAAGTCTTCTTCTATCCGGGCGATGTCTTCAAGCAAGCGGCAGAGAAGTCTTCTTCCATCCGGGCGATGTCTTCAAGCAAGCGGCAGAGAAGTCTTCTTCCATCTGGCGATGTCTTCAAACAAAGCGGCATCTTCAATCTTCTTTCTTCGCTCCTCCGCCGCGGAGCATCCATCCGGCACAATGACTGAACGAGGAATGAGGTACCTTTAAATGACGTCATCCAAGATGGTGTCCGTCGAATTCCGATTGGCTGATAGGATTCTATCAGCCAATTGGAATTAAGGTAGAAAAATCTGATTGGCTGATTGAATCAGCCAATCAGATTCTAGTTCAATCCGATTGGCTGAACCAATCAGTCAATCGGATTGAACTTGAATCTGATTGGCTGATTCAATCAGCCAATCAGATTTTTCTACCTTAATTCCGATTGGCTGATAGAATCCTATCAGCCAATCGGAATTCAACGGACGCCATCTTGGATGACGCCATTTAAAGGTACCTCATTCCTCGTTCAGTCGTCGTGCCGGATGGATGCTCCACGGCGGAGGAGCGAAGAAAGAAGATTGAAGATGCCGCTTTGCTTGAAGACATCGCCGGATGGAAGAAGACTTCTCTGCTGCTTGCTTGAAGACATCGCCCGGATGGAAGAAGACTTCTCTGCCGCTTGCTTGAAGACATCGCCCAGATGGAAGAAGACTTCTCTGCCGCTTGATTGAAGACATCGCCCGGATTGGATGAAGAGTTCTGCCCGGCTGGGTGAAGACAAGGTAGGGAGATCTTCAGGGGGGTAGTGTTAGGTTTTTTTAAGGGGGGTTTGGGTGGGTTTAGAATAGGGGTATGTGGGTGGTGGGTTGTAATGTTGGGGGTGGTATTGTGTGTTTTTTTACAGGCAAAAGAGCTGTTTTCTTTGGGGCATGCCCCGCAAAAGGCTCTTTTAAGGGCTGGTAAGGTAATAGAGCTGTTAACGTTTTTAATTTAGAATAGGGTAGGGAAATTTTTTTATTTTGGGGGGCTTTATTATTTTATTAGGGGGCTAAGAATAGGTGTAATTAGCTTAAAAATCTTGTAATTTTTTGTAATTTAGTGTTTGTTTTTTTTTGTAATTTTGTTTACTTTATTTAATTGTATTTTAGTTTAGATATTTGTAGTTTATTTAATTTATTGATAGTGTAGGTGTATTTGTAACTTAGGTTAGGATTTATTTTACAGGTAAATTGGTAATTATTTTAACTAGGTAGCTATTAAATAGTTATTGCTATTGTACCTAGTTAAAATAAATACCAAGTTACCTGTAAAATAAATATAAACCCTAAAATAGCTACAATGTAGCTATCTTAGGGTTTATTTTATAGGTAAGTATTTAGATTTAAATAGGAATATTTTAATTAATAATATTAATTAGATTTATTTTAATAAGAATTTAGTTAGGGATGTTAGAGTTAGATAGGGTTATTATACTTAATATATATATATAATATAATAACGATATTAACTAGATTAACCCTAATATAATTAGGGTTAATATAGTTCATTTATATAATATAATAACTATATTAACCCTAATATAATTATAGTGTAGGCTCCAAAAAAGGAGCGTAGAGCATATTTAACGCAGCTTCAACTCTCAATACCAGAGTTGCTTACGGACGTGGCCAGCCTCAAAAACGTGCTCGTGCACGATTCCCCCATAGGAAACAATGGGGCTGTTTGAGCTGAAAAAAAACCTAACACCTGCAAAAAAGCCGCGTTCAGCTCCTAACGCAGCCCCATTGTTTGCTATGGGGAAACACTTCCTACGTCTGCACCTAACACCCTAACATGTACCCCGAGTCTAAACACCCCTAACCTTACACTTATTAACCCCTATTCTGCCGCCCCCGCTATCGCTGACCCCTGCATATTATTTTTAACCCCTAATCTGCCGCTCCATAAACCGCCGCTACTTACATTATTCTTATGTACCCCTAATCTGCTGCCCCTAACACCGCCGACCCCTATATTATATTTATTAACCCCTAATCTGCCCCCCACAACGTCGCCTCCACCTGCCTACACTTATTAACCCCTAATCTGCCGAGCGGACCGCACCGCTATCATAATAAAGTTATTAACCCCTAATCCGCCTCACTAACCCTATAATAAATAGTATTAACCCCTAATCTGCCCTCCCTAACATCGCCGACACCTAACTTCAATTATTAACCCCTAATCTGCCGACCGGAGCTCACCACTATTCTAATAAATGTATTAACCCCTAAAGCTAAGTCTAACCCTAACACCCCCCTAACTTAAATATAATTTAAATCTAACGAAATGAATTAACTCTTATTAAATAAATTATTCCTATTTAAAGCTAAATACTTACCTGTAAAATAAATCCTAATATAGCTACAATATAAATTATAATTATATTATAGCTATTTTAGGATTAATATTTATTTTACAGGTAACTTTGTATTTATTTTAACCAGGTACAATAGCTATTAAATAGTTAAGAACTATTTAATAGCTAAAATAGTTAAAATAATAACAAAATTACCTGTAAAATAAATCCTAACCTAAGTTAATTAAACCTAATACTATACTATCATTAAATTAATTAAATAAAATACCTACAATTACCTACAATTACTACTAAAACAGCCAATAGAATGCGAGCTCAATCTGATTGGCTGATTGGATCAGCCAATCGGATTGAACTTGATTCTGATTGGCTGATTCCATCAGCCAATCAGAATATTCCTACCTTAATTCCGATTGGCTGATAGAATCCTATCAGCCAATCGGAATTCAACGGACGCCATCTTGGATGACGTCCCTTAAAGGAACCGTCATTCTTCAGTTGGACGTCGCCGGATGAAGATGGGTCCGCAGTGGAGGTCTTCAGGATGGAGCCGGTCCTCATCGGATGAAGATAGAAGATGCCGCTTGGAAGATGATAGTTGCCGGTCCGGATCTACTCTTCTTCCCGGATAGGATGAAGACTTTGGAGCCTCTTCTGGACCTCTTCAGCCACCGGATGATGGATCGCCAGCCCCCGCTTGGGTTGGATGAAGATTTTGGAGCCAGGATCGATCGGTGATACCCGGTGAGGTGAAGACAAGGTAGGATGATCTTCAGGGGCTTAGTGTTAGGTTTATTTAAGGGGGGTTTGGATTAGATTAGGGGTATGTGGGTGGTGGGTTGTAATGTTGAGGGGGGGGTATTGTATGTTTTTTTTTACAGGCAAAAGAGCTGAACTTCTTGGGGCATGCCCCGCAAAGGGCCCTGTTCAGGGCTGGTAAGGTAAAAGAGCTTTGAACTTTAGTAATTTAGAATAGGGTAGGGCATTTTTTATTTTGGGGGGCTTTGTTATTTTATTAGGGGGCTTAGAGTAGGTGTCATTAGTTTAAAATTGTTGTAATATTTTTCTTATGTTTGTAAATATTTTTTTATTTTTTGTAACTTAGTTCTTTTTTATTTTTTGTACTTAGTTAGTTTATTTCATTGTAGTTATTTGTAGGTATTGTATTTAATTAATGTATTGATAGTGTAGTGTTAGGTTTAATTGTAGGTAATTGTAGGTATTTTATTTAATTTATTTATTGATAGTGTAGTGTTAGGTTTAATTGTAACTTAAGTTAGGATTTATTTTACAGGTAAATTTGTAATTATTTTAACTATTTTAGCTATTAAATAGTTCTTAACTATTTAATAGCTATTGTACCTGGTTAAAATAAATACAAAGTTACCTGTAAAATAAATATTAATCCTAAAATAGCTATAATAAAATTATAATTTATATTGTAGCTATATCAGGATTTATTTTACAGGTAATTATTTAGCTTTAAATAGGAATAATTTATTTAATAAGAGTTAATTAATTTCGTTAGATTTAAATTATATTTAAGTTAGGGGGTGTTAGTGTTAGGGTTAGACTTAGCTTTAGGGGTTAATACATTTATTAGAATAGCGGTGAGCTCCGGTCGGCAGATTAGGGGTTAATAATTGAAGTTAGGTGTCGGCGATGTTAGGGAGGGCAGATTAGGGGTTAATACTATTTACTATAGGGTTAGTGAGGCGGATTAGGGGTTAATAACTTTATTATAGTAGCGGTGCGGTCCGCTCGGCAGATTAGGGGTTAATAAGTGTAGGCAGGTGGAGGCGACGTTGAGGGGGGCAGATTAGGGGTTAATAAATATAATATAGGGGTCGGCTGTGTTAGGGGCAGCAGATTAGGGGTACATAAGGATAACTTAAGTAGCGGCGCCTTGCGGTCGGCAGATTAGGGGTTAATTATTGTAGGTAGCTGGCTGCGACGTTTTGGGGGGCAGGTTAGGGGTTAATAAATATAATATAGGGGTCGGCGGTGTTAGGGGCAGCAGATTAGGGGTACATAAGGATAACGTAGGTGGCGGTCGGCAGATTAGGGGTTAAAAAAATGTAATCGAGTGGCGGCGATGTGGGGGGGCCTCGGTTTAGGGGTACATAGGTAGTTTATGGGTGTTAGTGTACTTTAGAGCACAGTAGTTAAGAGCTTTATGAACCGGCGTTAGCCCAGAAAGCTCTTAACTACTGACTTTTTTCTGCGGCTGGAGTTTTGTCGTTAGAATTCTAACGCTCACTTCAGACACGACTCTAAATACCGGAGTTAGAAATATCCCATTGAAAAGATAGGATACGCAATTTACGTAAGGGGATCTGCGGTATGGAAAAGTCATGGCTGAAAAGTGAGCGTTAGACCCTTTTTTGACTGACTCCAAATACCGGAGGTAGCCTAAAACCATCGTTAGGAGCCTCTAACGCTGGTTTTCACGGCTACCGCCAAACTCCAAATCTAGGCCTTAGGGTTTATTTTATAGGCAAGTATTTAGATTTAAATAGGAATATTTTAATTAATAATATTAATTAGATTTATTTTAATAAGAATTTAGTTAGGGATGTTAGAGTTAGATAGGGTTATTATACTTAATATATATATAATATAACGATATTAACTATATTAACCCTAATATAATTAGGGTTAATATAGTTAATATATATAATATAATAACTATATTAACTATATTAACCTTAATATAATTAGGGTTAATATAGTTAATATAGCTGGCGGCGGTGTAGGGGGATTAGATTAGGGGTTAATCTATTTAATATAGCTGGCGGCGGTATAGGGGGATTAGATTAGGGGTTAATGTATTTAATATAGCTGGCGGCGGTGTAGGGGAATTAGATTAGGGGTTAATGTGTTTAATATAGGTGGCGGCGGTGTAGGGGGATTAGATTAGGGGTTAATGTGTTTAATATAGGTGGCAGCAGTGTAGGGGGATTAAATTAGGGGTTAATAATTTTAAAATAGATGGCGGCAGGGTAGGAGCTCACTTTAGGGGGTAGGTAGATGGCGGCGGTGTAAGGGGCTCACTTTAGGGGGTAGGTAAGGTAGATGGCGACGGTGTAAGGGGCTCACTTTAGGGGGTAGGTAAGGTAGATGGCGGCGGGGTAGGGGCTCACATTAGGGGGTTATAGATTTAATATAGCTGGCGGCGGGGTCCGGGAGCGGCGGTTTAGGGGTCAATAACTTTATTAGGTGGCGGCGGGGTCCGGGAGCGGCGGTTTAGGGGTTAATACATTTTTTATTGTTAGGATAGTGAGGGGGGATAGCGGATAGAGGGTTAGACGTGTAGGCTATGTTTGGGAGGCGTGTTAGACAGTACGGGAGATTTTATAACTTAGTCAGGTTTTGTAGGCGCTGGCAGTTTCTAAAGTGCCGTAAGTCACTGGCGACTCCAGAAATTTGTACTTACGCAGATTTCTGGACATCGCTGGTTTATCCGACTTACGGCACTTTAGCCTCTGACGGCGCCGCATATGGGATAGCTCGAGTTGCGAGCTGAAACTACGGGCGGCGGGGGTTCCCTCGCTTGCGCCGCAAACTACGATCTATATCGGATCGTGCCCCTGTTTAGTAAGCAGTCTCTCTTAATTAACATGTTGCATTAGGGAGCTTGAAGTAGCTGCTATAACAGCACTAGTGTCTGGTAGTGACCATGACAAGTGTTACTCTATGTAGTTAATAATGCTAAGTTGGAACATCTTACAAAGACATGTTGTTTCTTTCCCTTCTATATCTATTGGGGTCCATTTATCATTGTGCGGACGGACATGATCCGCTATAGCGAACCATATCCGCCGCACATCGATAAATGCCGACAAAACTGCTGGTGCAATAACGCCCCCTGCAGATTTGCGGCCAATCAGCCGCTAGCAGGGGGTGTCAATGAACCCGATCGTATTCGTCTTTAGACCGCTGCTTCATAACTTGTGTTTCTGGCGAGCCTGAAGGCTCCCCAGAAACACGTGACATCAAGCTCCGTTTGGAGCTTGATAAATAGACCCCATTGTGTGTAAGTGCATTATTAACCAATAAGTATCCAAAGGGTAATATCAATATGTCTCCCCTATAATGTAATTCTAACTATTGTGCCTCTAATGCAATCTATGACTCCATTGTTTACTTTTTCAAAACATTGTTTAAATAGGCATTCTAATGGAAAAAATGAAATTCCCTAATGTGTCAGAACATTTTATTTTAACACTAGTGTTCCTTGCAAATTATGTCCATAGCTAATGACTGAGACAGAAATATTAAAGCTGTCTTTGTTCCTGGAGCTGTAACAATCATAGCAGTAGTTGAAGATACAATTGGGGAAAAGCTTGTAGTTAGATCTGATTGTAGTCCTGGTCTGGTGAGGATATTGGAAATTGACCTTCGATGTGAATGAAACTTTGAGGTTTGTTTGAAGATGTAGGTTTTGATGGAGACTTTGAATATATTGGGAAAGTCTGTTGAGAGAAAGATTGTCACAGGATGGATGTAGAGAGAGAAGCAGTGAGGGTCACTGGAGATGGATGTGGTGATGATAGCAACTGAGGCGTCTAGGGAAGTATATATGTAGAGATACGGCACAATACAGTGGAGAATGGTCCTGTAGAGGACATTGCTAAGCTCCACAAATTTTACGAACAGAAAGACAGTTTTTAATTATTTTTTAAACATTTTTATATGGACCTTTTGCTGTGCTTTGCTGAATATAATACATATACTTTGCCTTCCTAACTGTTCTTCTTTTAAAGTTTTTTCAGGAAAAAAGGGACAGTCAACACCAGAACTTTTGTGGTTTTAAAAGATAGATAATCCCTTAATTACCCATTCCCCAGTTTTGCATAACGAACACAGTTATAATAATACACGTTTTACTTCTGTAATTACCTTGTATCTAAGCCTCTGCAGACTACCCCTTTATTTCAGTTCTTTTGACAGACTTGCATTTTAGCCAATCAGTGTTCACTCCATGGTAAATTCACGTGCATGAGCTCAATGTTATCAATATGAAACACATGAACTAATGCCCTCTAGTGGTGAAAAACTGTCAAAATGCATTTTAGATTAGAGGCGGCCTTCAAGGTCTAAGAAATTTGCATATAAACCTCCTAGGTTTAGCTTTCAACTAAGAATACCAAGAGAACAAAGCAAAATTGGTGATAAAAGTAAATTGAAAAGTTGTTTAAAATTACATGCCCTATTTGAATCATGAACATATTTTTTGGACTTGACTGTCCCTTTAATTGAAAGTGAAATTCCTGTTTTTAAACGAACCAGATTATAACTAAATTGTATATTTACATTCTTGTTTAATTTTATTTTTGAGAGAAATACCCACAAATGTTGAGATATAAGTTATTATCTTTTTTATTATTATAAAGTGCCTTCTTGTTACTCTGTACTGGATAATAGAAATGCATGTAGGGTAAATTATTACAATATAGGTGTTACATCTACTGAGGTGTTATAGATATATAAAATGAGAGTTTTATACTTGACTACGTTTTCTGACTAGAAAACATGGTAATTTCAGTAGAGGAAGATTTTCTTTTAGTAGCCAGACATATTTCACTTTTATAAGCTAGAGGGAGGGGCCTACACAAAGATATATTATACTTTTTAAAATATTTTATATGGCAGTAGTGAAACAAATATATTTTTCCCACTAGGATTTCTTAATCTTTAGGTGTGTGTATGTCTGTATATGCATATTTGGTATTAAAGATATGTGGGATGTGCCATACCTCCAAATTGTCTTCAGGTTTAGTGGCATTAAGTTACTCTACCAAACTGTCACATCAGTACACCAATACTGTTATTAAAGGAACACTAAAGTTAAAATTAAACTTTCATGATTTAGATAGAGTGTGTAATTTTAAACAACTTTCCTATTCATTTTCATTATCAAAATGTGTACAACCTTTTTTTTTTATGAATGTTTATTAAGAATAATAAATTAAAGATGCAACACAAAATATTGGATTCCAACAGTTAAAGTACTCCAAATTCATACAATATTAATTTCACAATGATCAGATAACGTCCCTCACTGTAACTCACTGTCCTCACTATACATAGAGGATCTGTGAGGCATCCATACGGCAGGCCAGGCCCAATGCATTTATTTGCCAGTAGACTCTGCATAAATTAGTCCTTTCTTGTTGAAAGTAGATGATAAATTGTAAGGGCCTTCAAAGATGAAGGGTAAATAGGCAGTCAGCTCCTGAGTTATAAGCATGAGAAACCAGAAGAGAGGAGGAAAAGGGAATGGAGACAGAGGTGGGGAGATCAATAATGATATTGAGAGAAATAAATGGAAATTGGCAGGGTGGTAGAAGGGAAGTGATAGACTGTACACCCCCAACCCCACTTGTCTACATTTCCTCAAAGGACTTTTTTTGTTTGTTTCTCAATAGAATTTGATATCCTGGAAACTGTTAACCTTATTAAGGGCCAGATTAAGGGGTAGATTTACTATGCTGCGGTTAGACCGCTGCTTCTTAACTCATCCGCCATCTGAGCTGCCGGACAGCAATCATCCTGATCGGGATGATTGACACCCCCTGTTAGCGGACGATTGGCTATGAATGTGTAGGGGGCGTCATTGCACAAGCATTTCACCAGAAAAGCTTGTGCAATTATAAATGCCGACAGCTTATGCGGTCAGAATTTAGTGATGTCGAGCAGACAAGATCCGCTACAGCGGATCATGTTCATCTGACATTTAATAAATCCACCCCTATGAGTGGAGCGCAAAATTGCGCTTTCTCGAGCGCCATATTTGCTCTCAATCTGCAATTATGCACTGGTATTTTAAGTGGCCCGCAATTGCATGAAAGCTCTGTGCTTAATAGAAACATTTTTGTAATATACATGTATTAGCAAAAATGCTTCTAATAAAAGCTATAGGTGTTTCAAGAGTGTATTTAAGTATGCATCATGCAGGCGGGCACCAGCATTTTAAACACAGTACCTTCTCAAAGATTCTAAGGTGCTTGTACCATCTGGTAATGACTCAATTTGTTAATTGTTGACATGATACAAGCCCCACTGGTGCTCTGAGCTACTGCAGTATTTAAAATGCTGGTGCTACTGTGCATTTACATTTTTACTGGAATAACCCTTTAACCAGAGGTCTGACCTCTGGTTAATTTTCGGAGTGCTAATTGCACTTGTAATGACTGGCTATTTATTGCGTGCCCGCAAACGGGCGAATTTGCCCGTTTGCGCACGCACGATAAATTAGCACTTCACTTGTAATCTGGCCCTATGTCTGAAATAACTATCACCTAGATAACGAGTTTTACGGTTTTAACGCTGAAAAAATAGCCATTTCAGCGGAACGCAGCCATTACGAACCTTTTCGGTATAGCTATACTGCAAGCATTGTAGCCTGTAACGCAGCGTCAATCCCGCACTCAAAAAAATGACGTTTTTGCGTGGGATTTCCATAGCACCGGTATTACAGGTTGTGCGGTGAGGCTAAAATGCTTGCGTTACAGCCTATACCAACACGACCTGTTCACCTATCTGACAGCAGTAGTTATGAGTTTTGTGCAACAAAACTGTTACACAAAACTCATAACTAAACTGTTACAAAGTAAAGTAACACCCATAAACTACTTATTAACCCCTATTCCGCCGCCTTCCTGCATCCCTAATCTGCCGCTCCCGACATCGCTGCCACTAATAAAATTTATTAACCCCTATTCCGCCGATCCCCAAAATCGTCACCACTACAATAGAGTTATTAACCCCTATTGCCCCGCACCCCAACATCGCCCACACTTTAATAAAACTATTAACCCCTATTCCGCCACTCCCCGACATCGCTGCCACTAAATAAAGTTATTAACCCCTAAACCTCTGGCCTCCCACAACACCGCCACTAAATAAACCTATTAACCCCTGAACCGCCAGCCCCCTACATCACAAAAAACTAAATTAAACTATTAACCCCCAAACCTAACAACCTCCTAACTTTAAATTAAAATTACAATATCCCTATCTTAAAATATATAAAAACTTTCCTGTGAAATAAAAAAAAAACTAAGTTTAAACTAACAATTAACCTAACATAACTATTATACTAAAATTAAAATAACTACAAATTAAATAAACTAAATTACACATTAAAAGAAACCTAACACTACTAAAAAAAATTAAATCTAAAATTACAAAAAATAAAAAATACTAAATTACAAAAAAATAACAAACACCAAATTACAAAAAATAACAAAAAATAACAAAATTATCCAAAATAAAAACAATTACACCTAATCTAATAGCCCTATAAAAATAAGTCTTCACTCAGGTGGCGAGGTCTTCATCCATCCAGGCAGCATCTTCTATCTTCATCCCGGTGGCATCTTCTATCTTCATCCCAGCGGCATCTTCTATCTTCATCCTGGTGGTGCGGAGCAAGTCTATCCTTCAAGACATCTATTGATTATTCTATTTGAATAGCCAATAGAATTTTAGTAGCTCTCATCCTATTGGCTGATTTGAACATCCAATAGGATTTCAGTAGCTCTCATCCTTTTGGCTAATTTGAATTTAAAAAATCAAATCAGCCAATAGGAATGCAAAGGATGCCATTTTGAAAAGGCTTCCTTGCATTGAAGATTCAGTGTACGGTGGCGACCTCATGAAGAGGACGCTCCACGCCAGGTGTCTTGAAGGATGGACCCGCTCCAGGCTGTCGGGATGAAGATATAAGATGCCGGCTGAATGAAGATAGAAGACGCCGCCTGAATGGATGAAGACCTCGCCACCTGGATGAAGACTTCTCGCCGCCTGGATGTCCGGACTTCAAAAATTGTAAGTGGATCATCGGGGGTTAGTGTTAGGGGTTTTATTTTAACTTTTTTGGGTTTTTTTTTTTTTTTTTTTAGATTAGGATTTGGGCTTTCTTAAAAGAGCTAAATGCCCTTTTCAGGGCAATGCAAAAGAGTTTTTTTTATTTTGGGGGATTGGTTGGGTGGTGGGTTTTATTATTGGGGGGTATTTGTATTTTTTTAAAGGTAAAAGAGCTGATTTCTATAGGGCAATTCCCTACAAAAGGCTGTCAGTATATGGCTGGGTTATAACACAATATATTTAATAATTATTATTTAAAATAAAACCCCAATAAAATGCATATACGAAACAATAAAATTAATGTAAAATTCCTATATTCTTCATATTAGTTAAAATTTATAGACACATTGAAATATATTTGTAGAAAACCAGATATGAATCAATACTATACACGTGTAAATTATTAAAATATGCTATGCAAAGATCATAAAATTTACCTTATTTATTCACAATTGAATTGCATTAACATACCACAATAAAATACCAAGATATGAGCCACTAACATTCAGATTGGTACAATTAAGTTATTTAATCCACAACTGATTCTAATACAATTCTAATTAAAACACCAGAAGTATATATATTCTTAATGTAAACACAGGAGAAGTGGACCGAGCGCTACACCCAGGGCCTTAAGCTTACTAACTATATAGCCTCCTAGTAGGCTAACAATATAAAAGTTAAAATGGGGAGAGAGTAAGCGCTAAAAAGCTTAAAAGGCTAGTAAAAAGTACATTTTAATACATATAAAAATTTGCACACCTGATCTCCATTAAATGACATCTATTAAATAACAACCACCATCCATCTCCGAGTGCTCAAATATGATATGACCTAAGTTAGAGAGATAGGATCCCAACATGCGACCGCTAAGTTGGTTACCCCACACAGTATCCCAACTAAATATTTACCTCCTCTCTCATCACTATTTTCTATGTACTTATAAAGGGAGATCGAATACATGAAAGCTATAAACTAGAGTGGAAGTGAAAATCGAAAATACTAACCCTCTCCGTTTCCTATAAAAACCAAGGGAAATGTAAAAATTTAGAGTGGGCATAATACTTGTTCTGTATTACAAAATGTTAGTCGCTCATTTAAGAACAAAATCATATCAGAGAGAGAAACATAACATCAGGCATAGGACAATTTGGTCACAAAGATACATCAGCACCAATGAGTAAATATACAAGCATAAGTACATTTGTCAAGTAATTAACACCTGGCAACAGATCCATACACGGGAATAATAGACCTAAAGAATTGCGACAATGTCGTATTGAATACACCCAGCTTTGTCAAACTGAACACATTCAGTATGACAACTTTAAAATTGTCATATTGAACTAAAAAAGTATCATAGAAAAGAAAAAAACCTGTATTCATACACTGGTCTATACATAACAATCCAATGTAGGACTACTTAATGTGTGAAATGAAATATCATAATTTGAAGATTTTGTATCTTGTATCCTCTACCCCACGTCTGCCCCAAAGTCAAACAGAAGCCATCACTTTGAGTGTATTTACGTCTGATCTTACACCAGCTGATTTCTGGTTAATGGTCACCTAAAGTCCTTTATATACACATACAAATGTAATGAAACCCTCCCAATTAGATTTGAGCTTACACCTTCACTGTGAACAGATAGGAAGATCCTTGATCCCTCTTGAGACATTACAGTTTGTCATCCCACCATCGGCAGTGAGATACAGCATTAGGATGCAATAAACGTCTCACAATGTTAAGTTACATAAACATTGCAGGTCTATACTTTATCAAGGTCATATATGACTCAATGGCTCCTTGAGAATACCCAAAGGCTTTATTCTCAAAAGAACTAGAAGGAAGCAGTGAAACGGCTATCCATTACGAAAGTATGAACAAATAAAAGTAAATTGTAAAGCTATTCAATATTAGGATCCAAGAATGTGCCTAGAATTAAGAAAGTGAGTTTTATTAGGATCCAAGAATGTGCTTAGAATTAATATAGCGAGTTTTATTAGAAGCAGTTTTACTATAAGCAGTGACAGATCAGCATCGTAAGAAATTACATACATCATTCAAAGAATTGACTATTCCCAGTAACCGATTCTATTATATATTGGCACATTGACTCTGACATTATATGTTATAGACACATAGAGACAATGAGCCATAGTAAGATCGGGTAATACCGAACATCTGAGAAAGATCTGTAGTCCTAATAAGTGAGGGAACTACATATCCCATAAGCCAATGGGGAATATGATGCTGCACCTTCCGGTCATATGATGCAGACCGGTGGACCAAAGAACTTCCGGTCACATGATAGAGACCGGTGAATCGAATAAACTATGTCTCCCAAAAGCTAAAACGGAAGTTGATGCCGCGATACCAGGCCACTTCCGGTCATAGCAATTTTCAAAATAAGATCGCATTGGAAATTAAGTTTTTGACATCAACAGGGGCAATTCATAAATGAGAACCAGTCCATGTAAATAAATAAGCAATTTGAGCCCAAAGAAAGGGGAAACCCGCCCAGAAAACTAACTGAGTTAACACAGAATATAATAATAACAACATTGACAAAACGCTACTATTACCTAATAATGAAAATAAAAAACAAATAAATAGGAAAATCTAGATTTATACTAGAATTTGTGGCAATAATAGGAACCAATTAACCTTTAAGATGGGAAAACATAAACATAACATAGGAAATATCCCAGAGATGCAATGGGTGAAACAGGAAACATAACATAGGAAATATCCCAGAGATGCAATGGGTGAAACAGGAAACATAACATAGGAAATATCCCAGAGATGCAATGGGTGAAACAGGAAACATAACATAGGAAATATCCCAGAGATGCAATGGGTGAAACAGGAAAGGGAAGTGCCTCTAAAAAAGGCGCAAAAACAGCACCAATCATTTCAACACTGACCCTACTTAAAGCTCCCAGATTTTCTGATACAGTATAGTCTTGAGAAAGGCCTAGTCTAGGCCGAAACGCGTTGGCATACTGGTGAGCTTGGTTTTAATTACCTATATTATATATCATACACAGTGTTGCACTATTTGTTTCTCTTTTGTTCCCTTTTAGGTATTTTATCGATGTATTTGTTTGTTATGGATCTTACCAAGGATTTTTAACATCTGAATTAAGGATTTGTTTTCACTAGATCTTTAGTGCTTTTTAATATTATCACTGATTTTCTATTTTTGTCTTTTGATATTTTTGTCTTTTGATTTTTGTCTTTTGATTTTTGACCTTTGTTTATCATTTGAATTCAAGTTTTCCACGTGGATTTTTTCACAAGTTATTTTTATTTTTATTTTTATACACCTCACGGATTTACAATTTTTTAATTTAGCAGCTGAACCACAATAATTTGACCCACTCAACGTTTACATTCTACTATTATTGACTTCACGTTATATTTCTACACGTCACTTTGGAGGAAACACTACTGGATTCACTTACATATAACCGGTTGAACATTTGAACATTTTTTATGTACGCCAATTTTTGTGAACACTATTTTTTGTGAATGCTATTTTTCTTTTTTGTGAATGCTATTTTTCTTTGTTGACAGCTATTGTGTGCACTCAATCACTCACTTAGGTTGTTTATATTATTGAATGTACATGTCCTTCTAACTCCTCATCACTGGCTCACTAAGTCAGCGTCACATGCTTTACTCCATTGGATATTTTTAGATATTTTTAGATTTGTTTATTATATATTTTTTTGTTAAGTCAGACATGGATCCATGCATCTGATTGCCATTTGTAAATTCTTAATGTAAACAGTCAGTTTGAATGCCAATTTATCTAAGCTGAAATAAATCCTTAATTACTTACAATTCAGACCAATTCTAAAATATATATATATACTTGCAAAGATAAATTACTTATCACTAAGGATTAGTTTTAAAATATACAAGCTATGAAATACAAGGTTAAAATACAATTTATTCCTTTAAATCTGCTAACTACAGCAACAATGGATGTTTGTTTTAAATATTACCTATATTTAGCAGCCTCTTATACTTTACCAAAAATAAACAAATCGATATTCAGCTTCCAATATTCTGTGTTTCATCTCATATGAAAATAAGTGTATTTGCAAATATGGATCATAAAAAGGTAGCCCAATCTGGCTTATAGTAATTGTATTTCAACGCAGACAATTTTTTAGTTACCAGTCCTCCAGCAAAGTCAGTAGCCTTTTTCTCTTCTTTTTTTCTCCTCTTGCATACAGCTTATATTGTCCAAATCATTGATTAAACAATATGGGAGGCCCTTTGGAGCTGAACATCTCATTGGTTAACTTGGGAAACGTCTTCCTTTTGTTAACAGTCAAATCTTTTAGCTGTAATTCTCGCATCAGAACACTGGGGGCAGCAGACAGAGACAAACAGTTTCATTCTATTGTTTCTATACAGTAAAAACATTTCTTTAAAAATGTTTTATTTAAAATACTATAATTACTTTATATTAATATGTTACATGTTCAAATACACATGGGTCACACAGTATCATTTTCTCTGGTCATTTTAAGATCACACGTGAACATATTCCACTTATAATATTAAAAAAATCCATTTAAAATAGCATTTGATTATTTCCCCATATTCATAAAAGAACCACAGCATATTTCACATTCAGTGCACTTCTTTCTGAATGTATAGATTGATGCCCATGACCAATTGTTGTCTGCAACACAAAGAAATAATTGTTAGAAATGTTAAACATTCATATATCTATTTGCAATATTTATCAGCAAATATTTATCTAATATGAATGCTATTTGTCACTGCTTCCTAGGTCCACAATCTCCCATATTCATGTGTTTTTAAAAATACAGAGGTTAAGACATTTTGACATTTTTGTCTGAATATTTATTTGAGTATTCCCTTATATGAAGATTATATAGATAATTTCTTTTGCAAGCTTTTTTTTTATTCTCTTTATGTTACACAGAGACTTCAAATGCCAATTTATCTGGGATCTGCACATGGGAAACTCTGCAGGGGATAATTCACACTTATGTGACATAATCCATTTCTTCAGCTAAAAACTGTTTTTCCCTGTCTAATTGAGTTTCAAACAGAAATCCTCAGTTTATCACTGCATGGGGTCATCTATCTGATAATCTTGTTCTCAAATGTCCTGTTAATCAGGGAAGGGAATCATCACGTTTGATCCAATATTTACAATATTCAAAATATAGATGGCCATTTCTTTTAAAGCAATTTGCCTTTCTTTGAAAGGACTGATGGCCAAATGTTTTAGATCCAGAAGAAAGGGTCAGTGACAATCTGATAGGGATTTCAGCTTCACACCTTAGCAGGAAATGTTTATTTTGAAGTTTTTGCCTGTCTTTGAAATGACTGCTTGAGCTAATTAGATCAAAGAAATGTTTCATTTCTTTGTTCTCATTTGGATGCATGGTAACCAAGATGAAGGGGGGTGTATCACCCAGCCAAAACTATCTCACATTGGATTTTTAGCTACAAAATTAAATATCAAATATCTGATATATCTGTAGCTTATTTAATGTTATTTACAGGTACCCTGACATAATTCCCCCTTCCAATTTTAAATAGATGTAGGACACATGTATTGGAATTGGCTTAAAGTCATTGGTACTTGGTGAGGATGTTGACCGTATGCATCATAGACAGTCTTCTATGGAAAGAGTCCGTCATTTTTGAGCCTTCATACTCATCAGCTAGGCATCTTTAAACAACAATATTTCTTTAGTGCATTTGGGGATATGACACTTCATGCTCCCTCTATGTCTTGTAGTTGGGATCTAGGATGGCACGCTCGCAACTGATTAAAGTGGACCCACTTATCCATAAAACTATAATTTTTGGGTATCCTAATTTTATAGGCAACTGGAGATATTTTGTCAGTGATGACAAAAGGACCATTCCATGATGGAAGAAATTTCTTCTCCTTAACCTGATCTCTTCCAAAGTTATAAAGATAAACTTTATTATTTATTTCATATTCCTTTTTGGACATTTTGAGATCATAACAGGTTTTAGTGGTAGTTGCACCCTTTTCTAAGTTCCTTTGAGCAAATGCGAAGTCATATTGCAGGTGCTTTCATAGGTTCTCCAGATATTATTGCGTATTGGCAGCGTTTATCAAGTTCTGGTCTGATGTACTGTACAGTAGATGCTGAGGTAGAACCATTCTTCTACCAGTCATCAGTTCAAAAGGTGACATATTTGTAGAACTATTTGGAGTTGCTCTTAATGCCATTAAGACTAGAGGTAGTTTTACATCCCAGTCTTTACCCGTTTCACTCACAAACTTTTTGAGGATTTTCACAATGGATTGGTTGTAACGCTCTACACCACCACTTGAAGCAGCTCTATATGCAATATTGAGCTTTCTTTTAACCCCTAGTATTTTCCACATTTTGGTCATCACTTCACTAGTGAAGTGGGTTCCCTGATCTGATTCGATTCTTTGGGGCAAACCAAATATGGAAAACACATGGTTGATGAGCAAAGCTGCACATGTTTCAGCACTATTGTTAGGGGCACTGATGCACTCTACCCATTTAGTGAACAGGCATGATACTGTTAACATGTATTTGTTACCTCTTGATGACCTTGTTACTGGACCAATAAAATCAATTTGTATATCTGACCATGGCATTACCATCCCCCTTTTCTGCAATGGCGCTCTATGCGTTGGCACAGTGTGTTGGAACTGTGGACAGATTAGACAACCTTGACAGTAAGTTTGAACATCTTTCAACATGTGTGGCCAAAAGGCATAATCACGCAATATTTCATATGTGAGTTTGGCACCACGATGACCAGATGTGGGAGCATCATGGGCATGTTGAAGCATGAGACCTCTGAACTTGGTGGGTACTACCCATTGTTGGATGCCAGTTTTGGAGGTTCTAATTAACAAACCATCCTGTAATTGGAATTGTGATCTGGATTTCATTAAGATTCTAAGATCTTCTTTGCCAATACAATCATCTTTTGAGATGGGGTTGCTTTCAGGATCTTCTATGTGCTTATAGAAGATGCCTACAATGGGGTCTTCTTTTTGACTAGTGATCAGGTCTTCACTAGGAGAATCCTGACTCCATTGTACCAAGTTAGGCTCACTCTGTTGTTTAGCCTGGTTTCTGGTAATGGCTTCTAACTGAATTGCACCCATTAAGTGGTCGATATGAAGGAGTTCTCCAGTTATGGCTCCTTGTTTGGCTAATGAATCCGCAAGATCATTGCCTTCCTTATCAGGACCTAGAACCCTGGAATGACTCTTGGTCTTTTTCCAGTGTATGGTTAAATCATTGGATACCACCAGATTATCAATCTCGCAGAACAACTTGCCATGCTTGACTGGTTTGTTGTTACTTTTCTGCATGCCATTCCTTTTCCAAGTTGGCAGGTATTCAACAAAACTAACACGCACGTAATTTGAGTCAGTAATGATCACAAATTCATGAATATTTTGTTCAATAGCAATTTCAATGGTTTTTAGAACAGCAGTGAGTTCTGCAACTTGAATGGATCTTGGTCCAATGTTGAAACCTATAGATATATTCGGGAATCCATTTGCCCAAGTTATACCAATGCCAGCGACTAGTCTGTGCTCATTATCAATAGTGGTATGGTAAGAACAACCATCAACATATACCCAAGGTAATGTTTGACAATGGTCCTCATTATATATCTTATACAAGGAAAGCAATTGTTCCTCCAGGGAATCATCTTCTGACAATTCCTCCCCAGGATCCTTAGCAGTACAGTTGTGGAGCTCAGCAAGCCCCTGTGTGACTGGATTCTTTTTATTCTGCTTGTAGCGAATTTCTAAAGGCCAGCCTTGTAAGGAAAGGGTCCACGCTGTTATGCGGCTATTAGACAAATTCCCATCTCTTATTCTCTCACCTTGCAGATATAACAAAGGCTGGGGGGCCGTTTCTACAATAATTTTATCACCCTGTATGTAGCTGCGGAAATTTTGTAGAGCCCATACAGTAGATAAGTGGGCTTTTTCTCATCGCTAAATTTTATTTCTACTGGGGATAGAGTTTTGCTCGCATAAGCAATGACTTTGCCTAAATTATCATGCTTTTGGTATAAAACAGCACTCATGCTTATATCTGTGTAACCTGTCTCTAAAAAGAAAGGTTTACCACCTTCAGGGTACGCTAAGCAAGGTACTTGGGTGAGTTTTCTCTTCAGCTCCTTGATGGCTGTCTCTTGAGACTCACTCCAGTGCCATTTCACATCTTTCTTTAGAAAAAGTAGTAGTGGTTTAGCTAATTCTGCATAATTATCAATGAATTTGCGAGAATAATTTGTCATACCCAGGAATAATCTCAATTCCTTTAAGTTAGTTGGGTTTTTAGAATGTACTATAGCTTCCACCTTTTTCTTCTGAGGATTTAACCCTTCAGAAGTAACTTCATGTCCCAAGAAGTTTACACGAGTGCGGCACCATTGAGCTTTTTGTAGGGATAATTTGACACCTGCCCTTTTAAGTTGGCTGAGGACGTGTTTAAGCTCTGCAATGTGTTTTTCAAAGTCTGAGCTTTTGATTAAAACATCATCAACATAAGATAAAGTCCCCCTTTCCAGTGCATCAGGCATAGCCTTATGCATGAATACAGCAAATTAATGTCTAGAATTTATGTATCCAAAAGGGAGCCTTTGGAATGCATACTGGACCTTTTGGAATGAGAATGCCAGCTTATATTGGTCCTCTTCATGTACCTTTATGGTCCAATATCCCTGTGCACAATCAATGGCAGTGAATATTTTGGATCCCTGCATCTGTGCTAGGCATTGGTCAATATATGGCACAGGCCAGCCAGACATGTACACTCGTTTGTTTAGCTGTCTTAAGTCAGCACACAAACGCCATTGTCCATTGGGCTTGAGAACACCTAGAATAGGATTGTTATAAGAACTATGCACCTGTCTGATAATACCCCTTTCTTCAAGGGTTTCTTATTATTTCTGCGAGAGAATCATATGATGCTAAAGGAAGTCTGTATTGTTTAACAAAGACGGGTGGTGCATTGGGATCTGTTTGGATTCATGCAATGTGCAAGTCTGTAGATCCACAGTCATAAGATTACCTATCAAAAATATCCTTGTACTCCATCAGGAGTTCTCGTAGCTGTCGGCATTCATCATCACTGGAACAGCCATTAGCTAAGGATATTTGCTCTTCGACTACTTGCTGAAATCCTGGAAAGATTTCAGGCTGTCCTATTTCATAGGCTTCTTCCAATCTAGAGGTGAAATCCCCTTGATTATAATTTATCTTGCCCCCATGACTCTGGGTATTGGGATATTCTTGCTGTTTGATCTGAGCTGAAGGGATAAATTGACTGAATTGTAAATAGTCCCTCTGGCATAGATGCAAAGGTTTGTTCTATTAATTGTTCTTCAGTTAAATATCCTTCAGGTATTAGCCCAATTACGTTATTCTGGAATCCAAAAGTGTAATAACTCGATTCCAGTGCATATCCTATGGTAGTTCCCTTGGATAAGGTTATATCCTGTGGGGTCATGTTATGCACAATAGCATGTATTGGAATAGTTCCAATATTTACCAAAGGAGTACGGGTCATTATTATACCCATATTTTGTATTCTATGGGAGAGGCAAATTAGTGTTTCATAAGTTTTTAATTTCTGGCCTCTCTTTACCTGTAAGGGTAGGAGGAATCATCCTGAAATACTCCAGGGTCCCCCTTTAACCTGCTCCAGAGGCAAAGGTTAATCAAATCCATTTGTATGGCATATCTATGTAAGAGATCATTGCCAATGTATATTTGATTATGGAGAGTATTTAAAACTAAAAACAGGCGCTTTGCTTATTTATTACCTATAGATATAGATAAGCACTTAGCTGTGATGTTATAGCTTTCAAACCTGTCATCCAGGCCGTGGACACAGTGGTTTTGGGAAGAAAGATATTTAATCACCTTAGGTTCAGCTAACTGCGCCAATAAGCCTTTGCTTATATAGCTAGTTCCATGTTTTAAGTTTAATTTGGCATGATGTGATGTTATAGCTTTCAAACCTGTCATCCAGGCTGTGGACACAGTGGTTTTGGGAAGAAAGATATTTAATCACCTTAGGTTCATCTAACTGCGCCAATAAGCCTTCGCTTATATAGCTAGCTCCCTGTTTTAAGTTTAATTTGGCATACTTGGTTTTCCCAAGGTCATGCACTTGCATAGGGATAAAAAGATCATCCTTAACTTTCTCAATTCCTGTGAGGTATTGAGCGTGGCCTCCCCCCTTAGGGATTTTATGATCCCCCTTGTGGAGAGATATGGTTAATACATCGCTGTCTAAGGAAATATTCGCTATCTTTCCAGGCCAAATTTTTAAAGTATTACCATCAGAGCCACTTAAATGAGTCTGATCATCTATCTGCAGGATAGGTACTTCAGGTACAGAGTTATTCCTGAAATGAATCTCCACAGCATCTGGCTTCTCTTCCACCACGTGACAGTTATGTCGGGTGCGAGATATATCGGATTTCTCATAGTTGCTAGGTATTTTTACTTGTGTCTAAATGACATTATTTATGCAATAAATTATGGTGTTTAATCGCTTTAGGAGATCACTACCAATAATTAAACGATCAGTTGGCAGATCCACTATAATGACAGGGTGCCTTATGACTCTGTTCCCCAGATTAAATTTTAACCATACCTATTATCTCGTGGGTATTCTTCTCTTTGTGAATAATTATTTACCTGGGTATGCCCCCCCATTTTGGGTATAGTCTCTCTGCGCCTCAGCCCATGTTGGGGGAGGGGCAGAGTTAAAACTTTGTGGGATGGCCTGTTTTCTCGGGCCACCTCCGCATAGGTTTTCTTTTTAGACTCCAAATTGAGGAGGCTAGGTGATACCCTAGTTTTTGCCACAATTTTGGGACTGGGTTTTGATTCCCTTTAAGCCCCCTGTTCACCAGACTGCTGAGTAGAGTATATCTTTGTACTCTCTTTGATCAGCCAGTCTAATGAGCAGTGCTCATCAAAATCTCTAGCTAAATTAACTTTGATGTGCGCGGGCAATGCTTTGAAAAATAAATTCACAAATTCTGGGCATTCAAATATGGGATAATCTTCAGTCATACTGTACACATTTTTCAGTACAGAAAGTAATTATATAGGGATTTGGTTTGCACTACATTTTAAACCGTATACAGCTATTTTCGCTGAAGTTTTAGTGCGATATTGCCCAAATTCTTTTCTGCACTGTCGTTTTGTCTCATTCCAGGAATGAATATTCATATCCTTTAGTGAAGCAAAGAATTTGTGATATTTACCTTCAAATACCCAGAGCAGAAAGTCAATTTTTGACTGCTCACTTTTAACATTCATAATGGATAAAGCATTTTCAAAGGTCTCTAAGTGGTCAATTATAGAATTGGAGAACTTAGGTACTGCATCCTTAAAGAAAGTAATTATTTTAGGGGTGTCATATAACTTATTAGACGTATCTTGGGATTTCCTAGGAGCCTTATTTTTGGGGTTGGAGTGTTCCCTATTTTCCCTTTTACTATGGGGAGACACCCTACGTACTTTATTATTATGTGGGCTATTTGGGTATCTAGCTCCGCCCTCTGACTCACTACTAGAGCTTTGCTCCCCCTCATCATCTGAGTTATAGCAGCTCCCTGAATTTATATCATAAGGTGACTGTCTATTTGGGAAAGTTACTTTGGACTCAACAGAGGTCCTTTGTCTACATTCTTCCCTAAATTTCTGCATTTCATGCCTGATGCATTCTCTAAGAGAGTTAGAATTATCTGCATTATTCTCACTGCTAATAGAGGGGTTTTCATTATGGCGATATGACCTTTTTAAATCACTTAATTCTCTCTGGCTTTGTGCGAGCTGTTTATTTAACTCTTGTATTTTTGCTAGTAAATTTAAGTTATGTTTATCTAAGGTGGCTATGTCTTGGGCAAACTCATCAATTTTATTTTCGGCTATATTTAAATTCTCTTTGCATTTACGTGAAGAGTGAATACTGTTTTCTAGCCCCTGTATTTGCAATTCCTTCTCTATGAGGTAGAGCGACATTTCAGGACTCTTAATTCTATTACACTCGTCTGGGTAAAACTTTTTCAATTCTATATAAATAAGGCAAGAAATAACACTTCTCCTTCTTATCCCCGGTGTCTCCTTCCAGGAATAGAGGAAATACACGAGTTAATTCTTCTGATACAACCTCCGGCTGAGCTCTGAATTTGCATCTGTCTCTGACAACAAAGTTAACACAGGTCTGTGTGTTTTCTCATTTGATTCTTTTGTTTCATTATGCTTGGAGGGATTTAATTGACTTTACGCTGCTCTAAGAGACAATGGGAATTTGCATAATATAACTATAATTACTTTATGCATAAAATCTTTATTATAATCTGCTATATTGGTGAACTTTACAGATCAGCTAATTTATTACTGGTCTGTGGTTTCACTATTAGCTACAAATACTACTTAAATCCTAATATAATATCAAGGTAGGTTCAGGAAGGACATTGAGTAAACTCACTCCTACTAGACTGATGGGGAATCAGTTTAAGTGTTGCACTGGTTGACTTCTGCAATAGAGATAAAAGGGGAGGTATGGCTTAACAGAATATCATCTGCATAAAGAGAGACTTTATCATCATTTTGCCCAAGAGTGATCCCCTAGATTTTTTGGTTTTGCCTAATACGGGTAGCTAGAACCACCATGCTTACAAATAAAGGGTAGTGGTGAAGGTGAGCATCCTTTCCTTCTTCCATTGGCTAGGGGATAGAAGTCCATTGACTCTGATTTTTGCCATGGGGGATTGATAGAGGCACTTAGTGTGATGCAACATGCACTCTCCCAAGTCCAGCTTCCTTAAGACAGCTAACAAAAAAATCCAATCTAAATTATCAAATGCCTTTTCCACATCAGTTATAAGTAGAACTGTCCTTAAGTCCTTACAGTTTACGTAATTCATTAATTGGAGTACACAAAGGGTGTTGTTACGTGCCTCTCTGCTAAGTACAAATCCTGCTTGATCTACGTGTGTACAATATTTTTATATGTCCACTTTCTGAGGCACCAGCTCCTGCTGAGCATGTGCAAGAAGTCACAGTATATACGTATATCCATTTTGTGATTGGCTAATGGCTGCCACATGATGCAGAGGGAAGAAAAATGCAACTAACTTTTATATTTGTTAGAAAAAAATCTACTCATTTGAAATTCAGACTAAAGGCTCCATGTACGAAGCAGCGTAAGCTGCTCCGAAAACCCTTGTGGGGCAGGTTTGCCGCATTAGACTACTGCTTCTTACACTCTTTGCCACCTCAGAGGTGATTGACAGACCCTTCTCTTGGGCGATTGGTCGCATGAGAGAAGGGGCAGGCATTACACACTCATTGGCCCGAATGCAGCAAGGCGTGCAGAGAACTTCTCAAGTTGAGAAGCTTGTCCGCATGCTGCTTAACACATGGTGCCCTAAGTGCATGTCCTTTGTATTTTTATTATGTAATTGTTAATTTTGCAAGTCTACTGTATTTAATGGTCCTTAACTTTCAAAAGTTTGACTTTGCTACATGCCTAACAGTGTCCTGAAAGCTTGCAACTGTATCCCCTATTAATTTACTATTAACGGTATCACTTGTACATCACTTTTGTTATTTTCTTTAAAAAATATTTTTACTTTCTTTTAACTTTTAAAAGAAAGGTTTCTATGCCAAAGCAGCTAAAAGCTGGATGCTGTAAATTGTATTTCTTTTCGATTGATTCATTGATTAAGACTTTTTAGTCTGTCATCATTTAGACTTGTGAGCAATTTTTCATTTCAGAAGATTTACCGTATAATCCTTTGTTGATTAGTATGGATGTTTGGAACAGTCTTATAATCCTTTTAATATCATTGTAAGCAGAGCTCATCTATATTCAGTTAGTTTACCTTAAAATTGCAGAGCATGCGATTTTAAGCAACTTTCTAATTTACTCCTATTATCAATTATTCTTCGCTCTCTTGGTATCTTTATTTGAAAAAGCAGAAATGTAAGCTTATGAGCCGTTCCATGTTTGGTTCAGGACCCTGGGTAGCGCTTGCTGATTGGTGGCTACTTGAACTGCAAAAATATATATATGTCTATATATGTGTACATATGTATTTATGCTCTTGGGTCTCCCTAAGAGTAATGGGGGAAACCAGACGTGGACTCCTTGCACACATGCCCTTAGAGAGATACAACTGCACCTCACTGACGAGGCCCACAGAAGGCTGATACGATCGTCTGGGGTTGTTGTTTCTCTTGTTCAGAGAGGAATTGCCTGGTATTTTGGAGCTGGACTGTCATTGGGCAGGATCATACTGATATGCTCTAGGATATTTTTTCTCTGTGAAAAGGCATAGTGTGCTAAAAGAGTATGTACCCTGAGTGGCACTGAAAATAAACAAGCATGGAAGTTATTTTAGCTTTGTTCTATCTCAGGAGTGTGTGTCTCTCTCTCTCTTTTGATATATATGTATGTATGTGTTTATATGTGTATATATGTCTGTAAATACATATATACACATTAAATACATATGTACACACACATAAATATATATATATATATATATATATATATATATACACATATATATATATATATATATATATATATATACACATACATATATACATTTACATACATGTATATGTATGTATCTCTATGTTAAAGCCCTTTGCCTGCCCTTTTTTTTTTACACCTGAGACCTCATATCTTTGAGCCTTTATAACTTTTTTGTGCAACATCTTCTTTAATCATTTTTATTAGATGGTGTTATTATGAGTGTAACTGTACTTTGTAATGTATGTTTGATGTGTTTTGCGAAACAGTTAACCAGGGCTCTGAGGTTGCGATAACCCAACGCGCGTTGACTTCAATTGCGCTCAAGCGATCGTGCTTACTTTCAACTTGTAATATGAGCAGAAAACCTGACGCGCAAACAGCCGTGATAAACCCATTATTGGTTGCAATTAACTGTTTATGCTCCACTCGTAATCTGGCCCTAAATAAGTACTAGAATGAAGCATTCAAAGAAAAGATTAGTCTGAGAATAACATGTAGATGGATTATTTTTTTAAGTTGAGTTTAATTAGTTGTTATAATAACAAAATAAGTGTAAAGTTTTACGGCTAGATTACGAGTTTGGCGTTAGCCTTAAAAAGCAGCGTTAAGGGGTCCTAACGCTGCTTTTTAACGCCCGCTGGTATTACGAGTCTGACAGGTACAGGTGTACCGCTCACTTTTCTTCCGCGACTCGGGGCTACCGCAAATCCCCTTACGTCAATTGAGTATCCTATCTTTTTAATGGGATTTGCCTAACGCTGGTATTACGAGTCTTGGAAGAAGTGAGCGGTACAGCCTCTACCTCCAAGACTCCTACCGCATTTAAAAGTCAGTAGTTAAGAGTTTTATGGGCTAACGCCGGAACATAAAGCTCTTAACTAAAGTGCTACAAAGTACACTAACACCCATAAACTACCTATTAACCCCTAAACCGAGCCCCCCCCCCCCCCACATCGCAAACACTATAATAATTTTTTTAAACCCCTAATCTGCCGACCGGACATCGCCGCCACTTTAATAAATGTATTAACCCCTAAACCGCCGCACTTCCGCCTCGCAAACACTTGTTAAATTTTATTAGCCCCTAATCTGCCATCCCTAACATCGCCGGCATCAGCCAATCGGATTTTTCCTACCTTAATTCCGATTGGAATTCCAGGGACGCCATCTTGGATGACGTCATTTAAAGGAACCTTCATTCTTCGTTAGGACTTCGATTGAAGAGGATGCTCCGCATCGGCTGGATGGAAGATGGACCCGCTCCGCGCCGGAAGGATGAAGATAGAAGATGCAGCCTGGATGAACCTTCTGCTGTCTGGAGGACCTCTTCTGCCCCGATCGGATGAAGACTTCTGCCGTATGGAGGACCACTTGTGCCCGGCTGGGTGAAGACGGCTCAAGGTAGGGTGATCTTCAGGGGGTTAGTGTTAGGTTTTTTAAGGGGGGATTGGGTGGGGAGTAGAGTGAGAATGTTTGTGGTGGGTTGTAATGTTGGGGGGGTATTGTATTTTTTTTTTTACAGGTAAAAGAGCTGATTACTTTGGGGCAATGCCCCGCAAAAGGCCCTTTTAAGGGCTATTTGTAATTTAGTATAGGGTAGGGAATTGTATTATTTTGGGGGGCTTTTATATTTTATTATGGGGATTAGATTAGGTGTAATTAGTTTAAAATTCTTGTAATTCTTTTTTTATTTTCTGTAATTTAGTGTTTTTTTTCGTAATTTAGTTTATTTCATTCAATTGTAATTAGTTTAATTTAATTTAGTTAATTTATTTATTTATAGAGTAGTGTTAGGTGTAATTGTAACTTAAGTTAGGATTTATTTTACAGGTAATTTTGTATTTATTTTAGCTAGGTAGTTATTAAATAGTTAATAACTATTTAATAACTATTGTACCTAGTTAAAATAAATACAAAGTTGCCTGTAAAATAAATATAAATCCTAAGCTAGCTACAATGTAATTATTAGTTATATTGTAGCTATCTTAGGGTTTATTTTATCGGTAAGTATTTAGTTTTAAATAGGAATAATTTATTTAATTGTAGCTATTTTATTTAGATTTATTTAAATTATATTTAAATTAGGGGGGTGTTAGGGTTATGGTTAGACTTAGGTTTAGGGGTTAATAACTTTATTATAGTGGCGGCGACGTTGGCGGAGGCAGATTAGGGATTAATTAATTTAATATAGTTGCGGCGACGTTGGGGGGGAGATTAGGGGTTAATAACTATAATGTACGGTTCGGCGATGTTAGGTACAGCAGATTAGGGGTTCATAGGTATAATGTAGGTGGCGGCGGAGTCCGGAGCGGCAGATTAGGGGTTAATAAGTATAATGCAGGTGTCGGCGATGTCGGGGACGGCAGATTAGGGGTTAATAAGTGTAAGATTAGGGGTGTTTAGACTCTGGGTTTATTTTAGGGTTTTAGGTGCAGACATAACTTTTATTTTCCCATAGGAAACAATGGGGCTGCGTTAGGAGCTGAACTCTGCTTTTCTGCAGGTGTTAGGTTGTTTTTTTTCACCCAGCTCAGCCCCATTGTTTTCTATGGGGAAATCGTGCACGAGCATGTTTTGACTGCTTACTGCTACCGTAAGCAACGCTGGTATCGAGGTGAGATGTGGAGCTAAATTTTGCTCAACGCTCATTTTTCTGAGGCTAACGCCGGCTTGCAGAATACTCGTAACACCAGCGTTGTCTTAATGGAGCGGTAAGATAAAAAGGCTTGTTAGCACCGCACAGCCTTACCGACAAAACTCGTGATCTAGGCATTAGCGTCTATAAAACAACTGGTGCTGCCATGTTGTAACCTAGGTTTTTTCTCTGCTGTGGCCAATTAGAGAGAGGTATAAATAGATCACTAGAGTGTGCAGCGAATGGGGCCTATTTAACAAAGGTCTGTCTGACCTGATCCGACAGTGTGGATCAGGTCCGACAGACCTTGATGAATGCAGAGAGCAATACCCTCTCCATATTCAGCCCCCTGCAGATTCGCGGCCAATTGGCCGCCAGCAGGGAGGTGTCAATCAACCCGATCGTACTCAATCGGGTTGAATTGCGGCGATGTCTATCCGCCTGCTCAGAACTTGATGCAGGCTCGCCAGAAACACGGGCCCTCAAGCTCCATCCAGAGCTTGATAAATGGGCCCCAATGGCTGTATGAAATATAACAGCGTTCTGCACTTCCACTTCTAACTGGAACTGAAAAGCCTACAATTATCAGAATTGAATTACAGGAAAAGGAGACAAAATAAATCATTAAAATAATGTATATTGCAACGTTTTTTCATATATACAATTTATCATTTTATATTACCATCTCAAAGTGTTTAATGACGTACTGGAGTCTGAAGGCGAGTTAAAAGGTAGGAGCTCTGACCGCACCAATAAGTTAGTAGTGTACCACTGGTTGGGGAAGCAATCAGCTGCTTCATGCATGGGCCTGTACAATATCCGTGTAAGATGTATATTATGCCATAACCAAGCAGTGATATGATTTTATTCCTATACAACAATGTATTCGTTTGTTTATCATCTTTATCTTTATCTTGGTTGTATAGTACAAGGAAGATAAAGCAAGCTGATAAACAAATAAATACATCTTTGTATGGAAAAAAACAAACTATATTACAGCTTGTTTATTGCTTAATATACACTTACATGGATATTGTACAAGCCCAGGCAGTAGTTGTGCTCTGTAAGTAGAGTGGCTTTTTGCAATTCTCTATTAGCCATAACATTTATATGTTTTTTGTTTTATCACATTCTCACTGACTTGTATGAATCAATATCAGAAGCAGAACTTGATATATATTTAAGCACTATTTTGATATACATAGTTTTCCTCATCTTGCATGTACACTGCCAGTGCCTGCCAGATATGGAATAATGCTGCAGACGAGACAAGGCAAGCAAAGCTCCTGCAGGCAAGTTTTAGGGCCAATTACACCAGTAGTGAGTCAGTGACTAGTAGTGTGTGTTACAGTGTGCAGCAATAAGGGGACAACGGAGACCAGACCAAAGAAAACAGTTAAAGGCAACTTACTCACTGTAAAAAATCCTAATAGAACAGCCATTAGAACTGTGAAGACTTGACAGGCAAGGTGAAGGATGAGGGGGAGGGGGCTGGATGTCCAGCACTGCTTTGATTTCCCTGCCTGTAATCATTTAGGTCCAGTCTATATTTCCTTTCTTGGGCGCGATCCGATATAGATCGCAGTTTGCGGCGCAAGCGAGCAGACCGGCGTCGCCCGCAGTTTCAGCTCGCAACTCGAGCCATCCCATATGTCGCCGTCAGATGCTAACGTGCCGTAAGTCTCACAAACCAGCGATGTCCAGAAATCTGCGTAAGTACAAATTTCTGGCGTCACCAGTGACTTGCGCCACGTTAGAATCTGCCGGCGCCTATAAAACCTGACTAAAGTCTAAAACACCCGCACTGTCTAACACGCCTCCCTAACATAGCCCGCACTGTCTAACACGCCTCCCTAACATAGCCCGACACGTCTAACCCTCTATCCGCTACCCCCCCTCACTAGCCTAACAATAAAAAAGCTATTAACCCCTAAACCGCCGCTCCCGTACCCCGCCGCAACCTAATAAAGTTATTAACCCCTAAACCGCCGCTCCCGTACCCCGCCGCCAGCTATATTATATCTATAACCCCCTAAAGTGAGCCCCTAACACCGACGCCATCTATATTAAAATTATTAACCCCTAATGTAAGCCCCTTACACCGCCGCCATCTCTATTAAAATGAGATAAGATAGCTACAATATAATTAATAATTACATTATAGCTATGTTAGGGTTTATATTTATTTTACAATCCCCCCCCCATTACAACCCACCACCCACATACCCCTATTCTAAACCCACCCAAACCCCCCTTAAAAAAGCCTAACACTACCCCCCTGAAGATCTCCCTACCTTGTCTTCACCACACCGGGCCGAACTCCTGATCCGATCCGGGCGATGTCGTCCTCCAAGCGGCAAAGAAGAATTCTTCCTCCGGCGATGTCTTCCTCCAAGCGGCAAAGAAGAATTCTTCCTCCGGCGATGTCTTCCTCCAAGCGGCAAAGAAGAATTCTTTCTCCGGCGATGTCTTCCTCCAAGCGGCAAAGAAGAATTCTTTCTCCGGCGACGTCTTCCTCCAAGCGGCAAAGCAGAATTCTTCCTCCGGCGATGTCTTCCTCCAAGCGGCAAAGAAGAATTCTTCCTCCGGCGATGTCTTCCTCCAAGCGGCAAAGAAGAATTCTTTCTCCGGCGACGTCTTCCTCCAAGCGGCAGCAAAGTCTTCATTCTTCCGGCGGCATCTTCAATCTTCTTTCTTCGCTCCTCCGCCGCGTAGCATCCATCCCGGCCGACTGCTGAACTTGGAATCAGCCAATAGAATGCGAGCTCAATCTGATTGGCTGATTGGATCAGCCAATCGGATTGAACTTGAATCTGATTGGCTGATTCAATCAGCCAATCAGATTTTTTTAACTTAATTCCGATTGGCTGATAGAATCCTATCAGCCAATCGGAATTCGGCGGACGCCATCTTGGATGACGTCATTTAAAGGTACCTCATTCCAAGTTCAGCAGTCGGCCGGGATGGATGCTCCGCGGTGGCGGAGCGAAGAAAGAAGATTGAAGATGCCGCCGGAAGAATGAAGACTTTGCTGCCGCTTGGAGGAAGACGTCGCCGGAGAAAGAATTCTTCTTTGCCGCTTGGAGGAAGACATCGCCGGAGGAAGAATTCTTCTTTGCCGCTTGGAGGACGACATCGCCCGGATCGGATCAGGAGTTCGGCCCGGTGTGGTGAAGACAAGGTAGGGAGATCTTCAGGGGGGTAGTGTTAGGCTTTTTTAAGGGGGGTTTGGGTGGGTTTAGAATAGGGGTATGTGGGTGGTGGGTTGTAATGGGGGGGGGGATTGTATTTGTTGAATGCAAAAGAGCTGAATTCTTTGGGGCATGCCCCACAAAAGGCCCTTTTAAGGGCTGGTAAGGTAAAGAGCTTTGAAATTTGTTTAATTTAGAATAGGGCAGGGAATTTTTTTTATTTTGGGGGTTTATTATTTTATTAGGGGGCTTAGAATAGGTGTAATTAGCTTAAAAATCTTGTAATCTTTTTTTTATTTTTTGTAATTTAGTGTTTGTTTTTTTTTGTAATTTAGTTTAGTTAATTTAATTGTATTTTTAGATAGATGTTTGTAGTTTATTAAATTTATTGATAGTGTAGGTGTATTTGTAACTTAGGTTAGGATTTATTTTACAGGTAATTGGGTAATTATTTTAACTAGGTAGATATTAAATAGTTAATAACTATTTAATATCTATTATACCTAGTTTAAATAATTAACTATTTACCTGTAAAATAAATATTAACCCTAACATAGCTATAATGTAATTATTAATTATATTGTAGCTATCTTAGGGTTTATTTTATAGGTAAGTATTTAGATTTAAATAGGAATATTTTAGTTTATAAATGAATTAGATTAATTTAATATAAATTTAGTTAGGGGTGTTAGGGTTAGATAGAGTTAATATAGTTAATATAAATACTATAGTAACTATATTAACTATATTAACCCTAATATAATTAGGGTTAATATAGTTAATATATATAATGTAATAACTATATTAACTATAATATACTTAGGGTTAATATAGATAACATAGCTGGCGGCGGGGTAGGTAGATTAAATTAGGGGTTAATAATTTTTATATAGGTGGCGGCGGTGTAAGGGGTCAGATTACGGGATAGATAAGGTAGATGGCGGCGGTTTTAGGGGCTCACAGTAGGGGGTTAGTTTATGTAGATGGCGGCGGGGTCCGGGAGCGGCGTTTTAGGGGGTAATAACTTTATTAGGGATTTCGGGGGGGGGGGGGATCGCGGTTGACAGGGAGATAGACATTGCGCATGCGTTAGGTGTTAGGTTTATTTTAGCAGATCGCGGTTGACAGGGAGATAGACATTGCGCATGCGTTAGGTGTTAGGTTTATTTTAGCAGCCAGTTTAGGAAGTTACGGGGCTCCAATAGTCAGCGTAAGGCTTCTTACGGCTGCTTTTTGTGGCGAGGTGAAAATGGAGTAAGTTTTCTCCATTTTCGCCACGTAAGTCCTTACGCTGCATATTGGATACCAAACTGCGCGGGTTTGGTATACCTGCCTATGGCCCAAAAAACTGCGGGCGACGGCAGAAATATACGCGCGTAACTTCTAGCTTACGCCGTATATAGGATACCAAATCCGCGCAATTATTGGCGTCGCCGGCTTTTGCGGGCGACGATTTTTATCGGATCGACCCCCACATTTTTATTTATTGTACCCCTTTTATAGCGCTACAGAATCTGTTGGCGCATTACAAATAAAGATGATTATAATAATATCCCTTAAAGGGACATAATACTCATAGGCTAAATCACTTGAAACTGATGCAGTATAACTGTAAAAAGCTATTAGGGAAATATCACCTGAGCATCTCTATGTAAAAAAGGAAGATATTTTACCTCACATTTTCCTCAGCTCAGCAGAGTAAGTTCTGTGTAAAACGTTATACTCAGCTGCTCCCAGTTGCAGGTAAAAAAAATAATAAAAAAAATGAAGAAATGAACAGCAGCCAATCAGCATCAGTAGTGCTGAGGTCATGAACTCTTTTACTGTGATCTCATGAGATTTGACTTAACTCTCATGAGATTTCATTGTAAACTTCACTAAACTGAATAGGGAAATAATATGAGAGTTCACGAGGCTCATCCTTTCAGCTGTCCCGGGACAGACACACTAAAATGCTGCTTAGAAATCCTTTACAATGGGATGTGGCTACTGAGGAACTTTTGAGGTAAAATATCTTTCTTTTTTACATAGAGATGTTCAGGAGATATTTTCTAGTCAGCTTTTTACAGCTATGCTGCATCACTTTCAAGTGTTTAAACATTTGGGTATTATGGCCCTTTAAGAGAGCTACAGATGAAACACGTGTTGGCCAGAGAGCGGAAGGAACTAAATATATCTCAATTCTTATGTGTGGACTGCTTTACCAGCTATTTTAAATGAATGGAAACAGAAGCTTCTAGCGCTGCCTATAACTAGGTGATGCTGTGTTATATTGAGCTGAAACTCTGCTCCCCTGTGAGTTTCTTTTGTTATAGAAGCATCTTACTTGGGAAATTATATGCTACACTATGGGCTAGATTGCAAGGGGTGCGCTGTTTCGCGCAAGCGATATCAGGTTTTTTTCCGCGCATCGGAAATTTCGCGCGAAGTTGAAAGTAAAAAATATGTCTATTTCCACTCCTCTTGTATCATGTGACAGTCATCAGGCAATCACAAATGCTTATACTTATATATTCTGTGAATTCATGCACATGCAGTGACTCAAAAAGTGTAAACATAAAAATACTGTGCCTTTTTTGTTAATGGGAGTAAATTGGAAAGTTATATCAAATTGCATTCTATAGGGCATATGTATCTTGTCCGCTGCACCTCGCTACACATCCATAAATGCAGACAGCATACGCTGTCGGCATTTATGATTGCACCAGCAGTTTTTGTGAACTGCTGGTGCAATGCCGACCCCTGCAGATGCGCGGCCAATCGGCTGCTAGCAGGGGGTGTCTATCAACCCGATCAGATTTGATCGGGTTAATTTCTGTCCACCGCCTCAGAGTAGGCGGACAAGTTATGGATCAGCGGTCTGAAGGCTCGCCGGAAACAAGTGGCATCAAGCTCCATACAGAGCTTGATAAATATGCCCCTATGTCTGAATCATGAACGTTTAATTTTCGCCTGAGTGTCCCTTTAAACTACATGCAAATATGCTCTAAATCCATAATCAGCTGGTAATTAGATGACCAGGATTTTGTTTGCCACTTATCCCTGCCTATTCACCATTATCACACCCTGTTGCTATTTTGTAACTAACGTTAGAAGTGTCTTTGAAGTAAGTGCCTTCCCCACAGTAGACATTTCTGTATATTCTCATATGTCCAGAATATAAAAATAGCTCCAAACGGTATCCCTCAGATAAGGGACATGCAGTTCTTACATGATAGGGAATCATAGGGTTATGCTGTTTTACCAGCACAAAGCTGATTTTTGTAATTAGATCTCTCTCCATAAGTTTATTTTTCTACTGGAAAAAGATTATTGGAAGACACTTAATATGTCAGAGCTTTTTAAAGTAACAGATAGCTTGTTCATTAGCAATGCTAGGGCTGCCTGCAAGAGAGATCTCCTTATACTGGAAGGAATAACCTGTTGTATTAACATTTCCAGACGGCAGCCCTTCCCAGACATTGATCTCCACACTCTGAGAATTCCTGTGTTTGATCACCCACTGCAAAATCTATCTGATTATTTTGACCAATGTGCAGATCTCATAGCGAGCACCATGGCCAGAGGGGGGAAATGTCTTGTTTACTGCAAGCATGGACGGAGCCGCTCTGCCACAATCTGTATCGCTTATTTGATGAAATACAAAAATCTGCAGCTCAGAGAAGCTTTCCAGGTATTTTAGATTTACGGCTCATTTATAATGTGTATTGTATATTTGAATGTAAATTCCCCCAATTCCATGCTAGTCTGCTACAACTTTTACATTAGATTGCAAGTCATTGTTTAAATGGATATACAATTCAAAATGTGATCCTCCATATAAGTATTTGACTAAGACAAATAATCTAACAATGCAAATTACATCATACATTCATTATTTATTCTGCCTGATTGTGCAGTTAAAAAAATGTAAAAAATAAAACCACAACTGAAATTGAGCTTGTCTCCTTGACCCAAGAGATGGTGGTACCTCAGTCTTTCTTCACTATGGTGATATTTCCATGACCCTGCAACATTCTACACAGTAAATGCCTAGATCAGAACACAAGCTCATTTTCTTGTGTTAGTGTCCCTAACAAGCGTAAATTCCAGAAGGGTTTTCAAGTTTTTTTTTCCAATGAGCAGTTCTTGATTTGTAAAACTTTGTAAATCATTTTAACAAAATCACTTTTTTTAAGACTTTGTATGCGGATGGTTTGCAGTTCTCAATTGCTGATTTAAAGGGACAGTCAAGTCCAAAATAAACTTTCATGATTCAAATAGGGCAGGTCATTTTAAACAACTTTCCAATTTACTTTTATCACCAATTTTGGTTTGTTCTCTTGGTATTCTTAGTTGAAAGCTAAACCTAGGAGGTTCATATGCTAATTTCTTAGACCTTAAAGGCCGCCTCTAATCTGAATGCATTTTGACAGTTTTTCACCACTAAAGGGCGTTAGTTCATGTGTTTCATATATGTAACATTGAGCTCACGCACGTGAAATTATCTAGGGGTGAGCACCGATTGGCTAAAATGCAAGTCTCAAAAGATCTGAAATAAGGGGGCAGTTTGCAGAGGCTTAGATACAAGGTAATCACAGAGGTAAAAAAGTATATTATTATAACTGTGTTGGTTATGCAAAACTGGGGAATGGGTAATAAAGGGATTATCTATCTATTTAAACAACAAAAATTCTGGTGTTGACTGTCCCTTTAAGCTATGCATATGTAAAAAAAATATTGAATGTCCCTTTAATGTATCCAATAAATGTTCTCATAATTTATTAGTTTATTTGTCAAGGAATGGGGGATCTTAGTTTGTCTTGCACCACTTTAACAAAGACCATTTTGGGCCTGAAATGCGTTGGCAAAATCTTTTAATCTTGTCATTTAAAGGCTTCCTCTTTCTTAGTGGGGGGAAATGTCTTGTTTACTGCAAGCATGGACGGAGCCGCTCTGCCACAATCTGTATCGCTTATTTGATGAAATACAAAAATCTGCAGCTCAGAGAAGCTTTCCAGGTATTTTAGATTTACGGCTCATTTATAATGTGTATTGTATATTTGACCTGTGTAATATTGAGTGTGCTGGGCATTTACTTTGAGATGTTACCTCAGGCGTTTCCCTCTGACAGAGCTAAGGTGGGATTTTTCATCTCGTTACTCTCTGACACAGCTCTTGCCTGGGCTAATCCCTTGTGGGAGACTAATAGACCTGTGATTTCAAATTACCCTGAATTTGTGGCCTCTTTTCGAAGGGTATTTGATGTTCCGGCTCGCTCCTCCTCTGGTGCTAAATGACTCATGTCCATTCAGCAAAGTACAAGATCTGTTGCTCAGTATGCCATTGAGTTCCGTACGCTTGCCGCAGAGGTAGGTTGGAACAATGAAGCCTTTGTTGCCGCCTTCTTTCATGGGCTCTCTGATGCGATTAAAGACGAAGTTGCTGCCAGAGATTTACCAGAAGATCTTGAGACATTGGTGTCTTTTTTGATCCTAATTGACATCAGACTAAGTGAGAGGCCCTCTTTCAAGGAGCGCTTGCGGAAGCCTCCTGTTCCGTTGTCTCCTACGTGTTCGTTCCCACCCATGCCTCCCTCTCCTCCTATGCCTCCTGGTCCCGAGTCACCAGGTACTGCTGAGCCGATGCAGTTGGGATTCACGCGTCTCTCCACGGCGGAGAGGGTCTTTAGGAGGAGGGAGGGGCTCTGCCTCTATTGTGGGTTACAGGGCCACCTCTTGAAGTCTTGTCCTACACGGCCGGGAAACGCTCACACCTAAGGTCCTGTTGGGAGCAGACCTTGGGTGGTTTATCCTTGTCCCCAGAACCACTAAAGGAGAAACCTTTGGTTACGGTTGTCCTTTCCTGGGTGGACTCCTCCATAGTCACCCAGGCTCTTGTTGACTCCGGTGCTGTGCGCTATTTCATTGACAGTGCTTTTGTATCAAAGCACTCCATTCCTGTTTTGCCTCGGTCCGTTCTGCTTGCTATTGAGACCATTGATGGCAGGCCCCTTCAGCCCGCACTCGTTACTCACGAAACTGCTCCGTTATCCATGGCTGTTGGGGCTCTCCATTTTGAAACCCTCCAGTTCCAGGTGATAAACTCTCCACATTTTCCAGTTGTTCTGTGTTATCCCTGGCTCCAAAAGCACAATCCCAGTCTCGACTGGCGCTGGTCCGAAATTTTGTCTTGGTCTCCGCAATGTATTTCCACTTGTCTTCGGAAACCAGTTAAAGTTTTGTGCACTTCTTCGGTATCTCAATTGCCAGAGGAGTACCGAGAGTTCCTAGATGTTTTTGACAAGGTGCGTGCTGGTACGTTGCCTCCTCACTGGTCTTACGATTGTGCCATAGACCTGCAACGCGGAGCCATTCCTCCTCGGGGCCAGGTTTACCCTCTGTCTGTTATGTAGAATTGTGCTATGGAGGAGTATGTTGCCGATGCTCTGTCATCAGGGATCATCCGCAAATCCTCCTCTCCTGCAGGGGCTGGTTTCTTCTTTGTGAAGAAAAAGGGTGGCGAGTTAAGACCATGCATCGATTATAGGGGTCTTAATCATCTTACCATTAAGAATGCTTACCCTATTCCGCTCATTACCTAACCGCCTCAAGGGAGCTACGGTCTTTACTAAACTTGATTTGAGAGGAGCGTACAATCTCGTTAGGATCAAGGAGGGCTACGAATGGAAAACAGCATTTAACACCAGGAGCGGGCATTATGAGTATCTTGTAATGCCCTTTGGCCTATGTAATGCTCCTGCTGTTTTCCAAGAATTTATTAATGAAGTCCTACGAGATATGTTGCAACAGTGTATTGTGGTGTACTTAGATGACATCCTCATACACTCACCCTCACTTGAGGCTCATCGTTCTGATGTTACACGGGTTCTTCAGAGACTACGTGAAAATGGCTTGTTTTGTAAACTCGAGAAATGTGAGTTCCATCAGACTCAAGTAACCTTCCTAGGTTATGTTATCTCCGTTGCAGGGTTCTCCATGGATCCTGACAAGTTATCTGAAGTTCTGCAGTGGCCTCGCCCAGTTGGTCTTTGGTCTATTCAATGTTTTTTGGGGTCCGCCAATTACTATAGAATGTTTATTAAAAACTTTTCTTCCTTGGTCAAACCTATCACAGACATGACCCGTAAAGAGAATGATCCACTCCATTGGTCACCTACTGCCATTAAGGCCTTTGATAGTCTTAAGACTGCCTTTGCTGCTGCTCCAGTTCTGTCTCATCCTAACCCTGTCCTGCCTTTCGTTCTTGAGGTCGATGCGTCTGAGACTGGAGTAGGTGCCCTCTTGTCTCCACGTCCTACGCCTGACGGTTCCTTGCATTCATGTGGTTTCTTCTCTAAGAAATTGTCTCCAGCGGAGTGCAATTATGAAATTGGCGACAGGGAATTACTGGCCATAATTTTGGCACTCAAGGAATGGAGGCATCTTCTCGAGGATACTAGCGTGCCAGTGCTCATTCTTACTGACCACAAGAATTTAACTTATCTATCTGAAGCAAAACGTTTGTCGCCCCGACAGGCCATATGGGCGCTATTTTTATCTCGGTTTAATTATGTGGTCTCCTACCTGCCTGGTAGTAAGAATGTTAGGGCTGATGCCCTCTCTCTACAATTTTCACCTCTGTCCAAGGAGGAGTCTGTACCTACTCCAGTTATACCTCCTGACAATATTTTGGCTACCATATGTACTAATTTGACTTCTCCCTTGGGGGAGGAGATCCTGGCTGCACAAACCAATGCACCTCCTGAGAAACCTAGTGGTAAGTGTTTTGTTCCTGAGAATCTTCGAACTAAACTTTTGCCCACTTACCACTATCCTAAAGCCGCAGGTCACCCAGGCAAGAACCAAATTATTTGGTCTGTCACTCAACAATTCTGGTGGCCAGGTCTTCGTTCTGATGTTGCTGAGTATGTTGCCTCCTGCTCAGTTTGTGCACAGAATAAGACTCCTCGACGTCTTCCTGTGGGTCTTCTTCAACCTATTGCTAATGGTGAGCGTCCTTGGACACATCTTTCCATGGACTTCATTGTCGAGCTCCCTGTTTCCAATGGCAATACTGTTATCCTTATGGTGGTTGACCGTTTTTCTAAAATGTCACATTGCATTCCCTTGAAGAAGTTGCCTACCGCTCAGGAGCTTGCTTCAATTTTTGCCCGGGAGGTCTTCCGTTTACATGGGTTACCCAAGGAGCTAGTGTCGGACCGGGGTAGCCAGTTTGTCTCCAGATTTTGGCGTTCCTTTTGTGCTCAAATGGGGATCCAGCTTTCCTTCTCCTCGGCATATCATCCTCAATCCAATGGGGCTGCGGAACGGTCTAATCAAGCTCTGGAACAGTTCCTCCGTTGCTATGTCTCAGATCACCACAATAATTGGTCTGAACTGTTACCTTGGGCAGAGTTTGCTCGTAATAGTGCTATTAATGCTTCCTCCAAGTTATCCCCGTTCATGGCGAATTAAGGGTTTCAACCATCCTTGTTACCCGTTTCATTCATGTCTCAGGGTAATCCGGCTTTGGAGGAGCATCTCCGGCAACTCCGTTCCACGTGGGTGCAGATTCAGGATTGCCTTCATCGCTCTTTGTAGCGCCAAAAGTTCCAGGCCGATCGTAGGCGTCTGCCCGCACCTTCCTACCAGGTTGGTGAGAGAGTTTGGCTGTCCTTCCGCAACTTGAACCTTCGTGTGCCTTCCAATAAACTGGCTCCCCTTTATGTTGGTCCTTTTCGAATACTTCGACTGGTCAATCCTGTGGCCTACGCTCTTGACCTTTCTCCTGCAATGCGCATCTCCAATGTTTTTCATGTCTCCCTCTTGAAACCATTGGTTTGTAATCGGTTTACCACTGTGTTGCCTCGGCCCCGTCCTATCTTTGTTGACAACCATGAGGAGTATGAGGTCAACAGCATTACTGACTCTCGTATGTCCAGGGACCGCATACAGTATTTGGTTCACTGGAGGGGCTACGGTTCGGAGGAGCGTTCATGAGTTCCCTCCTCTGATGTTCATGCTCCTGCCCTCCTCCGTGCCTTCCATGCCCATTTCCCCAATAAGCCTTTTGTCTTCCCGCAGGGGAGTGGTCGTTGAAGGGAGGGTACTGTCATGGTTTTTTCCCTTCTTTGTTTGCCATGTGCTGCTGGCAGCCATTTTACTCACCTCTCTTGCTGACTCTGGTGCATACTGTGTGATGCTGCTCATTTCCTGCACTTCCTTTTATGGCCAGACTGGTGTACATCATCAGTGTGAGACAGGATGCAGTCTCAGAATTGTGATGTCATCACTTATTATTTAAAGGGCCTCTGTTCAGTATGCTTTGCCCTTGCGTTGTCTCAGACCTAAGTGTGAGAGCTCCTGTGTATTACCTGGTTGTCTGAAGTCCCTCCTGGTTCCTGATCCCTGCCTTGTTCCTGACTCTGCTGTTCTCCTTGTTCCTGATTCCAGCTCGTCTGACTACTCGCTTTAGCTCCTGACTCAGCTCGTCTGACTATTTGCTTTTGCTTTTTATTATTTTTTGCTATTAATAAAGGTGTGATTATTTTTGCACTTCTCGTCTCAGTCTGATTCCTGGCACCCTGACACACAGTCATGTTATTTTCCTTTTCAGTTTAAGGAAGTTTACTATGAAATCTCACAAGATTTCAGTGATATATCATGAGATCCCAGCAAAGCAAAGCAAAGCATGACCTGAGCACTGCTGATTGGCTATGTTGTTTTCTTTTTCAAGTTGCAGCTGAACAGCAGCTGGTGAGCTAAATAAATTTTGATGTAAAATATCTTCCTTTTTTACATAGAGATTAGGGATGGGCGAATGTTTCGCAACATTCAAAATATGAAACGAATTTTAACATGTTTGTTCGTTCAAATCGAATTTTGAATGTTTACATAACATTCTAACATTCGATTTTCGAATGTTCGGTTTTGAATTTTACGGCTACATTCGAAAATATTCGTTTTGAAATATTTGAATTTATATATTTGTAATAGTATTTCTAATGATTTCTTTAAATGTAATTTATTAAATTATGCAATATTCGAATTTGAAAAATTTAAATTTATATGTTTGTAATAGTATTTCAAATGCTTTCTTTTAATGTAATATTAAAATTATGCAATATCCGATCGAAATAGAAACATTCAAATTGATATATTTGTATCTATTATGTATCAATTTACTAGATTCCCTACCACATGAACTATTGAACTTCTGAATGTTTAATTATAAACATTTGAATTCGAAAGTGACATTCGAAAACTGTAAATAGCATTCGGTTATAGAATTTTTAAGAATATTCGTTCGTATCAACATTCGGATTTGTAATTCAAATTTCGGTAATAACATTCGTTCTAACATTCGAATTCGGAAATTTACACATTCGCCCATCCCTAATAGAGATGCTCAGGTGATATTTTCCTGTCAGATTTTTACAGTTATGCTGCATCACTTTCAAGTGATTTAGCATAAGAGTATTATGTCCCTTTAAAGTAAATTGTCTAGATTTATAGACACGTATGAGGTTACCAAGTAGTCCCATTGTAAAGGCAAGGAATTTGTTGAGCATTGATTCACCTATATTTTCCACAGTGTTGTTGGCATTCCTGCCTTTAACATCTATAGTTGTGTGAGGTACCCAAAACATGAAATCTCACACATCAAACTCAAATCACTAGCAATATGGGAAAAGTCAACTGCAATGCTTAAAGGGACATGAAACCCAAAAATGTTCTTTCATGATTCAGATAGAGAATACAATTCTAAACAACTTTCTAATTTATTTCTATTATCTAATTTATTTAATTCTCTTGGAATCATTTGTTGAAGGAGCAGCAATGCATTACTGGTTTCTAACTGAACACATGGGTGAGCCAGTAACAATCGGTATATATATGCAGCCACCAATCAGCAGCTAGAACCTAGGTTCTTTGCTGCTCCTGAGCTTATCTAGATAACAAGAGAATGAAGCAAATTAAATAATAGAAGTAAATTGGAAAGTTGTTTAAAAGTGTATTCTCTATCTAAATCATGAAATATTTTTTTTTGGTTTCATGTTCCTTTAAGAAACACAGTTGCACATACCTCCCAACATTTGGGGCTTAATATAAGGGACTCAGGAGGTTAATGGGGCAGTTCACCATTTTGTGGGAGGAGCCATGCTGGTAAGGGGTGGGATTATGTGTGTGTATTGTCAGTTGGTGGGTGTGTCTGGGTGCTCTCTCGGTGGGGCTAAGGGTAATTCTGCAAATAGGGAAATATGGCTGTCTCAGAGAGTCAGTGAGACAGAGCACAGAATCAGGGACAGTTGGGAGGTCTGCTTGCAAAATGTTTTTTGATTTTTCATTCTTTTAACCCACATTTATGCCTAGCATGCAGAATTCATAAATAGTTCAATGCCCTTGTGAATTACTGTGTCTCACTATTTCAAAGCTGAGGAGGTTGTGCTGTTTTTATTTCTCTTTAACTGTTTTCAAGTTTTCTTTTGCTCATAATCTACAGTAAACAATTTTATATAGAGAGCTTTTTAAATTAGTTTCTTCTTTAAACAGTAGTCAAAATTAAACTTTCATGATTCCGATAGGACATGTAATTTTAAACAAATTTCCAATTTACTTTTATCATCAAATTAGCTTTGTTCTCTTGATATTCTTAGTTAAAAGCTAAACCTGGATAGGCTTATATGCTAATTTCTAAGACCTTGAAGGCCGCCTCTTATCTGAATTCATTTGACAGTTTTTCATAGCTAGAGGGTGTTTGTTCATGTGTGCCATATAGATAACCTTGTGCTCACGCCCATGGAGTTACTTATGAGAAGGCACTGATTGGCTAAAATGCAAGTCTGTCAAAATAACTGAAATAAGGGAGCAGTCTGCATAGGCTTAGATACAAGTTAATCACAGAGGTAAAAAATATATTAATATAACATTATTGGTTATGCAAAACTGGGAAAGGGGTAATAAAGAGATTATCTATCTTTTTAAACAAAAACATTCTAGAGTATACTGTCCCTTTAAGGTTTTAAATGTGTTGTTGTAATATCATTATCCTTCTCAGAGGAACACATGTAGGGGGCTAGTTATCAAGCCGTCTACTTTTCTGGCTTCGCCGGCCCAATACGTCCGCCTAAGCTCGCCTACCTTCGCCGCCGCGGACCTTGAATACGTTCGCCTAAGTTATCAAATAAAGCTGTCAAAAAGCCGCGGGGCGATGAGCGGCGGACTGTGACAGTTATCACTCATCCGATCTCGCTGCCCTTCGGCTTTTTCCCAGCTTTATTGCTAGCCTGTCACTAAGCACTCACACTAAACTGCACTGTTCTACCCCCTATACCGGCGCCCCCGGAGCCCCCCGCAACTAAATAAAGTTATTAACCCCTAAACCGCCGCTCCTAGACCCCGCCGCAACTATTAAAAATGTAGTAACCCCTAAACCGCCGCTCCCGGACACAGCCGCCACCTACATTATACCCAGTAACCCCTATCCTGCCCCCCCTATACCGCCGCCCTCTATAATAAAGTTATTAACCCCTATCCTGCTGATCCCGCACCTCTCCGCAACTAAATAAATAGTTTAACCCCTAAACCGCCGCTCCATGAACCCGCCGCAACCTATAATAAATTTATTAACCCCTATCCTGCCCCCCACTACGCCGCCGCCACTGTAATAAAATGATTAACCCCTAAACCTAAGTCTAACCCTAACCATAACGCCCCCCTAACTTAAATATTAATTAAATACATCTAAATAAATTAACTCTTATTAACTAAATGAATCCTATTTAAAACTAAATACTTACTTATAAAATAAACCCTAATATAGCTACAATATAAATAATAATTATATTCTAGCTATCTTAGGATTTATATTTATTTTACAGGTACCTTTCAATTTATTTTAACCATGTACAATAACTATTAAATAGTTATTAACTATTTAATAGCTTACCTAGCTAAAATAAAGAGAAATTTACCTGTAAAATAAAAACTAACCTAAGTTACAATTACACCTAACACTACACTATACTTTAATAAATTATTCCTATTTAAAACTAAATACTTACCTTAAAATAAACCCTAAGATAGCTACAATGTAATTAATAATTACATTGTAGCTATTTTAGGATTTATATTTATTTTACAGGTAACTTTGTATTTATTTTAGCTAGTTAGAATAGTTATTAAATAGTTATTAACTATTTAATAACTACCTAGCTAAAAGAAATACAAAATTACCTGTAAAATAAATCCTAACTTAAGTTACAATTAAACCTAATACTACACTATCATTAAATTAACTAAATAAACTACCTACAAAGAACTACAATGAAATACAATTACATAAACTAACTAAAGTACAAAAAATAAAAAAAGCTAAGTTACAAAACATAAAAAATTAAGTTACAAACATGTTAAAAATATTACAACAATTTTAAGCTACTTACACCTAATCTAAGCCCCCTAATAAAATAACAACCCCCCCAAAATAAAAAAAATCCCTACCCTATTCTAAATTACATAAATTTCAAAGCTCTTTTACCTTACCAGCCCTTAAAAGGGCCATTTGTGGGGGCATGCCCCAAAAAGTTCAGCTCTTTTGCCTGTAAAAGAAAAATACAACCCCCCCCAACATTAAAACCCACCACCCACATACCCCTAATCTAATCCAAACCCCCCTTACAAAAACCTAACACTAATCCCCTGAAGATCATCCTACCTTGAGTCGTCTTCACTCAACCGAGCCACCGATGGAACTGAAGAGGACATCCGGAGCGGAAGAAGTTAATCCTCCAAGCGGCGCTGAAGAAATCTTCCATCCGATGAAGTCATCATCCAGGCGGCGCTGAAGAAGTCTTCGATCCGGCCGATGTCATCTTCAAAGAGGCGCTGAAGAGGTCTTCTATCCGGGCGAAGTCATCTTCCAAGCCGGGTCTTGAATCTTCCTTCCGCCGACGTGGAACCACCTTCTTCACCGACGGACTACGACGAATGACGGCTCCTTTAAGGGACGTCATCCAAGATGGCGTCCCCTCAATTCCGATTGGCTGATAGGATTCTATCAGCCAATCGGAATTAAGGTAGGAAAATCTGATTGGCTGATGGAATCAGCCAATCGGATTGAACTTGAATTCTATTGGCTGTTCCGATCAGCCAATAGAATGCGAGCTCAATCTGATTGGCTGATTGGATCAGCCAATCGGATTGAACTTGAATCTGATTGGCTGATTCCATCAGCCAATCAGATTTTCCTACCTTAATTCCGATTGGCTGATAGAATCCTATCAGCCAATTGGAATTGAGGGGACGCCATCTTGGATGACGTCCCTTAAAGGAGCCGTCATTCGTCGTAGTCCGTCGGTGAAGAAGGTGGTTCCGCGTCGGCGGAAGGAAGATTCAAGACCCGGCTTGGAAGATGACTTCGCCCGGATAGAAGACCTCTTCAGCGCCTCTTTGAAGATGACATCGGCCGGATCGAAGACTTCTTCAGCGCCGCCTGGATGATGACTTCATCGGATGGAAGATTTCTTCAGCGCCGCTTGGAGGATTAACTTCTTCCGCTCCGGATGTCCTCTTCAGTTCCATCGGTGGCTCGGTTGAGTGAAGACGACTCAAGGTAGGATGATCTTCAGGGGATTAGTGTTAGGTTTTTGTAAGGGGGGTTTGGGTTAGATTAGGGGTATGTGGGTGGTGGGTTTTAATGTTGGGGGGGGTTGTATTTTTCTTTTACAGGCAAAAGAGCTGAACTTTTTGGGGCATGCCCCCACAAATGGCCCTTTTAAGGGCTGGTAAGGTAAAAGAGCTTTGAAATTTATGTAATTTAGAATAGGGTAGGGATTTTTTTTATTTTGGGGGGGTTTGTTATTTTATTAGGGGGCTTAGATTAGGTGTAAGTAGCTTAAAATTGTTGTAATATTTTTAACATGTTTGTAACTTAATTTTTTATTTTTTGTAACTTAGCTTTTTTTATTTTTTGTACTTTAGTTAGTTTATGTAATTGTATTTCATTGTAGTTCTTTGTAGGTAGTTTATTTAGTTAATTTAATGATAGTGTAGTATTAGGTTTAATTGTAACTTAAGTTAGGATTTATTTTACAGGTAATTTTGTATTTCTTTTAGCTAGGTAGTTATTAAATAGTTAATAACTATTTAATAACTATTCTAACTAGCTAAAATAAATACAAAGTTACCTGTAAAATAAATATAAATCCTAAGATAGCTATAATATAATTATGAATTACATTGTAGCTATCTTAGGGTTTATTTTACAGGTAAGTATTTATTTTTAAATAGGAATAATTTATTAAAGTATAGTGTAGTGTTAGGTGTAATTGTAACTTAGGTTAGGATTTATTTCACAGGTACATTTCTCTTTATTTTAGCTAGGTAAGCTATTAAATAGTTAATAACTATTTAATAGTTATTGTACATGGTTAAAATAAATTGAAAGGTACCTGTAAAATAAAAATAAATCCTAAGATAGCTCGAATATAATTATTATTTATATTGTAGCTATATTAGGGTTTATTTTAAAGGTAAGTATTTAGTTTTAAATAGGATTCATTTAGTTAATAAGAGTTAATTTATTTAGATTTATTTAATTAATATTTAAGTTAGGGGGCGTTAGGGTTAGGGTTAGGTTTAGGGGTTAATAACTTTATGTAGTTGCGGCGGTGTAGGGGGGGTCAGATTAGGGGTGTTTAGACTCGGGGTACATGTTAGGGTGTTAGGTGTAGACAGCTCCCATAGGAATCAATGGGATGTCTGTCAGCAGCGAACTTGTACTTTCGCTATGGTCAGACTCCCATTGATTCCTATGGGATCCGCCGCCTCCAGGCTGGCGCTTTGAAAACCAGGTACGCTGGGCCGTAAAAGTGCCGAGCGTACCTGCTAGTTTTTTGATAGCTAGCAAAAGTAGTGAGAATGTGCCGCACTTGTGTGCGGAACATCTGGAGTGACGTAAGAATCGATCTGTGTCGGACTGAGTCCGGCGGATCGAAGCTTACGTCACAAAATTCTACTTTTGCCGGTCTCGAGCCTTTGATAACTAAGGCGTATCAGCCTCGCCACAAATACGCTGCGGAATACGCAGCGTATTTGAGGTTGACGGCTTGATAACTACCCCCCGTAATGTGCTGAGAGGTGCAAGATTAATTATAATGTAGAGTGAGTCACAACTTGCAAATGTGACTCAGGGCAAGTACTAATCTTTATGAATTCTGCAGTGTTTCAGTTGCAACTTAAAGTGATTTTTTTTGTTGGCAAGTTATGGGATTTATTAACTCTAGGCCATTGACTAGTTTGCACTAGATCTGGTGCATATTTTTTCAGTAATAATTAAAGGAACAATAAACCCAAATTGTAAGCTACATAACAACGCACCTTCATATCTGAGAAGAATTTGCAATGAATAATGCAGCTTTATTGTGTTTGTTTTTTCAATTTCTTTATTTATTTAGGATGCCCACGTACCATCACAAATGCCTGAATAGGCTACAAATAAAATAGAATTATCAACGACATTTAAGATATCACAATATACAATAGTACAGAATTATGTGAAACTAGTCCCCTTTAGCAATGTTAGACAATACAATTTTTCCTTTTTTGAACCCCAAAAAAGGAAAAATTGCTCAACTTAATCAATAAAACAAAAGTAGAGCATAACCAAACCCCAGAGAATATTGCTCCTTATCTAAAAGGATAGAGCACAAAAAACTCAATAATGATACAAATACAAACAAGGCTACTTTGATTCTAGTAAAGGAAATACATAAATGAATGAATGATAGAGATTGCCTTTACCTGAAGAGAAATGAGGTATTGACGAGTGGACATGCCCGCAGATTCCCATCCTCCTGCCAAAGTCGGGTCGCCCTCACTATGGTAGATTGTGCCTATTGTTAAGGAGCAGATAGGCACCATCTACCATGTACGTTTTCGTTAAGTATAAATATAGAACGTTGGGATATGTAAGAGGAAGGGTCCCCATTTGTGAATAAATGCTTTAATTCTAGAGTCCAGATTACCTTGGATGCCTTCCTGTTCTACCAACATCTGATTATGTAAGGCTTTCATTTGTTTCTTAAATGGTGAGTCCTTATTTTTAGCCCAGTATTGCAAAATAATTTTCCTGGCCATTAACATAAACATATTTAAGAACCTATGATGGTTAGATTTGCGTTAACCATCTTGTAAATAGAAGATGTATTTCATTGACAAAACTGTCTTGACTTTAAGTACTTTTTAAAGCCAGTTAGTTTACCCCAAAACCTTTTTAACCTGGGCCAATCCCACAACAAGTGTATTAGATCTGGGGATGGGGTCGACTCGTCGAGCATTTATTAAAAATATCTTATGCTTCTGGAACTCATTTGGATAGCAGCTTGGGTGTTATATATGTGTGGTGTAGGAATTTTGTATCGGTTTCCCTCAAGTATGTGGATACGGTTGCCTCTTTAACACTGACAAAGCTACACGTTATTTCCTATGGTGTAATGGGTAGATCCCGAAAACCCCTGCCATTTGGTCAGGATGTTTTGTAAAGAGTGCTGTTCAGTATGCGTCACTATCATCCTAAACACATGCTTATTTGAGTGGGATCCTTGCTTGGCTAAAATACAAAGCTTGTCTATGTTAGATAAGTTAGGTGTTATAAAGCCAGAAGACAGGAGCAATTGTATTAGTGACAGCACTGAAAGTAAGTACATTTCTGAGTTTTAGGTAAAGTGTATTGCTCTTGAATATCAGTGAAGGGGAGATTTTGAAGGGAAACAGGGTTTAATAACTGTGCCACTGAGGTTAGCCCCTGAAGTTCCCAGTATTGAAAGGCCCTTGTAGTGAACCCAGGTAGGAAGTTAGGGTTTCCTTGAATGGGTAGGTATTTGCTGATTTTAAATTCTGCGTTCCATATTCTGCATACTTTGGCCAGGCTCTCAAGGGATCCCTGAAAAAATATTCTGTTTGATATGTGTTGGAAGAGATGATAATGTAGAGTTGGGCAAGTAAGCAGGGAGGATGGGAGACAATAATTCTCACTCTATTAATGGATAAAAATAGTCTGATCTTGTAAGCCAGCCTATAACCAATTTAGCTAGGGATGCCAAGTTATACCACTGAAGGACTGGGAGTCTTGGACCTCCCTGATTCAATCAACATTGCTAATCTTATGTTTCTTCTGTCGCCAGATGAATGTGCCAAACAAAGCTGATAAAGTGTTTGTCTTTTTTTGTCAACAGGAGGGGAAGCAGTCATTTTGAGGAGTTGTATTCTACCTGATAGGGAGAGAGGAAGATTATTCAAGCCACGCATCAAACTCTGAATGCTAATAATGGCTTTATTAATATTCAAGTGATATAATTGGTGCAAGTTGATATGTATTTGAATTCTTAAATATTTAAAGGTCCCCAATGTTATTTTTAAATTAGTATCGTGCAGCAGGGAATTATTTGTTTTGTGTTACCAGGTCAACTCGGATTTATCAGTGTTGATTTTGTAACCAGAGACATTTCTGAATTGACTCATAATTTCTAAAAAATGTAGGTATATTTATAGAACGATTTGATATGTGAAGAAGGAGATCTTCTGTATAAAGTGATATATTAAGAATTGTAGAACATTGGCTAGTGTCAAGATCCTATAAGCTCTGCTCGTACTAAAATGCAAACTGCATGTTGCTGGTGACCCCCTGGTTGGGCCCTGCCTGGTATTGAACCTGGGTATCCAGGTTCAGAAACTAGTTTACTCTGTCTGCACCACTGGAGAATGTTTACATGCTGGGGTTTATGCAGAAATATTATCAGCAGTAAGAGTGTCTCTCAGCTCCACCCTCTCTGGATGCTAACCAATCAGGGAGCTCCTCTCTAACTTCATATAGAGCAACCTATGCCTTCAACCTTTGCTTTTGCATTATGGTATGTTTTGTTCCTGCTTCCTGTTTGTTGCTGGACTTCCTGCTGCTGACCTTGTCATTGTTTGGAAACATGCTGCCTGCCTTGAACCTGGGACTTTCTCTGCATTTAGCTGTTCCGATCAGCCAATAGAATGCAAGGTCAATCCGATTGGCTGATTGGATCAGCCACTCGGATTGAACTTCAATCTGATTGGCTGATTGAATCAGCCAATCAGATTTTTCTTACCTTAATTCCGATTGGCTGATAGAATCCTATCAGCCAATTGGAATTCGAGGGACGCCATCTTGGATGACGTCCCTTAAAGGAACCGTCATTCGTCGTTAGTCCGTCGGTTGAAGAGGATGGCTCCGCATCGGCTGGCTGGAAGATGGCTCCGCTCCGGATGGATGAAGATAGAAGACCCCGCTTGGATGAAGAATTCTACCGGATGGAGGACCTCTTCTTGCCCCGCTTGGATGAAGACTTCTACCGGATGGAGGACATCTTCTTGCTCCGCTTGGATGAAATATTCGGCTCGGATGAGTGAAGACGGCTCAAGGTAGGGAGATCTTCAGGGGGTTAGTGTTAGGTTTATTTAAGGGGGGTTTGGGTGGGTTAGAGTAGGGGTATGTGGGTGGTGGGTTTTAATGTTGGGGGGGTATTGTATTTTTATTTACAGGTAAAAGAGCTGATTACTTTGGGGCAATGCCCTGCAAAAAGCCCTTTTAAGGGCTGGTAAAAGAGCTGATTACTTTTTAATTTAGAATAGGGTAGGCCATTTTATTATTTTGGGGGCTTTTTTATTTTATTAGGGGGCTTAGATTAGGTGTAATAAGTTTAAACTTCTTGTAAAAATTTTTTATTTTCTGTAATTTAGTGTTTGTTTTTTTTGTATTATAGATTAGTTTATTTAATTGTATTTTAGTTTAGCTAATTGTAGTTAATTTATTTAATTAATTTATTGATAGTGTAGTGTTAGGTGTATTTGTAACTTAGGTTAGGATTTATTTTACAGGTAATTTTGTAATTATTTTAAATAGGTAGCTATTAAATAGTTAATAACTATTTAATAGCTATTGTACCTAGTTAAAATAAATACAAAGTTGCCTGTAAAATAAATATAAATCCTAAAATATCTACAATGTAACTAATAGTTATATTGTAGCTATATTAGGGTTTATTTTATAGGTAAGTATTTAGTTTTAAATAGGAAAAATGTATTTAATGATAGTAAATTTATTTAGATTAATTTAAATGATATTTAAGTTAGGGGGGTGTTAGGGTTAGGATTAGACTTAGGTTTAGGGGTTAATAAATTTATTATAATAGCGGCAATGTTGCGGGCGGGAGATTAGGGGTTAATATTTGTAGGTAGGTGGCGGCGATGTTAGGGAGGGCAGATTAGGGGTTAATACTATTTATTATAGTGTTTGCGAGGCGGGAGTGCGGTGGTTTAGGGGTTAATACATTTATTATAGTGGCGGCGAGGTCCGGTCGGAAGATTAGGGGTTAATAAGTGTTGGTAGGTGGCAGCGACGTTGGGGGGGCAGATTAGGGGTTAAAATATATAATGTAGGTGTCGGCGATGTTAGGGGCAGCAGATTAGGGGTTCATAGCTATAATGTAGGTGGCGGCGTTGTCCGGTCGGAAGATTAGGGGTTAAAAAAAAATTATTATAGGGTTGGCGATGTGGGGGGGCCTCGGTTTAGGGGTTCATAGGTAGTTTATGGGTGTTAGTGTACTTTATAGCACAGTAGTTAAGAGCTTTATGTTCCCGCGTTAGCCCATAAAACTCTTAACTACTGACTTTTTTTGACGGTAGGAGTCTTGTCGGTAGAGGCTCTACCGCTCACTTCTTCCAAGACTCCAAATACTAGCGTTAGGCAAATCCCATTGAAAAGATAGGATACGCAATTGACGTAAGGGGATCTGCGGTAGCCTGGAGTCACGGAAAGAAAGTGAGCGGTAGAGCCTTTCCTGCCTGACTCTAAATACCAGCGGGCGGTAAAAAGCAGCGTTAGGACCCCTTAACGCTGCTTTTGACGGTTAACGCCAAACTCTAAATCTAGGCGCATGTTTGCTAGTAGTTTTCCTGCCTTATTCCCATGACGATAGAATCTACCCTGTCTATGGAGGTTGTATGCCTGATCTTGAAGTTGGAAGTGAGTGTCTCTCTCTCTCTTTTCAGTGTATTATATTTCTGTCTATTTGAGGAGTCACTTAAGTATTGATTGTAAGGTTGGAGAGCATCTGCATGGTCATTTTCCTTATAGAGGCATTATGTGGGGCTGTGTAAGCCGTTATTCTCCCTCTAAGGACAGCTTTAGGGGTGTGCCAAAAAAAAACACTGCGCTATTCCTATATTGGTCATTATCAATGACAAAATCTAGCCAATAGGATCCATGTTGTTGTCAAAATTCTACCTTGATATATAAATAAGTGGGGAACCTCCATGTGTTTTGAGGCGACTTTGTAATATGAGGTTGGAGAATTAGTTAAATAAGAGTGTGGTCTGATAAAGTAATTTGCATTATGGACAAATTAAAATGTTCGGGTTATGTAGAATGAAGTGAGGAGAAAGTGTGATGAGTTTTGCAAACACAAGTGTAATCTCTTTGGTCCAGATAGTGTGCTCTCCACAGTTCCAAGAGTCCCAGGTTGTTTCTGAACATTGCTATGAGCTGTGTTTCTTTTTTATGTCTAATGAGGATCCGCCTAGCCGCAGAAGATGTTATAGCCACTAGGGGTCACCGGCAGCACAGGAGATGCAAGACTAATATTTCACAAACACAACAGCTTGAGAAATGTATGAAGCTTTCTATTCTGCTTGTCTTTTTTAAAGTATGTTAAGTTTTAGCAAGTGTCCTGGGTGTAGTGATGCACAATATACTTCTCTGTAAGGCCAGCTATAAATATAGCGCAGAATCTCCTGAAAATACATAGTTCACTTATGTTCACTCAAGCTTTCAATACAGTGCCCACAGTGCCATAAGGGTTAAGTCTATTAATAAATGTGATCTTCAACTAAGAAGGAGTACAAGAGCTTGGTTAAAGAAGCAGGCAATTAATGAGAGTATACAAAGGCCTCTAGTTATCAAGCCGTCAACCTCAAATACGCTGGAATTCCGCAGCGTATTTGTGGCGAGGCTGATTCGCCTAAGTTATCAAGCCCTACACACCGGCAAAAGTATAATTTTGTGACGTAAGCTACGATCCGCCGGACTCAGTCCGACACAGATCGATTCTTATGTCACTCCAGATTTGCGTTCGGCACAATCTGACTACTTTTGCTAGTTATCAAATGACTAGCAGGTACGCTCGGCACTTTTCGGGCCCAGCGTACCTGGTTTTCAATCCGCCGCCCTGAAGGTGGCGGATCCCATAGGAATCAATGGGAGTCTGACCATAGCGAAAGTTCATGTTCGCTGCTGCCCGACATCCCATTGATTCTTATGGGAGATGTCTGCACCTAACACCCTAACATGTACCCCGAGTCTAAACACCCGTAATCTGCCCCCCCTACACCGCCGCCACCTACATTATACTTTATTAACCCCTAAACCGCCGCTCCCGGAGCCCACCGCCACTCTAATAAACTTATTAACCCCTAAACCGCTGCTCCCGGACCCCGCTGCAACTATAATAAATTTATTAACCCCTATCCTGCCGATCCCGTACCCCGCCGCAACTAAATAAATAGTTTAACCCCTAAACCGCTGCTCCCGGACCCCGCCGCCACCTATATTAAACTTATTAACCCCTAATCTGCCCCCCCTACACCGTCGCCACCTATAATAAATTTATTAACCCCTATCCTGCCCCCCCTATACCGCCGCCATCTATAATAAACTAATTAACCCCTAAACCTAAGTCTAACACTAACCCTAACACCCCCCTAACTTAAATATTATTTTAATAAATCTAAATAAAAATTACTCTTATTAACTAAATTAATCCTATTTAAAACTAAATACTTACCTATAAAATAAACCCTAAGATAGCTACAATGTAATTAATAATTACATTGTAGTTATTTTAGGATTTATATTTTTTTTACAGGTAACTTTGTATTTATTTTAACTAGGTAGAATAGTTATTAAATAGTTATTAACTATTTAATAACTACCTAGCTAAAAGAAATACAAAATTACCTGTAAAATAAATCCTAACCTAAGTTACAATTAAACCTAACACTACACTATCATTAAATTAATTAAATAAATTACCTACCAATACCTACAATTAAATACAATTAAATAAACTAAACTAAATTACAAAAACAAACAAACACTAAATTCCAGAAAATAAAAAAATATTACAAGAATTTTAAACTAATTACACCTAATCTAAGCCCCCTAATAAAATAAAAAAAACAAAATAATAAAAGTCCCTACCCTATTCTACATTACAAAGTAATCAGCTCTTTTACCAACCCTTAAAAGGGCTTTTTGCGGGGCATGCCCCAAAGTAATCAGCTCTTTTACCTGTAAAAAAAAATACAACCCCCCCAACATTAAAACCCACCACCCACATACCCCTACTCTAACCCACCCAAACCTCCCTTAAATAAACCTAACACTACCCCCCTGAAGATCTCTCTACCTTGGGTCGTGTTCACCCAGCCAGGCCGAAGTCATCATCCAAGGGGCGCTGAAGAGGTCTTCCATCCGATAGAAGTCATCATCCAAGGGGCGCTGAAGAGGTCTTCCATCCGATAGAAGTCTTCAACCAGGGGGCGTCTTCAATCTTCATCCATCCGGAGCGGAGCGGAGCCATCTTCAAACGAGCCGATGCAGAGCCATCCTCTTATTTTATTAGGGGGCTTAAAATCAGCCAATCAGATTTTTCCTACCTTAATTCCGATTGGCTGATAGAATCCTATCAGCCAATCGGAATTCGAGGGATGCCATCTTGGATGACGTCACTTAAAGGAATATTCATTCGTCGGGTAATCGTCGGTTGAAGAGGATGGCTCCGCGTTGGCTCGTTTAAAGATGGCTCCGCTCCGCTCCGGATGGATGAAGATTGAAGACACCGCCTGGATGAAGACTTCTATCGGATGGAAGACCTCTTCAGCGCCCCTTGGATGATGACTTCTATCGGATGGAAGACCTCTTCAGCGCCCCTTGGATGATGACTTCTATCGGATGGAAGACCTCTTCAGCGCCCCTTGGAGGATGACTTCTATCGGATGGAAGACCTCTTCAGCGCCCCTTGGATGATGACTTCGGCCCGGCTGGGTGAACACGACTCAAGGTAGGGAGATCTTCAGGGGGGTAGTGTTAGGTTTATTTAAGGGGGGTTTGGGTGGGTTAGAGTAGGGGTATGTGGGTGGTGGGTTTTAATGTTGGGGGGGTTGTATTTTTTTTTACAGGCAAAAGAGCTGATTACTTTGGGGCATGCCCCGCAAAAAGCCCTTTTAAGGGCTGGTAAAAGAGCTGGTTACTTTGTAATGTAGAATAGGGTAGGGACTTTTATTTATTTATTTTTATTTTATTAGGGGGCTTAGATTATGTGTAATTAGTTTAAAATTCTTGTAATATTTTTTTATTTTCTGTAATTTAGTGGGGGTTTTTTGTAGTTTAGTTTAGTTAATTGTATTTAATTGTAGGTATTGGTAGCTAATTTATTTAATTAATTTAATGATAGTGTAGTGTTAGGTTTAATTGTAACTTAGGTTAGGATTTATTTTACAGGTAATTTTGTATTTCTTTTAGCTAGGTAGTTATTAAATAGTTAATAACTATTTAATAACTATTGTACCTAGTTAAAATAAATACAAAGTTACCTGTAAAATAAATATAAATCCTAAAATAGCTACAATGTAATTATTAATTATATTGTAGCTATCTTAGGGTTTATTTTACAGGTAAGTATTTAGTTTTAAATAGGAATAATTAATTTAAAGGGACAGTCTACACCAGAATTTTTATTGTTTTAAAAGATAGATAATCCCTTTATTACCCATTTCCCAATTTTGCATAACCAACACAGTTATAATAATATACTTTTAACCTCTGTGATTATCTTGTATCTAAGCCTCTGCAAACTGCCCCTTTTTTCAGTTCTTTTGACAGACTTGCAGTCTAGCCAATCAGTGCCTGCTCACAGATTACTTCACGTGCACGAGCACAGTGTTATCTATATGAAATATGTGAACTAACACCCTCTAGCGGTGAAAAACTGTTAAAATGCAATCTGAAAGAGGAGGGCTTCTAGGTCTAAGAAATTAGCATATGAACCTCCTAGGTTAAGCTTTCAACTAAGAATACCAAGAGAACAAAGCAAAATTGGTGATAAAAGTAAATTGGAAAATTGTTTAAAATGACATGCTCTATCTGAATCATGAATGTTTATTTTGGCCTAGACTGTCCCTTTAATGATAGTGTAGTGTTAGGTGTAATTGTAACTTAGGTTAGTTTTTATTTTACAGGTAAATTTGTCTTTATTTTATCTAGGTAGCTATTAAATAGTTAATAACTATTTAATAGCTATTGTACCTAGTTAAAATAAATACAAAGTTACCTGTAAAATAAATATAGATCCTAAAATAGCTACAATGTAATTATTAATTACATTGTAGCTATATTAGGGTTTATTTTATAGGTAAGTATTTAGTTTTAAATAGGAATAATTAATTTAATAAGAGTAATATTATTTAGATTTATTTAATTACTATTTAAGTTAGGGGGGTGTTAAGGTTAGTATTAGACTTAGGTTTAGGGGTTAATAATTTTATTATAGGTTGCGGCGGTATAGGGGGGGCAGGATAGGGGTTAATTAGTTTAATATAGATGGCGGCGGTATAGGGGGGCAGAATAGGGGTTAATAAATTTATTATAGGTGGCGATGGTGTAGGGGGGCAGATTGGGGGTTAATAAGTTTAATATAGGTGGCGACGGGGTCCGGGATCGGCGGTTTAGGGGTTAAACAATTTATTTAGTTGCGGCGGGGTCCGGGATCCGCAGGATAGGGGTTAATAACTTTATTATAGGTGGCGGCGGTATGGGGGGGCAGGATAGGGGTTAATAGGTATTATGTAGGTGGCGG